>NC_137506.1:3030000-3175000 GCF_041902795.1 Electrophorus electricus | reverse complement strand
AGTGTTCTGAAACGCTTGAGTTCTCTTTAAGTGCTCTGAGATGCGTGAGTTCTCTTTAGGAGCTCTGAGACGTGAGTTCTCTTTAAGTGTTCTGAAACGCTTGAGTTCTCTTTAAGTGCTCTGAGATGCGCGAGTTCTCTTTAGGAGCTCTGAGACGTGAGTTCTCTTTAAGTGTTCTGAAACGCTTGAGTTCTCTTTAAGTGCTCTGAGATGCGTGAGTTCTCTTTAAGTGTTCTGAAACGCTTGAGTTCTCTTTAAGTGTTCTGAAACGCTTGAGTTCTCTTTAAGTGCTCTGAGACGCGTGAGTTCTCTTTAGGAGCTCTGAGACGTGAGCTCTCTTTAAGTGTTCTGAAACGCGTGAGTTCTCTTTAGGAGCTCTGAGACGCGTGAGTTCTCTTTAGGAGCTCTGAGAGGTGATTTCTCTTTAAGTGTTCTGAAACGCTTGAGTTCTCTTTAAGTGCTCTGAAATGCGTGAGTTCTCTTTAGGAGCTCTGAGACATGAGTTCTCTTTAAGTGTTCTGAAACGCTTGAGTTCTCTTTAAGTGCTCTGAGATGCGTGAGTTCTCTTTAGGAGCTCTGAGACGTGAGTTTTCTAAGTGTTCTGAAACGCGTGAGTTCTCTTTAGAAGCTCTGAGATGCGTGAGTTCTCTTTAAGTGTTCTGAAACGCTTGAGTTCTCTTTAAGTGTTCTGAAACGCTTGAGTTCTCTTTAAGTGCTCTGAGATGCGCGAGTTCTCTTTAGGAGCTCTGAGACGTGAGTTCTCTTTAAGTGTTCTGAAACGCTTGAGTTCTCTTTAAGTGCTCTGAGATGCGTGAGTTCTCTTTAGGAGCTCTGAGACGTGAGTTCTCTAAGTGTTCTGAAATGCGTGAGTTCTCTAAGAGCTCTGAAACGCTTGAGTTCTCTTTAAGTGTTCTGAGACGTGTGAGTTCTCTTTATGTGTTGTGAAACGCTTGAGTTCTCTTTAAGTGCTCTGAGATGCGTGAGTTCTCTTTAAGTGTTCTGAAACGCTTGAGTTCTCTTTAAGTGCTCTGAGACGCGCGAGTTCTCTTTAGGAGCTCTGAGACGTGAGTTCTCTTTAAGTGTTCTGAAACGCTTGAGTTCTCTTTAAGTGTTCTGAGATGCGTGAGTTCTCTTTAAGTGTTCTGAAATGCTTGAGTTCTCTTTAGGAGCTCTGAGACGTGAGTTCTCTTTAAGTGTTCTGAAATGCTTGAGTTCTCTTTAGGAGCTCTGAGACGTGAGTTCTCTTTAAGTGTTCTGAAACGCTTGAGTTCTCTTTAAGTGCTCTGAGATGCGTGAGTTCTCTTTAAGTGTTCTGAAACGCTTGAGTTCTCTTTAAGTGCTCTGAGATGCGTGAGTTCTCTTTAAGTGTTCTGAAACGCTTGAGTTCTCTAAGTGCTCTGAGACGCGCGAGTTCTCTTTAGGAGCTCTGAGACGTGAGTTCTCTTTAAGTGTTCTGAAACGCTTGAGCTCTCTTTAAGTGTTCTGAGATGCGTGAGTTCTCTTTAAGTGTTCTGAAATGCTTGAGTTCTCTTTAGGAGCTCTGAGACGTGAGTTCTCTTTAAGTGTTCTGAAATGCTTGAGTTCTCTTTAGGAGCTCTGAGACGTGAGTTCTCTTCAAGTGTTCTGAAACGCTTGAGTTCTCTTTAAGTGCTCTGAGATGCGTGAGTTCTCTTTAAGTGTTCTGAAACGCTTGAGTTCTCTTTAAGTGCTCTGAGATGCGTGAGTTCTCTTTAAGTGTTCTGAAACGCTTGAGTTCTCTTTAAGTGCTCTGAGACGCGTGAGTTCTCTTTAGGAGCTCTGAGACGTGAGTTCTCTTTAAGTGTTCTGAAACGCTTGAGTTCTCTTTAAGTGTTCTGAGATGCGTGAGTTCTCTTTAAGTGTTCTGAAATGCTTGAGTTCTCTTTAGGAGCTCTGAGACGTGAGTTCTCTTTAAGTGTTCTGAAATGCTTGAGTTCTCTTTAAGTGCTCTGAGATGCGTGAGTTCTCTTTAAGTGTTCTGAAACGCTTGAGTTCTCTAAGTGCTCGGAGACGCGTGAGTTCTCTTTAAGTGTTCTGAAACGCGTGAGTTCTCTTTAAGTGCTCTGAGACGCGTGAGTTCTCTTTAAGTGCTCTGAGACGCGTGAGTTCTCTTTAAGTGTTCTGAAACGCGTGAGTTCTCTTTAGGAGCTCTGAGACGTGAGCTCTCTTTAAGTGTTCTGAAACGCTTGAGTTCTCTTTAAGTGTTCTGAAACGCGTGAGTTCTCTTTAAGTGTTCTGAGACGCGGGTTCTCTTTAAGAGCTCTGAGACGCGGGTTCTCTTTAAGTGCTCTGGGCTGCCACATTCTGTATCACTTCTGACCTCTGTGTTCTTTGCACACATGTGCATTATATCACTGTTTGACATCATATGACCTAGTTTATATTTCAACCTACATAAACAAGACAGAGAGGAAAAATAAGGCCTCCCACACAATGATGATGACCTGTGAAACTCGGCAGGGCATCTGTTCTGAGGGTTCATTTCAGGACAACAGCAACAGCAGCAAAACAGCAACAGCTGTGCTAAATAAAGACTTTGTGATGGGAGCCCAGAGAAAGACACATTTGCAATATTGCAATATTTACAACATTCCTTAATATAGTCGTGCCAATACAGCTTACGGAACTGAATTGATAGAGAGACAGAAAGAGACAGTGGCAGAGAGTGAAAGAGTAGAGAGGGATAAAGTCATGTATTTTATGTAATTTTAACCTGCTTTTGCTAAACCTTAATGTCAAAATGTCAGCCAAAATCAAAATGTATTTACATAGCGCTTTCTACAACAGATGTGGTCACAAAGCAGCTTTACAAAGGTCCGAGTCCAAGTCCCCAGTGAGCGAGCCAAGGGCGAGTACGTAGTCTTTCTTATTTAACTTCACTTTTTAAACTGCTTTGGTCAAGCTTTTCTTCTAACAGTCTTTAAAAAGAAGAAACACAGAGAGAGAGAGATTGAGAGACGTGTAACGAAGAGTGAGAGGTGAGACAGAGACAGGAAGAGAGGAACGAGTCACACGGAGAGAGGACGAGAGGTGTGAAGGGATTAAGCAATAGAATTCCTGCTTCCATAGGTCACAGTTCATTTCCCCACCGTCCCATGTTTGGGAGCTGCATTCATGTTGTTGTCGGGCTGTCATGGCAACAGTAACTATGCGCACACATCTGTTTACAGAATGTTTAGGATATCACAAAAGTGGGAGGGGCAAGCAAACAATGCTCACATTCCAAATTATGTGAGTGTCCCAGTGTTCAAGATTTTTATATATATATATATATGTTTAGCTGGCTATGGTGTTGTGTATGAAAAGCTGATTATAACTGAGTTACAGTACATGGTTACAGTACATGGACAGGAATGTGTGTGTGTGTTATCTATGTAATGCCATATGCGCATGACGTGTGTGTTTCAGTATATTTCAGCAGCTCACATGGATTTTTTTTTTTTTTTTAAGAAAAAGTGCAAAGCTGACCTCAGCGGCACAGAAAGCGCCAGCCTCTTTCCGAGAGCGTTGGCACGTTCCCGCAAGCTGCGCTGGTGGTTACAGAAGGTCTGACCTCCTTCGCTACCCCCTTCTGTTTCTGTCGTTGCTTTCTTTGATCTTCCTTCTCTCTCTTCCATTTTTCTGATCTGTTTATCATCGGCCCATTTAAACGCAGCCCATGGGTCTGAGTCCAGGAGGGCGGGGCATAACCACAGAGTCCCGGCGTTCCTCCCCCGTTCACTGCCATTCACTGACCCTGACCCGATATAAGGACAAGCACCCTTTCGATTTAGGACCCATCAGCAAAATAATAGGCAAGGTTACTGGTGGTTGTCCTCTAAGTAGCTGTGGTCAGTCAGTCTGTCTGGCTCTCTCTCTCTCCCGCATGGTGGTGAGAGGCTTGGGCCGTTTGAGAGGCTTGTGAAGTACACGCAGACCCCTCCCTGAGTACTAACGGGATAATAACAGAACAAAGACTTGAGGTCAAGAACAAGGGCACATGTGCTTGGTTGTGAGTCTGATTGGTTCCAATTTTTTATCGTCGCCAGTAATTTTGTCATTGTGCGAGCCTGCAGCGGCTCAGGGCCCACCTGTCGACTCTTTCACTGAAAACACACACGCGAAGAACTTGCGCTAATACTCCAAGTGAAACTCCAACCCAGAATGAAAGCCAGGCAGAATTCATGAAATGATGTGCTTGGGCCGCAAGCTTTTTTGCAGTTATTAGCATTTTTTGTGTCAAAAGGTTTTTCATGCATTGAAAGGGTGACATTTACATCAGCCCACTGCCTCTGTCAGTCATTACTGTGGATGTGCTGAATGAAGTATGCTAGCAAGAGAAATTCAACCAAAGGGGAATACAGGACAGTGGTTATCTGCCGGTACAACTGCTCTCTTTGTAGTACCACATCACAAACACTGAGGCCTTGTTAAAAAATCATTTATTACACAGAAAAATACATGTATAATTGGCGATCTTTAAGAACACGAGTCTGTGTGTCTGGCTCCATAACTATAACTAAATATTCCGTGAAAAGGGTGATTGTGTGCAAATAATTTTGCTGATACCGGTGACTAGCTGCAGGCTGAAACCCAGAGCTAATCCTTGTGCCCTGGTCTGACAAACTGCAAATTTCTGCTAAACTTGATTTGTTCTTGCTTCTTAACAACGTTCCAAACAGTTGATTTCCGAGACACCTGATATCGTAGCTGTGTAACAAACGATACTGGTGTTGAGAACTCTGTTTGACCGGTGTCTAATTTATTCTGATTTGTGAGACTCCTGCCAAGCATGGACACTCCTGTGCTCATGCCGTAGGGGGACACTAGTAGACCTGTCGACGTGTAGATCTTCTGTGAGATCGAATGATGCACCGACACACAGCTGGCCAGGAAATGAGCAGCCAACAGCTGACTTTAGGTCAAACGTCAAAGGGAGGACTATGAATTAAAAGGTTTACTGCACAGTGCACCAGGTGTGCACACCCATAATCCCTGCACAGTGCACCAGCTGTGCACACCCATAATCCCTGCACAGTGCACCAGGTGTGCACACCCATAATCCCTGCACAGTGCACCAGGTGTGCACACCCATAATCCCTGCACAGTGCCCCAGGTGTGCACACCCATAATCCCTGCACAGTGCCCCAGGTGTGCACACCCATAATCCCTGCACAGTGCCCCAGGTGTGCACACCCATAATCCCTGCACAGTGCCCCAGGTGTGCACACCCTTAATCCCTGCACAGTGCCCCAGGTGTACATACCCATAATCCCTGCACAGTGCACCAAGTGTATTTACCCTTAATCTCTGCACAGTGCCCCAGATGTACATAACCTTAATCCCTGCACTGTGCCCCAGGTGTACATACCCTTAATCCCTGCAAAGTGCACCAGGTTTACATACCCTTAAACTAAAACAGATGCTTTAACATCACAGTAAAGTACACTGTGCTGGAGCATAGAGCCAAAACAACAAATATTGTCATTGTCCAAATACTTACGGACTGCTGTTCACTGATGATTTGATGTTTTGTTCATTTGTTGCATTATATATCAAAATGCTTAGAGCAAATGAAGGTGGAGGGATTTTTCGATTAGCCAATTAACTTGAGGCAAAAAACAAGACTATCCAATAGGAGAAGACAGAGGAGTGATTACTATTGCACAGTCAAAACAGATCAATAAGGCAACAGAGATCAGCTCTTTGAGGGATGTGATCTTAACCCAGAACAGGAGAACAGGGCCTCCAATCCATAAATTACCTTGTGTTCCTAAACATGCTGATGTAAATCAGATTCATCACCCTCTCATCACTGAACTTAGACACAAACACTGATCAAAGATCAACTTTACTATGATAAATTATTTGTGAATACTGATCTATAAGCTGCATTGGAGGCACAGTGAAAAAGCCACATATCACAGACCTAAGTAAGGGGGAAATCAATAAACCTCAAGTGAGCGATACAAGTGAGCGACACAAGGATGGAGGTACAGACTTTCACCGCATATGTAGTGCACTATCTGTCAGAGTCATTTCAGGACAGCCTCTCTCTCAAACCACAAACGGAAGGTTCTTACACCTGAGCTCACAGGCAACACGTCCCTGTGCAGATCTGTTGATGAAAGCCTTTCCCAGAATTTCACTACAACATAACATTGGTTACCAGAACAATAAGGAATATTTATTTATTATTTATTTTTCCTCTCTCTCTCTCAAACACACACACACACACACCCTTCTTGTGAGACATGTACAGTACTGATTCTAGCTGCTGCTAAAGGGCACACCCCTCTGAGTATCAGAATGTCTTTTCTTTAAGACTATCCATCCCCACTCATTCTATATAATTGCAGGTTTGGCTTGGGACATCTACCCATCATGTAAACTTGAAAATACATGAACTCCTCTTAAAAATGAGATGTAAAACCACACACAAATTCAGTGAAAGTTCATATTCTGGTTAGTATGGCTAAAAAAAGCACCCCCTTTGGCCAGCATGAAGAGATGCAGGAGAAGGCAACAGGTTCCCTCATTGAGACAAAAAGCATTATTAACTAATTCACAGGCGTAAGTCAACAGAGGAGACACGCGCGCGCACACACAAGAACTCAGAGGCAAATACATCCATCCATCCATCCATCCATCCATCCACATACACTGTCTAGAAGCTGGAACAACAAAGTGTTAAAATTGTCAGATGCAAATGCTTGGCAAAAGTTCCAAGGGGACTTCCAACAAGTAGATAATCTAAAGAAAAGTAAAAACGACACCTATACAGACGCATCCACGCTAAGGTTTTCTAAGAGTGAGTTTCCAGAAGGTTCCAAAAGGTTCAAGACGCTCCGAAGCAACGTTCCAACTGTTGATTCCATGAGACAGTTCTGAGATATGAGACAGGAGCACGATGTGAGCCTCACAAATAGGGTTCCTACTTCCTGTGGTAATGGGAATAAATTCTAGTGTTTTAGGAGAGACCACAGTCCACGTTATCCTGGAAGGATCCACAGGCATAGATGCAACACATACATTAAATATAGCAATTAGTACCAATCGATACCAATGTTTAAATCAATACCAATCAATGTTTAAATGGGATTAAAAGAGTGACACACTCTTCTGAAGTTGTGCTGGTTGCATGCTGCTGATGAGAGAAAAAGGTCTCGGTGCTGATAGATTCCCTGAGGTTATTGGCTGTGGTCCTTAGGACAAAGGACCTGATTGGCTACTCGGGCTTTAGTTGGTGGCTCAAAACTCTCCACATCAGCAGGGTTTAGAGATGTACACCCAGCCTCTAGACAGAGAGAGAGAGAGGCCTCCTCTTTTCCATGAATCCTGGGACTCGCCTGACGGCCCTCCGGAAGTCTAAAGCACCTTCCCAGGCCAAGATCCCTTCACATCCTCATCTTGAGGATGACTGTGGCCAAGATGAGGAAGAAAGTGTTCCAGCCAAGAGTGATGGCAAAGCCCCGCCACACCATCATGCGTGACAGACCCCACCCTGCAAAGGAAGACTATGGTCAGTCATGGGGCTAGGACATTGGGAAGACACACCTCCCTCCAGCTGGGTCAGGGCTAGGCAGGTCTTATCCACAAAGGCCAGGTGTGATTCCAACCAATCAGGAGCGACACTTAGCACCATTACTCAGCTGGTTGAAGGCTGAAAAAGTGATTAAGTGGCATCGGGTGGGATTTTGGGGGTTAGACTGAAGCCCAGAACCACTGGACACGCCTACACTGGACACCCGTAACCAGAGTGACACGCCTACACTGGACACCCGTAACCAGAGTGATACACCTACAGTAGACCCACTTAATCAGAGTGACACACCTTTGACATTTAATAGCCTTTTCTCATGTATTTAATTCACTGGTTTTGGTAGCCATAGTCAGGTGATGTTCTGTCCATAAAGCAGCTTCCATGCACGTAGAGGAGAAGGGAGAGGTTGGGAAGCGTTCAAGGGTGTTTAATCTGAGCTGCACAGCTAGGCTCTGTGAATAATTAAGAAAGGGACGACCGACAGTGGAAAGAGAGGGAGGGAGGGAGGGAGAGTGAGAGACAGAGAGAAAGAAAGGGCAGGAGATGGACAGACAGAGAGGGGAGGTGTGTGTGTGTGTGTGTGTGTGTGTGTGGTTGCTAGTAGGAGTGTAAGGTGTCCCTGTTGTCTGCTGCAACATGAGATCATACTGGAACACATGGGAGGCAGGAGGCTCACTACAATGTGTGCGTGTGTTTACTTTGTTGACTAATGGTGTGTGTGTGTGTGTAAGTATAAGATTACCACTAAACATGATGCAGGAAGAGCGTGTGTGTGGGAATGTGTGTGTGTGATTTACCTCGGTACATAATGCATCGCAGGGACTCAGACGCATAGGTCTGAGGCAGCACCAGACTCAGGTAACGCAGGGGATATGGTATACACTCCACCGGCCAGATAACACCTACACAAGAAAGCGCGAGAAATAGAGAGGGCAAAAAATACCAGATAAAACGATACAAATGCACATACTGTTGGGCCTGTGTGTGTGTGTGTGTGTGTGTGTGTTTGTGTGTGTGTGTGTGTGTGTGTGTACACGTTTACAATAAAGGAGGTCTGAACCCCAGGGATAACCTCCTCTTCGAGCTCTCAGTAATCCGTTAAGTACTGTCCTATTAACAACCCCCCCCCCCCCCCCCCCCCGTGAACATTCTCTCTTTCCCTCTCTCCCTTCCTCTCTCTCTCTCTCTCTGTCTCTCCACCCTCCATGTGTCACTATCTGTACTTCCTCCAGTCCAGTGCCTGGACACGCCTGGCTCATTCTGTCACAGCGGGCATTAAAGCTACGGAACTTTTTTTTGATATCAGCAGTTGGCGGGAGAAATACGGCTCGCGAGTTGGAGCACTCTCTTAATCAAAGGCACGGGAAATTATGAGACACACCGCTGATAATGAGATTGGGGTAGAAGATGCCCAGGGCCGCCTGATTCGCTGACTGCTCGTCGTCGATGGCAGAGGAGATGACCAATCCGAAGGAGATTCCGGTCACGCCCTGCAGCACAATCAGGGTGACAACCAAGGCCAGGGATCCTTCATTAGGAATCTGAGAGAGAGAGAGAGAGAGAGAGAGAGAGAGAGAGAGAGAGAGAGAGAGAGAGAGAGAGAGAGAGAGAGAGAGAGAGAGAGAGAGAGAGAGAGAGAGAGAGAGAGAGAGAGGCTCTTAGCTACAGCATGTACTGAATGCATGTTTATAAGTATGACGATATAGATGTGCTCCCTGGGAATGAAGCCCATGTTGTTACTCGAACCCTTGACCGTGATGTTCCAGGCCGTTTGGCAAAGGATTCTGGAACTCCGACTGGGCGAGTCTAAAGGTGTGGCAGACACCTGTGGTTCTGGATGGCCGCTTGTCCGATCAGGATGCAGATGTGGGGAAATGGCACTTACGCAACGCTTTCAAACAGGCACGCACGCGCACGTACCTTGAACACAAGCAGGATAAATGAAAGCAGCAGAGTGATCTGGACACTGATGACTAACAGCTGAGAGAAGAGATGAGCCAGCATGGTCTCCAGTGAGCTCACTCCTACAGAGGAAGAAGTTCAGACAGAACACGGGCTGACTTTAACGCATGGGAACACGCACCCTCTAGTGGCAGTTATAAGCAAGTCATTCGGTCAACACAATCCGCACCATATCCAACCAGCGCGTTTAGTCCCTTTTCAACGAGAAGCGGACGTGGTGTGCTCGGTGCGTGCTGTGCTAATACGAGGGGATACTTGAAATGACGTCAAACCCCACCAGCAATTCTGCAAAGAAGCGTGGGAAATCTGGGCAGTTCTGTGTTGGGTCGGTTGGAGGTGGTTCGGGGGGGGGGGGCATAGCAGGCAGGCCAATCGGGGACTCAAGCGGAGGAGGAAGCGAGACTCAGGACCTCACCTGCCACCCGGCACCTGTCCATTAGCCCTTCCTTCCTCTCCAGGACGAAGGAGAGCGCAGTGAGTCCCACAGCCAGGTAGAAGGTGATGCTGCGGGAGAGCGGCACAGACAGGGACGCAGAGTTAGTGTGTGTGTGTGTGTGTGTGTGTGTGAGAGAGAGAACAAGATCTCAGCCATTTTAATGGTTTGGCAACATAGCGCATTAAGCCCATTACAAAAAAAACCCTCAGATGTTTGCAGTAAACACAGAAGGCCTCAAGCATATCTTGTACCAGACATCTGACACACACACACACACACACACACACAATTCACTTCTTTCAGATTATATTCGCCAGGATAATTAACATGCATGAATAAACATGACAGTAAGCTTGGGAGCTCAGCCAGCTGTGCCAACGTTCACTCCGTGTGAGATTCTACCTCAGAACTGCCCCAGGAGTCACAAACGTAGTGAAGTCCGTGTTCTGACTGCCGTATATGGGCTCCTCAAACTAACCCAGAACATGATGGTCACGGATGCAGAGAGAGAGAGAGAGAGAGAGAGAGAGAGAGAGAGACAAATAGCATGCAGAGTAGAAGAAAGAAAAGTATTTGTGATGAAAAAATGCATCACAGACACAGTCAATCAAATCTCTAAACATGCAATGTAGCATTGAGAAATGTCATGCCCTCCATCGAACACTATGCAGGACAGCAGGACAGAGAAGTGACTCAGTGTTACCTTAACGGGGACAGAGACCAGGTAGGCCAGACTACCCATTTTATTTTCAATGAAGGCCTAAAACACATACACAAGCAAACACACACATGTACAGGCACACACACACCAATAAAATAGAATCAATTATATGACAATACAGCTAACAGCCAGGTAGTGTATGCCATTCATACTTTACCTGAAATGCTTCATGAAGTTTCTTTTGTAGCATGATTGCTATTTGCTGATCTAAAAACAAAACACACACAATGCTGACTTAATTACAAATACCTTTTTGTTCATATCAGTGTTGAGCTGCAATGCTGTACTTGGTGTAGCTAAACAGCGCCCTCTATTGGCAACTCGAGTCCAAGCAGGCAATGAGATAAATCCATGCGACTCACTGGTCAAGTCCAGCCACACGTGCACAGACCCGCCCTCGACCACCTCTCTGGAGACTCTGGGCTGCAACATTCTGTCAATGCAGAACCAAAAATAATCCCATTTAACACCCTGTGTGTGTGTGTGTGTGTGTGTGTGTGTGTGTGTGTGTGTGTGTGTGTGTGTGTGTGTGTGTGTGGTTCACTCCACGCTCTGGGCAGGTGCACCATGCCGTCATAGAGTCCGTCTCACTCTTTTACACAGACACTCTATACTGGTGTGATTTTTCAGGTTAACTATTCATTTAATTCTGGAATTGTTTTTGTTAAATGTCAATATATAATTATTTCTTTTTCATCTTTTTAAATATCATTTTCGTAGGAGCAAGAGACACAAAGAAACAAGACCGACCTTCCTTTTCTGACTATCGCAGACTTGAAACTATGCAGCCTTTACTAAGTTCTCTCTCTCTCTCTCTTTCTCTCTCTCTCTTCCTTCCTCTCTCTCTCTTTCTCTCATCATCTGTCTGTTTACACGTTTAGCGTTTGTGTGGATCCTGAATAGCTCTTGTGCATGCAGACTGTGATGTATTAACAGGGGAAATAACACGTTTCACGTGACCGCGTGCGTTTCTGCCAGTGCCTGCAACATCGTTCATTTGAGTCGACGTCTGACATCACAGTCGCATGTTGACCAAGTTTCTTAAACGCTGCTGGCAGCACTCGCAGTTTTTGCTCCGACTTTAGATTGAGATGCGCTTTGCGTCTCAGGACTTTGAGATTTCTGTAGAAATACCTGACAGCGTTGGTCTCCTACAGTTCTCACGCTGGAGACGAGGGCTCATATCACGCCTCCTATAGTCTCACACTGGAGACAAGGACTCACGTGAAACCTAACACACTGCTGATTTCTCAGGAGACGGGGACTCGTGTGAGACCTAAACCATTGTTTACGAGGGTGAGCTCGGGACATCCACACAGCTTGGGCGTCTTCATGATCTAAAACGTCTTCATGATCTAAAACTCATTCATCAGTGAACCGAATCAAATCAAACTGAATCAAATCAAATCAAACTGAATTGATACAAATCAAACTGAATCAGATCAAATCAAAGTGAACGGAATCAAATGAAACTGAATCAAATCAAACCAAATTAAATGAAACCGAATCAAATCAAATCAAACTGAATCAAATCAGCTTCCAGGCTCATTGGGAGTCCCAGTTCACCTCTTGGTCAGGAAGCTGGTGAAGTTCTGGCCAAACTCCAGGACTCCCCAGTACTCTCCGTTACGGATACCTTCCATAGCCTGGGAATGAGAGAGGCTCACCTGCAAGGACGAACAATAAATGAATCATCAATATGTCCTTTTTTTTAACCGTAACCCAAGAAAGAGAACAGCTTCGTGATATGCACAGCTCAACTGTAATGTTGTTTTTGAGCACAATCAGAAAAGATACATTTTTGATAAAACAAGTATACTAACCATGTGCTACTATTTACTGACCAATATCAATAATCAACCAAAAGCTGATCAATAATCACTAATAAGCACTGCAACGCCACAGTGAAGGCGGGTCCTATTTATCTCAATGCCATGACAAACCCGAACAGTATAACTGAATATGCAATGAGTCTCCTTCATCGCGTGCGGTTATGAACCACAGTCTTGGTTCTTCTGCGCTGCGTTGTGGTTCCGTATCCAGTCCAGAACGCAGCTGCATTCGTGAAACTGTGTTCTGTATTTGCTTTTAGAGCTGCAGGAGCCAGGAAGAGAGATGTGGGAGAACCCGAACGTCGGTAATGAGATGTTTTCTCGGTGAACGCACAAGCGTGTTAATGACCATGGAAACACATTTGAATGAAATATGGTCACATGTGTTAATGAATATGTTTCGTGGCAGTGTAGCTTTGGAACAAAACTGTCAGCTGGTTAATAGTAAACAGAATATTAAATACTGATATTATTACCAACTGCCAAAATAAGAGACCTGCAAGAAAATGGTGGATACAAATGATGGAAAAATAACTAATACTCTAAAAAACTACAATACTGTATTTTCTTTTTTCATTGTTACAACTATTGTAACATTATTAATACACTGCAGTATCGGTATTCAAAATAGCGCATGTCATGATCCTATAATATGTTTACGGTATTTGTGGGTAGCATGGGCATGACATGAATAAGTTCTTGTTTCCTTTTTACCTTCTGAACATGGTTATAGTTTCTCTCATCTTCTACCCTTTCACACACAGAGCAACCAACCTAACAATAAGTAACATAAAAACAGAGCTGCAACAAATCTGAAAATGTTTATATAAATGAAATAAAACTTTAATGATTAAATCGTACGATATCGTGATGCGGCTCCGGTTCTGATGTCTTGTGCGGCCCCGAGCAAGGCCCTGGTTACCTGGTGGACACTTGCGTTGTCGAGGAGAGAGAGAAGTGTGCGACTGAAGGAGCTGGAACTGCTCTCGTTATTAACCACTGCCACCTCGATCCCCCTCGGCTCTCCGCCAATGCACAGACACATCAGGCAGATCTGAATCATGGGCAGCAGGAACTGGAAACAGAGGGAGCTATGGAGGAGAGAGAGAGAGAGAGAGAGAGAGAGAGAAGGGGCGTGTAACCAAGAAAGGACTTTTCGTGCCAAATGGCGTAATTTTTTAAAATTTGATAACTGATGTTTAAACACCGATTACCCGGGATTTCTCTTCATTCTCACCAACGTTTTGATCGTCAGGGCAACAATATTCCGCCATTTTGGAATGACATGTCGTACTTTCACCTTCCAGTCAGCTGTACACACACACACACACACACACACACACACACACACACACACACACACACACACACACACACACACACACACACACACACACACACACACACACACACACACACACACACACACACACACACACACACACACGTAGGGCTGGTCTAATTTAGATGCTTCATTTATTTAAGCATTCCCCATGTGCATGCAGTACCTTTTGGTGTGTTTACGTCTGCAGCCTGGGGGTTTTTCCCCAGAATGGGCGCTCTGCTTTCGTCCTCTGGCCCGCCCGGAGTCGGGCTGTTCACCTGGGCAGGACCCTGGGCGCTGGCCTCGGGCCCTGTTTGGTCAGAGTCCTCACAAAGCTGCAGAAAGGCACTCTCCAGTGTCTGATATGAACACACACACACACACACACACACACGTTTCATTCAGATTCATTTAGATTCTTTAATGACCAGACAAGTAACTTTTTATTTATTTATTTGGCTCTCTGAAAGGTGCATGTGCATACTTGTGTGTTTATATGTATGGATGCCTGTTTGTGTGTTTGTATATGTCTCAGTGTATGTGTGTGTGTGTGTGTGTGTGTGTGTGTGTGTGTGAGTGTATGTGTGTGTGTGTGTGTATGTGTGTGTGAGTGTATGTGTGTGTGTGTGTGTATGTGTGTGAGAGAGAGGATGAACTTACTGCTGCATTGTGCTGCTTCATCACTGCCTCAGGTTTACCTTCATATAAGAGTCTTCCGTTCCTCATTAACCCCACCTGTAGAGCCCAGCGGGAGTTCTTTCTGACACTCTTGACACTCTTTCACACTCTGAGTCAGGTGTAGAAATGTTTGTAAAAACCAAAGCATTTACATGTGTTTGACCGTCTACATGGACCCTCTGCACTGACCCTTCACATGGGCCCGCTACACAGATCACTCTACAAGAACAACTCTACATGCGGCACTCCACACGGACCACTTAACATGGACCCTCTAAACATGTGAAGTTACTGTTTCCGTGCTCATAAGATTAATCCAAGACAGTAGATGTCTGATGTCTTTGATACAAGTGTGTGTGTGTGTGTGTGTGTGTGTGTGTGTGTGTGTGTGTGTGTGTGTGTGTGTGTGTGTGTGTGTGTGTGCCACTGCTGCTTACAAAGGTCCTATAGATGTGAGCAACTCGGGAGCAAAAGGGAAGAAAGATGAAGCTGGGAGGTTATCGTCCTTTAGGGCGGAGTGCTGGAAGTGTTACGGCAGGGCTGATGGTTGTTGTGCCTAGGAATGTCCAGAGGAGGGTGGAAACGAGCAGTTTCACAGTGTAAACACCGCGAACAGCGTAATACGCGTCACAACAACTCCGGACAAAGTCATCTGCCGCCTCTCCAGTGGTGATCCGGATCCAGGAGCTCGGCTTAGTCTTCCCGAATGGCTTTGACATAAGGCAGGACAACAGGGATTTTAAACCGCGGAAGACCGGGAACGATGCTGAGTAAGAATGGGAATAACGGGAAGAGTCTGGGTGGGAAAGCTGATCTAAATGAAACAATGAAGCTATACACACCAATAAATGCATGCTATATACTACTGCACAGTGCGGAGGTATTTGTGTGTGTGTGTGTCTATATATGTCTATATATATATATATATATATATATATATATATATATATATATATATATATATATATATATATATATATATATATATATATATAGATAAAATGTGTGTGGGGGTGTATATTTGCACGTGCAAGTGTGGTTGTATACATTAGTGTGCTTGTGCTTGTGTGTGTGGTATATCCCGTATGCGTGGCAGCACTCAACAAAGTGCATATGACAGAAATCCTTAACACAGGTGTTACGTCACATCCCAAAGAATTATTTACACATGACGAAGCCGATCTAGCATCACGGCCTAGTGCCATTTACTCTGCTCTCAAACACACTGTAATGTTTGTGCTGATTATTACATTAATACACTCGACTTAACCGCTGAGTCTTCTAAGTAACAGTTAAATGGACGTTAACTGTACACGTCCATATCTACACCAGCGTAAACTATTACCACGGGCAAAAATATAGCTGTTCCACCATGTGCTTTGAGCACTACAGAGAATAACGTATCTGGAACACAAAGGGGGGGGTGGGCCGTTGTTATTGTAATTAAAGGTGTAAAATCAGGAACGTGAGACTGCACACGCCGTTTTGTAGCGGGTCCGCCTGCCTTGGGCCGTGAGATTCCAATGACTGGAGTTTCCCAGACGGCTGAAGGCTCAGTGGGTTTAACCATTGGGCTTCTCTCCGAAGCCTAACAAAGACTCTTGTGTGTGCTTTGGTAAATGGGACAAAGGTCAATTCCCAATAAGCATAAAACATCTACTCCATGCGCACACACATGCATGCACATACACCACCAATTACACACACACACACACACACACACACACACACACACACACACGTTTAGGCTCCTATGTAAGGCAAAGTGTGTGACCGAGACACCCAGGTCTTTGACACAGAAAGATTAAACAATAAAACGCTTTGTCCTTTTGTTCTACGACAAAATGCTTTGTGGCAGAACGTTCAATGCTGAATTTCTACATTGGGTTACATGGTTCACTACTGTTTGGCCGCAGTACTGCAGTTCCCATGGTGCTAGTCCCATGTGGTTTTTTTGGTGCTCTTGTTTGCTTTTAGGCTCTGCCCTGTCTGGCGTTTCATACATATCTCCGCCCTCCATCGTATGCACCTGCCTCATTTCCCCTAATCGAGCCGCGCGTCTGTATCGGCGGTTGGTAACAATGCTGCCTCCCTTGTGGGGGACCAGGGTTCAATCCCAGTCTGGGGAAAGTGTGCCATGCTATGCCGATATACGTTCTGAGACATGGACCATCTGTAGCCATGATTGAAAACTGTAAGTCACTCTGGATAAGAATACTATAAAATGTAATGCGAAATCTCTCATCTTCCTGTTGTATGTGGTCATTCATTACCTACCCATCGAGTTACAGTCTCTCTGTGTACTGCCTGTTTTCACTGGGTTTTGTGCTATTATGGTTTCTGGTTGTGCATCTGTGAATCCAGGCTTTAAAACCAAGGACTGTTATAAGAACTATGAATATGGAACTGGCCTCAACAAACACTGTGTCCCAACTCAACACAGAGACCCTCTGCTCCACTGGGTGTGGTGTTCCAACTCAGCACACTTCAGCTAATCAGATACTTACCAAGTCTTTCCTGAGTTTAATCAGACGCTCAACCTAATTAGCATTAAATACAAATTTGAATTAACCAGCATTAATTAGCTACACCGGGTGTAGAATTGAGCCTTGGAAGTCCTTAGAGTGAGCTGTGGTTGGCCCCATTACTGGTTACAGCAAGATTAGCGCATTTGTGACTACGAGCGTGTCTTACCGTGTGCGCCTGTCTGGCTTCCTCTATGTAATGGGTAGTGATGATGACCGACACCTCCCCTCCTCTTACGATGTCCACGAGGTGCTGCCAAATCCTATTTGTACAGAACACAGTGGAGAAGACCACAGGACACGGTCTGAGTTACAGCCACACAGCGGAGACGACCACAGGACACGGTCTGAGTTACAGCCACACAGCGGAGACGACCACAGGACACGGTCTGAGTTACAGCCACACAGCGGAGACGACCACAGGACACGGTCTGAGTTACAGCCACACAGCGGAGACGACCACAGGACACGGTCTGAGTTACAGCCACACAGCGGAGACGACCACAGGACACGGTCTGAGTTACAGCCACACAGCGGAGACGACCACAGGACACGGTCTGAGTTACAGCCACACAGCGGAGACGACCACAGGACACGGTCTGAGTTACAGCCACACAGCGGAGACGACCACAGGACACGGTCTGAGTTACAGCCACACAGCGGAGACGACCACAGGACACGGTCTGAGTTACAGCCACACAGCGGAGACGACCACAGGACACGGTCTGAGTTACAGCCACACAGCGGAGACGACCACAGGACACGGTCTGAGTTACAGCCACACAGCGGAGAAGACCACAGGACACGGTCTGAGTTACAGCCACACAGTGGAGACGACCACAGGACACGATATGAGTTACAGCCACACAGCGGAGACGACCACAGGACACGGTCTGAGTTACAGCCACACAGCGGAGACGACCACAGGACACGGTCTGAGTTACAGCCACACAGCGGAGACGACCACAGGACACGGTCTGAGTTACAGCCACACAGCGGAGACGACCACAGGACACGGTCTGAGTTACAGCCACACAGCGGAGACGACCACAGGACACGGTCTGAGTTACAGCCACACAGCGGAGACGACCACAGGACACGGTCTGAGTTACAGCCACACAGCGGAGACGACCACAGGACACGGTCTGAGTTACAGCCACACAGCGGAGACGACCACAGGACACGGTCTGAGTTACAGCCACACAGCGGAGACGACCACAGGACACGGTCTGAGTTACAGCCACACAGCGGAGACGACCACAGGACACGGTCTGAGTTACAGCCACACAGCGGAGACGACCACAGGACACGGTCTGAGTTACAGCCACACAGCGGAGACGACCACAGGACACGGTCTGAGTTACAGCCACACAGCGGAGACGACCACAGGACACGGTCTGAGTTACAGCCACACAGCGGAGACGACCACAGGACACGGTCTGAGTTACAGCCACACAGCGGAGACGACCACAGGACACGGTCTGAGTTACAGCCACACAGCGGAGACGACCACAGGACACGGTCTGAGTTACAGCCACACAGCGGAGACGACCACAGGACACGGTCTGAGTTACAGCCACACAGCGGAGACGACCACAGGACACGGTCTGAGTTACAGCCACACAGCGGAGACGACCACAGGACACGATATGAGTTACAGCCACACAGCGGAGACGACCACAGGACACGGTCTGAGTTACAGCCACACAGCGGAGACGACCACAGGACACGGTCTGAGTTACAGCCACACAGCGGAGACGACCACAGGACACGGTCTGAGTTACAGCCACACAGCGGAGACGACCACAGGACACGATATGAGTTACAGCCACACAGCGGAGACGACCACAGGACACGATATGAGTTACAGCCACACAGCGGAGACGACCACAGGACACGGTCTGAGCTACAGCCACACAGCGGAGACGACCACAGATAGAACAGCACCAATGTTACAAAGAATAACTGTTTAAGACACAGTTCATTGTCCTTTGCCTGAGAAGAAGTAGTGAAGTAGACGTAGTTAAGTGTGGCAGGTTGTTATGGCATTTGATATTAATATAGTTCAAGGCTGCATAGATGTGTGTATGCGTGCATGTACTCAACAAGATCCAGTTATACCAGTGACAATGCAGTTAAACCAGTAGTTTCCAGCTCCAGGCCTTGAGGGCCTGGGTCCCGCACAGTTCAGTGTTTTTCTTGTTCAAGAACTCATCGGTTGATTGACAGGCATGAATTTGGACAACGTGTGGCAGGGTGGAGCAAAGTGAAACAGGGAGGGGTCAGGTTTGGTCAGTGCATTGGAGTGTATGTGGTGGTAAACACAGACAGGATTAGCACCACATTTTGTGACATGATTGCAAAGTTCACGCAGTTCTCTCTCTCTCTCTCTCGCTCTCGCACACTCTCTCGCTCTCGCACACTCTCTCGCTCTCGCACACTCCGACAGACAAACGCAGACCAGTCCTGCAGGCACTGAAGGTGTGTGGTTCAACAAGTGAGAAGTCTGAGATGAGGGGTAACCTGAGCGAGGGATTGACAGATGGATAGAGGGGTGAATAGAGGATAAAAGGATGGAGAGATGAAGAGCAAGTGCCTACTTGGCTCGGAGAACAGGGTCCACTCCTACGGTGGGTTCGTCGAGGATGAGGAGCTGAGGGTTCTGAAGAAGAGCAGCACCGAGGGAAACACGACGCCGCTGACCTCCACTGCAAAAAAGAACCAATGACAGGTATCAGCCAATTACCAACCAGTTACCAAGAAAAACCAAGCAATTATCAAACAATTACCAACCAGTTACCAAGAAAAACCAAGCAATTATCAACCAATTATCAACCAGTTACCAATACAAAAAGACACAATTATCCACCAATTACCAACCAGTTACCAGTAAACACCAACCAATTACCAACCAGTTACCAATAAAAACCAACCAATTATCAACAAATTACCAACCAGTTACCAGTATTATCTACCAGTTACTTAATATCAGCCAAGTACCATTAAAAAAACAAATGACCCTTGTCCTCAGAATAACCTGCTTGCTCCTAGGATCCCAGATTCCACCCGCCGGGGAGAGAGAACCAGACGGATGAGGTCCACAGGGCAAGCCACTCTGTCTCCGTGGAGGGAGGTTCGCATACCAAACATACCATAGCTCCAGCGCACACACTCTGCTTAGCTCTGCTAACACACATACCCGCGCTTGAACGCATGTATGCACGCGCTCACACGCAAGCCATGAGGCATCAGCCAATCAAAATTAACTCTTTGGACTGCTTTTGGATTACGTTTGGTCCCACATTACTACACGAGGCTTCCCACGGAATATTCCTACAATGCATTTAAGCCTCAACTTACAAACTTTTTACGATGAATGGAGATGCAGCTTTGTAACAGTTGTTACTGTTTGTAACAGTAATTAAACTTTATAGAAACTCTATAGTTCCAATTCCAGTGTAACCCTGGTGCTTAGTTGCTACAGAAGCCCTGGTTGACTGGGAAAGACATGTCACATGTGCTGTGCAGGTGCAACAGCTGCAGTATCTTAGTCTCTGCATCCTTCAGAATTCCTAGTCGAGGTTCTTCTATGCTCTCCAGGAACCTGTCCGAACAGAACTGGTTCAGATTCAGATCCAGCTCATTCGTACCTGAGGTTCCTGACCAGGCTTTTCTTCTGAGGCAGGTCCAGGAAGTTGATGAGGAAGTCCATTCGGGCCTGGGTTTCAATGGAGGATAGACCATGAACGCGACCGTAGAACCAGAGTGTCTCGCTGATGGTGAACTCGTTGTACAGGGCGATGTCCTTCACAAACAGGAGTAGATGCAGTTAACGCGTGCGTCACTTTTTGTTGCACAGCTGAAATTCAAAAGCTTTTCAGAAGAACGTCGCAATCAAATAGAGAGGGAGAGAAGGAGAGAGAGAGAGTCTGAAGGAGAGAGCTAGAGAGATAGACAGAGGGAGGAAAGGAAGACATCCTCACCTGCGGCATGTATCCCACCATCCTCCCTGGGACCTCATGTCCCGGGAACGCCGGGGGCTTCCCCAGCACGCTAATATGACCTCGTGAGATCTTCAGAGTTCCCACGATGCACTTCAGCAGGGTGGTCTTCCCACACCCACTTGGTCCCAGCAAACCATAGCTGAGAAGAACAGGAAGGGAGAAGGTGGAGGTAAATATGTTCAGAAACCAGAAGATCCCTAAATAAAACCACACTTTTCACCCCATAAATACTACTATTTATGAGTGAAGTAAGGTTGATTAAATGATTGTGTGCGCACTGAAGCCCATCCAGATTACAGGAGTGCTATTTCACTGAGGCACACAGCTTGTAAACAGCAGATAGCAGATGACTGATATAGACTCAGATAAACATCGCCACCAGGATGGATTTCAATGGCAGAAAGCTCTGTCGTGCCAAACGGCACTGGCATCTTGGGTTGACTACAATCAATTATTTCACCTACTTTCTCAAGACTGTAATCTAAACTGGACGATGGGGTTATATAAATTTGCATGGTTTTAAATCATGGTGACCCCTCCCCCAACAAAAACCCCCACAAAAACATAGTAATACATAATACATAATTAGCATCAGCCGATCAACTGCAAACAATAACAACAACAACAATAATTCAGTGCTGAAATGCTCCACACTCCAGTGACGTGCTGTTCATCACTGTGTGTGTATACTGGAGCAATTTTCTGATGTGGTGTTAATCAGTCTTTGTGTGTGTGTGTGTGTGTGTGTGTGTGTGTGTGTGTGTGTGTGTGTGTGTGTGTGTACTGAAGGGATACAGGAGCTCACAGCGACAATAAATAAGACAGTGCTTTGTCGAGAGCTTCAGTCCTGAATGGAACTCCGAGAGGATTGCCACAGCTGTTACAGCTGGGCTTGTGCGTGCATTAGTGTGTTTGAATTAGAGCACATCTGAGTGTATTTTTTGTGTTATTCCCATGCTAGCTGAGGGAGAAGCATTTGTGTGTGTCTATGTGGGCATGTATGAGTGTGTGTTCAGGTCTGCATGTGGTTGTGTGTGCGTGTGCCTGCAAGTGTGACTGAGTGTGTGCGTGCATGTGCGCATTCGTGTACAAGCGTGTGTTTGCATGCTGGACTCACATCTGGCCCTGTGGAACAGACAGGTTGAGGTCAGTGAGGACTCTGAGCTTTCCGTAGGAGCGACACACATCCCGACAGAGGATAGCAGCATTGTAGCTCTCCACACACAAGCACACATCCACGGCAGCCTTCATCATTCCACCCTCTTCTGTCCACACACACACACACACACACACACACACACACACACACACACACACACACACACACACACACACACACACACAGAGAAGGAGATGGAGTGAAGGAGGGAGAGAGAAAAGATAGAGTGGAAAAAGTATAAGACAAAAAAAGTAAACAAACAATCATGGTGAGACCAGTCTGCTTAGGTGCTTAGATAGTCAGTGACATTCAAAGAGAATCTGATCACATGACACTGTCCATAACATTGAAGGCCAGGTTCAGAAATTGATAAATGATCGTTTCACCTCAACAACTGCCAAAAAAAAAAGTCTGTTCCCTTATGATCACAGAACTGCCATCGTTACCGGCTCGTTCTGCTGTGACCTGATTGAACGTGATTGGTCTGCTGCCTTCGCAGCCATCCGTGATTGGTGACGAGGAACAAACGATGAAAGCAGCCGGGTCGCGCTCACTCAGGAACTGGGTCACCGAGGCCGTGAACCATTCCTGCTTTTTCTAACCACTGTTCTCAGCCTGAGTGCTCTTAACTCTCACAACCTTCACTTCACAGATTAAAAGCGCCCAGTGGTCTCTCAGGAACGTTTACTTTTTAAAATGATTTATTCATTTATTTATCTATTATTTTAGTTTGGCTTTTTATCTGGTTGAGGGGTACAGAATGCAATATATATATATATATATATATATATATATATATATATATATATATATATATATATAAACTTATGTCATTCTCGTGTTAGTTCATATATATCACATCGCCTATATATTTGATCATATCATGTATTTCTTGAGTAATAAATAAGCCGAATACATTGTTGGATCGAGCCGACAGGAACCTACCAAGGCGACACCATCTCCGAGGCTGAGAAACGGAGAATCATGTGAAAAATCACCTGAACAGAAGAGTCGGTCAGGCTGAATTGGCTAGCTCTGTAGCTGCGGCTGCAGCTGTTCGGCGATGTACAGGGGAAACATCACATTGCACCGCAGTCACTGGACAAATGTTCCGCAAGGCGTTGATGGCACACCATATTACGGTAACATTCCGAAAGTACAACAAATGCAACCTGCTGATGGCGGCGAAAACGCACTAAACAGCACGAAAATAGCACGAAAACGCTCGTGTACCTGCAGGAGCGCGCGGTTGTCTTAACAAAATGACGCCCGATTAAAAAAAAAAAAAAAGAAAAGAAAAAGAGATTGATAAATTTTAAAAATAAATAAATAAATGAATGAATGAATGAATGAATGAATGAACGAGTTGTCCCAGCTGTCCCAGAACGTCCGGAGCGGACGGTGCGTCGCGACTGGGATGCCGCACGCCGCCTGCAGAGAGACGCGGCGTCGCTGCAAGCTGCACGTTTGAAAGCGCTGCGTCACGAGAGCTTGCCAGCCCACTCGCCGCCCTCCGCAGGTCACGCGTGATTTCCAAAACCGGCCATCGCGGCGGTTTGGTCGTCGACGGGAAACGAGCGTCGCAGACCGTCCTGGGACGTCTCGACCTGTCTCAGCATGATCGCGTTAAGTCTTTCGTCTCCGAGCCTGCTGACCGCCTCTCATTTTCTCCAAAACCGAGAACAGCGGGACCCTCGCTGGGTTTTTCGGTGACTCGTCTGTGCGCAACAGCTACTGCAGCAGATCACGGCGAGTTCTGCGGAAATGCGCGTCTGTTGCACCAGTGCGTGGACATCCAGTGTACATGAGTGGAGATGAACCATAAAGGATGATCGATCGATCTCTCTCTCTCTCTCTCTCTCTCCAAAAATACCAAGGTCATAGGTTCCATCCCCAGGGAGAAAACCTACTGTCACATAACTATGTAAGACACTCATCAAAAGCCAGGGGCAACGTTCCCTTTCAGTGTGTTGGTGCAGAAAGTCTAAATACAGGCTACAAAAATTGCATTGCAGCCTACACACCAAACTGTAAATGCACCCACAGTAAATATTTGAGTAACCACACAGTGAAGCAGTAATGTCATGAAAATATCTGAGCGTTAACGCGTTTATTTCATGATGTTGTTCAACCAAAAATGTGTTTAATGCAGCGGTTGTTCTAGTTTGATGTTATCAGATGTACTCTGGTGGAAGCTTTGGACGCAGCGTTTGCATTTTTAGCGTGCAAAAAGGAGAAATGAAAATGACCAGAAATTGTGCAGAGCTTATTTATTAAACGTCAAACGTTATGATTTAACAAACACTGCTTTCTGGGGACTTCTCCGCAGTTAGCCACGGGTGCACAGCCCCCGTCGCAGTTCCACTGTCGATAAAAGCGTCCGCCAAACGCCATAAATGTGTAAGAGGGCCAGTCTTCCAGCTGCGCCCTTGTTCACAGCGACGGTCTCTCGCTCTGAGGGTTCATGTACCCGTTGGTAGCGTATCCGTCAGCTACGTCTGGCCCTGTCCATTCCAATCAAAAACCAGAACACAATGAATGCAGGTCCTCTCTCTCTCTCTCTCTCTCTCTCTCTCTCTCTCTCTCTGCAGTCACCGTAAAATCCATGGTTCTTCTTTGAGATGAACTCACATCAGCCTACTTAAACACGCCTCCATAAGAAAAGGGTAGAGGAGGAACGGGGATCTTTTTTCACCCAGTCACAATGATTTCAGCGGAACACGTTTTCTCCGCTTCAGGCAGCTTGCTGTTTTGACCAGAGAAGCGGTCCACCTCACCGTCAATCACACGGTCACGTGCACGATCACCCTTCACATGTTTCACAGGCACACAACAACAATAAATACAACCGCATTTAGGAAGAAAATACAAAAACGCAGGATAAAATAAATACACAGAAAAGGACCCTCATTAAGATCATAACGATGGATAAATGGGAGCCTGTTTG
This sequence comes from Electrophorus electricus, assembly GCF_041902795.1. Taxonomy (NCBI): domain Eukaryota; kingdom Metazoa; phylum Chordata; class Actinopteri; order Gymnotiformes; family Gymnotidae; genus Electrophorus; species Electrophorus electricus. The sequence continues at coordinate 3,149,872 of NC_137506.1, read as the reverse complement.
CTCGGTAGCCTTGCTGAGTGCACACTAACTGGTAAGGAAGCAAAGGTCAATAAAAAAGTATTGGAAAGAGAGGATGAATAAATAAACGTAATCACGACGCAAACTGTGAAAGGGCAGCGGATTATACCAGATATCTCGGGCACGCTAAACAGCACGCGAAAGTGTTTGGGCTGTGGCGTCCTTTTTGTAGGTCAAATCAGCTGCACATAAAAGAAGCTTTCGGGATACCTGCTCTGTCCCGTGACGCCCAGAAACTCCACAGGGAGCGCAAGGGAAGTGAAGCTGTCAGCACTGATGGGGGCCTTCAGTCTTTTCAAGTAAAGCGTGCAATTGTTCCTCCCATTTCTCTAATGCACCATGTTTCATTTAAGTAAAAAAAAAGGATCAAAGAACTCACATTGAGCAGGACAAAGCAAAAGATTAACACAAAGACACCACCACCACAACAACAACAACACACTTATCAAACAATGCAAAAGGTTTAAACCCCTTTGAGGTGGATGTACTTCAGGAAGTTCCTTTTGTTGTTTTTCTCTGCTGAGGACAAGTGCCCACCTGCCCCTACAGGCTAGTTGAGCACCTACAACAAACGTGGCAGGATAATGAAGGCAGCAAGCTCCTGAATGATTGGATAGTGGTTGCTGAAGCTCAAAGGTGATTGGCTGTTGGGGTGAGGGTGGCGGGGAACATCAGAACTCTTGCTTTCATGAAAGACAGGTTGGGGAGGACAGAGATCACTCGGGCAGCCTCTTCACTTATCTCCCCATCTAGTTCTGGCTTCCTGGCAACCAACACACACACACACACACACACACACACACACACACACAGATTTGCTGCTCAATGCGATGTCCCACAAGCAAACATTCTGTCCCACCTGAATACGCTCTCCTGATCTGTTTCACAGTGTTTCACTCTGTTTCTACGACCTGTGTTAAACAGTCAACTCTCAGGCCAGTCACGTTCACGTAATACATCTGAATGTCACAAGACAAGGCATTTGTGTGAAAGAGACAGTGCAGCCCACCATTCTGCACACGGCCCAATGGTGCCAGTAAACTGGATGCCAGTAAGCTTACGCACATCTAGCTAAAGCTACATTCATGCTAATAAACAAATGCTCCTCAAATTAATTCATACGTGTCCATGTGAAAGCCGTTCCTTAAGTGGCAATTCTAAAACGTTTACAGTTTATGTTTTTCTGTAATGAATAGCCTGTAACAGGAGTCTGGCAGATGGCCCATAAAAGGAAAAAAACCACAGGAGGTAAAGGATGAGAGAACCCTTTTCCAGTGCCATGCTAGTTTACCAACTGGATCACACAAAGGTACCGTCACTCGAACTGAAGCCCAACGTTCTAGAACCCTGCTGGGAGGACAGGTCAGATCATTTGTGTATATGTAATGTATGCCGACATAAGAGTGAGTGAGTGTGTGTGTGTGTGTGTGTGTGTGTGTGCGTGCGTGCACGATGACACACCTCTGCAGAGTGCTGGTTTTCTCAATAGTCTCCATCAGTTTGTTGAAAGCGTCTGTTCTATTGCTGCCAGTGTTACTGTTCTCCAATTTAGCAGTGGTCAACTCATACAACTCCGGATCCACTCCTGGATTTACAGAGTAGAATGTGTTAAAATAAAATACCCCTACGTCCCCTACAATACTTAGAAAAAGATAACCCATTTAAAGCTTCTCTGTCTCACGCACCCGTTCATGCTTGCACACACACACACACACACACACACACACACACACACACACACACACACACACACACACACACACACACGGTTTTCAGTTCAACAGATCAAATGCACAAAAGATACAGCATGACATTTGAGCAATTCAAAACACACCCTCATAAACAATGGGCAAAACTCAAACACCACAGAACACAACGCAGGCCATTCAAAGCAGAGGATGAAAGAGCTCACAAATGCACAGCGCCGTTACAAATGGTGAGAAACTTTCTATCTTTTGTGTTTTAAATGTTTCTACTTTATGCAAACAAACAAACAACATTTTATAAACCCTCCCTTCTCTTTGATTTCTACAATGCATGTTCATGAACATTTGTGAAGTGCATTTGTGAAGTTCACAGGTACAGAACAGTGTAGCAGGGCAGAACTACTGTAAATCAGGTACTTACAGAGTAAAACAGAACACGGAGATGCAGGAAGAAGCTTTCCTTTTAACACTGATCTGGGACCAGCTTCCCTGTTTCCCTTTCAATCGTAATTAATTACACATCTCTGCTACGGTTCGAGGGCCCCTACTTCTACAGGTCTTCGAGTCACGCCGACTGGTTTCCCTTCTTTGTAGACCAGGAGAGCTCAATGGCGCCATCATGTGGTGTGAGTGGTGCATTCACTAACTCATTCATGGAAACTGCTTCCTACAGTCCCGAAGAGCATTCAGAAGAGTGAGCAGGCGAAGATTCGGACTCTCGGCGACCACAGCACCTCACAACACAACCACAGGTAGGTTGGTTTTTGTGTGTGTGTGTGTGTGTGGGTGTGTGTGTGCGTGTAGAGCGCCACGTCTCTGATCTAACCTGGCAGCGGTGCATCAGTATCAATGTCAACATCACTATCCTCTTCTGCTGGCCCAAAGAAATCAAGGTTGAGCTGGGATACTGCGCCCCCTGATGCTGGGTAAGAGTGTTAACATGAGGATAAAATACATACACGCTCACAAGAAACCTTTAAAAAAGTTCCTGGAGTAACCTTGACTGAGGTAATTTCATAAAAAATACTTTTAAAAAATCTAAAGTCTTACACGAAGTTACTCTGATCTAAAAACAGATTTGTGTTTTCTCATAAAATGGTTCCATGTAAAATGGAAAATAATGGAAACTGATTCTGAGGCAGTGAGCACTATAAAATCAGACATGCTGAGCTTACCCGAGCAACTGTTCCAGCTAAAACGGGTGTTTCAAAAAAGTGCAATTATATATACTGGTTAAATAAACCATCTGGACTTGGATGGCTCCACCAACAGAACACTTAAAAAAAACAGATTGTATGTATAAATAACCATCTTTACTTTATATGGATGTTGGTAAAAGCTGGCAGTTTTGGTGTTACTTCAGCAAATGCTGATTTTGCCAAACTCTGAAGGTGTTGAATTTTAGCCTTTTTTTTTTTTTTTTTAGGTTTTCTGACAAATAATGAATTTTGGCATAATAATTAACTTTAAGAGCATAAAGTTTTTCAATAAAAATACTGTCTGGAACAATCTGTGTGTCATTTATTATCCTTAAGAATCTGATGACTTTTAAGGGACTGACTATTTTTAACAGTCTATCTAATACTTTCTGATTTAAAGCTACATTCCTTGCATACAATTAATTAACATTCTCAAGAAAATTAATCAAATGTTTGTAGATTGTTATACAACTTGTATACTGCACTTCTTAGAACAGGTCATGTGACAGTCACCAAATGTTCCCGTCATGTCAAACGAAGTATGATGTATGAATTGTACATCCTAAGCGGGAGACAGAGTAAGAGCGAAGGAGTGTGTCGTCTTGAAAGGAGCTTTCTGAATGAGAAGACAGAATTCTATAGCAGGACAGGACAGAAAGAGGTAAGAAAGAAGAGGAAATTGGGTATCATAATATAAAACTTTTATTTAACTTATCCCGAAATAATATTCAATACAAGAGTGAATCGGTCTGAAAACTCCAAGAATCCAACAGCCAATAAGAATCATGAATGAAATCTAAAAGAAAACAAATGATAAACTAAAGTGCATAGGAGAGAATGTTCTTTAAGACAGATCAATGAGAAGAATCATCTTTGTTCTGTCTAACAAAGTCTAACGAAGGACAGCAGAAGAGACAGAAGACTGACCAGATCAAAGACACATACGCCGCTTACAGGACAGAGTGCTATATGAAATAAATGTGTGTCAAGTATGTTAAATGTAGTGTTGAAATGCCTGTTTCAATTTTTATGGCTTTTCTTGTACTTGCAAAGCTGAATTGTAGCTTTCCAATCACAAATGAAGCTTCATTTAAAAAAAATCTGCTTCATGAAACAAGAAAAACACAGAAGGAACAACAAGAAAAACAAACAAGGAACAGCACTCGTCCTCTGTAGGACCTGCACCATTTTTTGAAATAATACCACTCCCACCCCCCACCTTGCGTCCCTGTCCTGGTCCTGAGCGTGAAAAGCGCCGTACCTGATCAAACACTCCTGATTCACTTCATCGGCTAATTACCGAATTAGTGAGGTGTTAGAAAGAGAACAGGGAGAATACAGAACGGCGTCGCCTGGGCGACAGCTGCGTCACCCTGGCAACCACTGTTAGAAGATCCCTAGCAGCAGGTTTCAATACTTCAAGCAAGGCAGCAGTTGGCCGTGGTCTGTCTGGATGCATGATCGGTCAATGACACCAGGGAGGGACCGACTAGCACGTAGCTCTAGTGACTGGGGCACGGGGGAGGTCTGGAACCACGCACATCTCTCGCTCTGCTGCTTCCATCAAACAGGAGTGCCAATCCTCCAACCCCCGTGACCCTAAACCGCCACCATTAACATTTATTTCCACTAAAGAGCCTGACACCGTTATTAATGTCAAATGCCCACAACTATTTATTCTAACTGCAGTGTACTGTAGTTAAAAATGTAGGGTAGTCAAATTTGCAGCAAAGTACACAAGGTTTCCAGCGGCTTTTGGGATAGTTGTCCGTCACTGTGTAAGCAATGTGCAAATGTTTACTACCTCTTTATGTATAAATAATACACTATATTGCCAAAAGTATCCATTCACCCATCTAAATAATTGGATGTTCCAATCACTTCCATAGCCACAGGTGTATAAATCCAAGGACCCAGGCACTCAGACTGCTTCTACAAACATTTGTGAAAGAAGGGGTTACTCTCAGGAGTTTTGTGAATTCCAGCATGGTACCATGTTAGGACGCCACCTGTGCAACAAGTCCAGTCGTACCAACTGTCAGTGGTATTACAGCAAAGTGGAAGCGATTGGGAACGACAGCAACTCATTCACGAAGTAGTAGGACACGTGAAATGAGAAAGCGGGGTCAGCGGACGCTGAGGTGCATAGTGCGCAGAGGTCGCAACCTTTCTGCAGAGTCAATTGCTATTGACCTCCAAGCTTCATGCTGCCTTCAGATTAGCTCGAGAACAGTGCGTAGAGAGTTGGGGATGGGTTTCCATGGCTGAATAGCTGCATCCAAGCCTTACATCAGCAAGCGTCGGATGCAGTGGTGTAAGGCATGCCGCCACTGGACTCTAGAGCAGTGGAGATGTGTTCTCTGGAGGGACAAATAACGCTTCTCCGTCTGGCACCCTGATGGATGAGTCTGTGTTTGGCGGTTGCCAGGAGAACGGTACTTGTCTGACTGCATTGTGCCAGTGCAAGTTTGGCGGAGGAGGATTATGGTGTGGGGTTGTTTTTCAGGAGTTGGGCGCGGTCCCTTAGTTCCAGTGAAAGGAACTGTTAATACTTCGGCATACCAAGAGATTTTGGACAATTTCATGCTCCCAACTTTGTGGGGACAGTTTGGGGAACGGCCCCTTCCTGTTCCAACGTGGCTGCAAGGTCCATAAACACATGGATGAGCGAGTTCGGTGTGGAAGAACTGAAGTTGAGTCCTGACCTCAACCCGACAGAACACCTTTGGGATGGATTAGAGCGGAGACTGCGAGCCAGGCCTTCGCATCCAACATCGGTGTCTGACCTCACAAATGGGCTTCTGGAAGAATGGTCCAAAAATTCCCATAAACACGCTCCGAAGCCTTCCCAGAAGAGTTGAAGCTGTTATAGCTGTAAACATCATCTTAAACACTATGGGTTAAGATTGGGATGTCATTCCAGTTTATATGCGTGTGAAAGCAGACGGGCGAATACTTTTGGCAATGTTGTGCGAGTGCTGTGTAAGGTTTGTTGAGATATTCTGAAGTCATCCTGAAGGCTCCCTGTGAGACAGAAGTGTGGTGGTGCTGTTGCCACAGTCAACACTGGTCTGATGTGATTATTTAAACAGGACTAGATGGTGAAAAACTGATACTGATAATGCCATAGTTAAACGTCATAAAACACTAATGCTTTGGTTGAAAACTGTCCAAATTACTTACTGTTAAAATTATGATGTTTTTTTTGTTGTTGTTTTTTTTCTTCCAGTGTTGCATATTTGAGCATTGAACCTCATCGTAGTGCGAACGTGCGTACTGACCAAATGAGGTAGTGCATCGCATTGTACAGTACAGAGACAACCAGAGAAGAAGAGAAAGAGTGAAAGGGAGGGATGGGGACGAGGGAGACGAGGCGAGAGACGGAGAGAGAGACTAGGAGAGATTAGAATTTCACAGTGCATTCACCGACAAACAGTGATACAAACGGACAGGACAGATGCAGAACAGCAGGTTTGTTCCAGATCACTCAGATTCCCTTCTTTCCCCTGCCTCTTGTGCCCCCTGCAGGCGCTAGCATGTTACGGCAACGCAGCTGAGCCCTCGGAATCAGGCAATCAGGTCTAAGCAACACAGAGGAGAGGAAAGGATGGCAGAAAGTGCCGGAACAGGCTTTAAACTCAGCGGTGAGAGCAGAAGACCAGGATTCAAACAGAAGAGAGAGGACGAGAGGGGGATCATATCAGGAGTACGATTTCTGTCGAGAGTGGCGGGTTGCTTTGTCTTGCGTTACAGAAAAAGAAGCTCGACGCTGGGACGTACCATCTTCACCGATGCGCGACGAGACCACCACCTAGTGGACATGCGGAAAGCACAGAACAAACAACAAACTTTAGCGGCGCACGCCGCTACACTGATGATGACGCAAGCTCTGTTCGCAAATGACTGTTATCCATAACAGCCCGTTTAAAAAAAGGAAGACTATGCATCTTCGGAAAGAAGCTGGAATGGCTGCGTGTGTATACCGGTGTGCATAGAGTGGACGTATCCTGGCCTGAAGACGATGATCTAACAGCTGACGAAGTTTTTAAAGGATCTTTAGTAGGTTCAAGCATCCCCTGAGAGAGACAGACAGACAGACAGAGTGTCGTTGTGTTACGTTTGATATCCACTCTCATTGTTTACTACTATAAAGACCACAGTGCCTACGCAACAAACCTTCTGTGGTCATTTTGATTTGATTTGTTATTATGTTTCACTTGTTGGACATTCGCATGACAGACACAGGTGATGTAATGCACACAGACACAGAGTGAAGAACACACAAACACATAAACCCAGTCGAGAACAGACATCGTTAAATTATAATACCATAATGAAACATCATAATTAAATAATGCCGTAAATATGTGTAAAAGTAGGGTAGTCTATTACAATCCTTGAACACCAAGATTTCTTTAATGATTGTATTAAGCACAAAGGTTTCGCTGTGACCGTTTGGCACAGTAAACAAGCGATCGATGAAGCTGCCCTCACCAGGCCAGCAGCAAATATAGGCACGATCACCGGATGCTTGCTGTCGGTGAACAACTGCAGGAGAGACAGACAAACAAACAGTTACCGGCTCAAATTCACTCAAGACTCTTGGAGACAGGTTGAAGTCGCTCCTAATGCGTCTTTTATGGATGTAACGCAGTGAACCGACAGCCTGTACTAGTCTAAAACAGATCGGATGGTGTTTCTGAGAAGTCAACTTCCTCGATTTCCAGTATACCCCCCGTTTTATTATGTACATCTGACTTATAGCTATATTTATTACAACTGCCATATAGATATATTTATTAATAAATACATTTGTATGTCTTCATGTCTGTACACCTGTATTATATATTTATTAGGTACATCAGTCTTACAGATATTTTTATCAGGTACAGTTCTGTGGTCAGAAGATGGCTAATAATCCGTACATGGCTACTTTAATATGGACTATAGACTCTAACTGTACACCAATGACATGTTTATTAAAGGGAGTGAGGAGTGTACAGTGTACTGTGTGCAGAAGGACGGCCTACAACACTGCTCACAATATTGCGCATTCCCAGGCTGTCCAGCAGAATTCTGTTGCTATGTGATCCGACCCACTGGACCTTGAGGCCGTGGGCAGCGTGGATGTCCAGCAGGTGGTGCCAGAGTGCCACAGGCTCCCTGAGACGGCACAGGGAACAGAGAGGTGAAAGACAGGCTACTGCTGTTTGGCACACCGCAGTCAGGTCACCTCTCGCAATATGCCGGACAGAAACAGGCTGAAGGAAGTCGATTTATCCGCTGGCACGGTTGGAGAACTCGCACGATGAGACTACTTCAAAGATGTACGTGTGTATGAACACTTCTCACACTCAAAAATGACCTTTATTGCCCAAGTTCTCACTCCAAGTTTGTTTTTTGTTTTCATCAAAGTGCAAGCAGAGCTTGCAAAGCCAGTTAGAATGTTGTCGAGAGGCCAATGAGCAATCAGAATACCCCGCATGCAGGGGTCACGTCATCGGGTCACAAGCGTGCATGAAGACGACCAGGCCAAGAGCCTTACCCCTGAACGGGGAGGCTGTCCCCGTGGTCCTGGGGCTCCAGCAGGAGCCGAAGGGTGGCGACCTCTGGGACCTCAGGGGTGACCTCTGAGAGAAAAGTGCTCTGGAAGAGGTGCTGCAGTCTGCAGCTCAGCATGCCCTGAGACAGAAGGAGAGACGGAGAGAGAGAGAGAGAGAGAGAGAGAGAGAGAGAGAGAGAGAGAGAGGAAGAAGGTAGAGAAGACTTCAAACGCAAATATACAGACCTCTCTCTCCCTCCCTCTCGCTCTGTCTATCCACTTTATATGGTAGGCTTTTGGGTTGAAAAATAGACACATTAGCTCAGACTCAAAGTGACACATTTCATTCTGGAAAAGCAGCAGGTGAATGACATGATACACATGAAAAAATAAAAGTTTTTAACGTATTGTAGGTTGATCACTAGTTATCCGGGCAGCCATGTTATTACGGTTACTCTTTTTGTCGGTCGTTTCCTTCTCTTTGTCCAGTGCCGTCATATCAGTGTGCGTTACACAGACCAACAGTGTGCTTCCACATCACTGTATCGGCCATTTCTGCAGACCGTTTGTTAAAGTTCAGCTCAGAGAGGACTGGCAAGTAAGAAGAGAAAGAATGAGAGAGAGGGAGAGAGAGAGAGAGAGAGAGAGAGAGACATAGGAAGAAGGTTCAAACACATGGGGGATGTTCTCTGAGGTTATGCTTCTCGTGACTTTTATGGTGAACGGTACACCGGGCTCAGTGACACTGCTGTTTCAGCCTACGTTATGTTTAGATTTAACCCATTAAGCACAACTCTTATAGGGAAGAAAATATATCCGAAACATTTCGGAGGGGTTTTTTGTCGACTTACTGACACGTCGTTGGTCTGGAGGCTGTCACTAGGGGGCGATGTTGCAGCGCTACTTTGCCGCTCCTCGTGGAACGCTGCCCATGACTCGTGCTGGCTCTCACACGACCCCTGCAGGTCAAACTCTGCCCAGCTCTCGCCTGCCCCACCCGCCAAATCGCTGCACGGCGCCGACCTGAAATCCGCAAAGCTGTCACTCTGCGGGAGCTCGGGGCACCGCGGGCCTTCCTCCTCGTCTTCTTTTTCTTCCTCTTCAGCCAGCTCCTCTTCCTCCCTCAGGTCCTTTACGGCATCCGTATCCCCAAACTCCTCGTCGGATGAGCACCCCGACAGTGCGGTGACAAAGTCGGCAAATCCCTCCTGCATGGCCGAGTCGGTCTGGCTGAAGTCGGCAAAGCCCTGATCCACAGCCCTGAAATCCCCGAAGTCCTCGTCCTCGTCCGCCACGGGGCCCGCCGGACGGCCCTCGTCCTCGGGTTCCTCTGGCAGCTCTGAGCTGGGGACCGCCGCGGGGCCCGCTGTACTGTCGGTACCCGGCTGCAGATAGGAGGTCACCCCCGCTAGCTGCGCACCTGCTGCGGTGTCTCCAGGTTCAGGTACCTCCCTCTGGAAGGTTCCAGCAGACACAGGTGGTTGAGGATCAATGCGAGACTCTACGGCCTCTGTGCCATTAGCCACTGCCAGCGTAATCTGTGTGCTTTGGTCACCTGCTAGCTTAGTCTCTGTGTTGTGCTCCCCGGTGGGCCCAGCGTCCGTGCTGTGGTCCCCGGTGGGCCCAGCATCCGTGCTGTGGTCCCCGGTGGGCCCAGTGTCCGTGCTGTGGTCCCCGGTGGGCCCAGTATCGGTGCTGTTTAAGCGTGATTCTCTAGGCTCCTCCTCCTCTGGAGCTCTGTTGAGCTTGCTGTGTCTGTTGCTAAGATAAAGTCCTTGGCGCGCCGTGTTAGGGAGTGCAATGTGCGCTCCCTGGAGGTCGTAGGGAGAAACGCCGTTGACGAGAACCTCGGATGTCTCCGGCTCTCCGTTCTCGCGGCCTACGGATACATCAGGCTCGTACACTGATGGCTTGGAGTTTGAGCCCAAGCTACTCTGGTGCTTCTCCGCTGGCTTTCCTGTCTCTTCAACAACCGGGGTCTTCCCTGCCTGGGAGACAGCCTGTAAGGATTTCAGGTGCCGGTCAGGGGGCAAGGTATCGGCTGCGTACAGCTGGCCGAATGCTGTGGGCGTGTCAAACTCCGAGAAACTGGACGACATTCCTCCGCTGTAACCTCCAAAATCCCCAAACTCATCCTCGTCTTCCTCCTCTCCAACCTCGTCCAGCGGAGGAGGGGAGGAGGAGTACAGCCGGACTACGTCAGGCTCCATGCTCCTCTAGCGCCACCTACAGGCCACATGCACATGCACCTGAAAAAAGAGAAAGACTGAGCTACTGGCCAACAGGAGCAAACATCTAGAAGACAACGTATGCCAGACTCAGAATACAACAGAGCCCCAGCATGACAGCATGTGTGTATGACAGAGCACAAAGAGTATGTCCCGAGTATGCCAAAGTTAAGAGTATGCCAGCAGAGCTTCGTGCGCTCTGTAGCAGTGTAGACTGGTGACATTTTTACTTGAGCTGACCTATTCAAAAACTGTCTGCTTCTAACAGTGTAAATAATTCAGCTGTCCAAGGCCTTCTGAAAGGTCACCATGCCGTGCAGTTACTCGGCAGTGCGGACAGCGTGCCGTTATTCCGACCTGCCTAATTGTAATAGCTGGAAAAAGTGTGTCGTAGCTTGCTTCGCGGTCCTTCCCAAACACCGTGTGTTCGGGAAGTCTGAATAATAAACAGCTGCTAGTGCTGAAAGGAACAGCGGTGCTTCATTTATGGTGTCACTTTCATCAGTTACGTTTTGCGCAACTGCTCTAGAATTAAGCAATCCCAGCGAGGACAACCACTTCTCGTCAAGTGAAGAACTGCTTGAGTCACTGCCGAATCAGTGCCGAGTCACTAAAGTTTCTACCAAGCGTTCTCCAAATATGCTGACTCACGTTCCCGTCAAATGTTCTGTTAACAAACTGACAAACATCCAGCATTTCTGACCATGCACTGACATGTTTGGTGTACAACACTCATGATCAGTAATCAGTTTTGGTTAAACAAATTGGACTCCCTTTCACAACTGTGTAGGACTTCCAGGTTGATTTAAAAACAGAAACAAGCAGAATCTCAGCGCAGGCAGAAGTGACGCAAGTCTTTATCAGGCAGGTGCTGTGAGATAAAAGTGTGGTATTTAAATATTCACATGGCCAGGATACCATTCTAGACCACACTGCTCTTCTGTGAGCTTAAACCCGAGAATTCCTGAGTTGGACTTGTACAGTATGCAATTTCATAGCTTAGAAGATGTGGAAAAATTCATTTGTAATTTGTTTCAATTATCCACATTTGACCTTCAAAAAACTCAGAAGATCTGAGAAAAGAAAAAAAAAAGTCATCTAACGTTATCAGGCAAACACGGACAAGGTCTCAATGAAACTTTCAATTATGGTTTGAATTGTGTCTGTCAGGTTATGTCCCCATCTTAAAACAGCAATCAAGGAGCATGCACGCACACACGCACACTCTCATACATACACACGCACGCGCACACGTACACTATTACAAACACACTCACATACACTCGCACTCATACGCGCGCACGCACACACACACCCACTCATACGCGGGCACGCACGCCCACCCACCCACTCATACGCGGGCACGCACACACACACACCCCCCCACTCATACGCGGGCACGCACACACACACACACACACACCCCCACTCATACGCGGGCACGCACACACACACACACCCCCCCACTCATACGCGGGCACGCACACACACACACCCCACCCACTCATACGCGGGCACGCACACACACACACACCCACCCACTCATACGCGGGCACGCACACACACACACACACCCCCACTCATACGCGGGCACGCACACACACACACACCCCCCCACTCATACGCGGGCACGCACACACACACACACACCCCCCCACTCATACGCGGGCACGCACACACACACACACACACCCCCCCACTCATACGCGGGCACGCACACACACACACACACACCCCCACTCATACGCGGGCACGCACACACACACACACACCCCCCCACTCATACGCGGGCACGCACACACACACACACACCCCCCCACTCATACGCGGGCACGCACACACACACATACACCCCCCCACTCATACGCGGGCACGCACACACACACACACCCCCCCACTCATACGCGGGCACGCACACACACACACACCCCCCCACTCATACGCGGGCACGCACACACACACACACCCCCACTCATACGCGGGCACGCACACACACACACCCCCCCACCCATACGCGGGCACGCACACACACACAGACACTATTACAAACACACTCTTATACACACGCACGCACGCACACACAGACACTATTACAAACACACTCATACACACACTATTACAAACACACTCATATACACACGCACGCACTCACACACACACTATTACGAACACACTCATACACGCATGCACACACACAATTACAAACACACTCATACACACTCACACAATGTAAGAAAGAGTAACAGGATCTCTGGGGAACTCTATCTTGTCACTTTGTACTCACTGATGAAACTCATCCTGGCCAATTACGGCCAGTTCACCCCACCACAAAACTTATTCTTTTAAACGCTACCAAAACACAAGGTTCTCTCAATGTAAACGGTTTCACTTAAATTTACATTTTTTTGGCATGTTTGATTGGTTGCACTATGCTGAATGCGTGCGAGTGTATTCAGAAACCAGCGTTTGATCGGCTGCTTGCCAACATTTCATTCACCTTCAAACCTTTTATATATCAGAGTGCCGACATGACTTCTACCCCTCGTAAGTACACACTATGCATGCAGAAGGAGCCACCCTGGACTTAGACCTGCAGTCTTACTCCAGTAAAACGTGGATCTGGTCCAAAAAAACAGGAACCTGAGAGGGAAGAAAACAGTTATGTACGTACAAAGGTGTTCTTAACAACTTGCTTCTGTATGAAAGAGATGCGGCCACTACTTTAAGACAACCGTCCTCTGGTGCAGCGTCGTTCGGCTCGACTGGACGCCGTGTTTGTTTGTTTTTTTTAAAAAAAAACAACAACAACCCACGAAGGTGACGAAGTAAGGGCGGGCAGCCAGAACCAGCGAGCAGGACCCCGTGTTTTTAACCCACGCCACGGGATACTGACTGACGCAGCTGAGGAACTTAGCTTAGCCGAGCCTCAGCTACACCACACACACACACACACACACACTTAAGCTACAACAGCAGCTGCAGTTTAAAATGTCCCCAACGTTACACGAACGTTGCCTTGGTCGTCCAGCTGGCCGCCTAAGCCCAGTAAAAGCAAGAACAGCGCCCTTACATAACGTTACTGTTCTGGTTGTAGCTCTTCTGTCAACCATCCCGTTAGACAGCGCAGCTAACGTTAGCCAGCTAGCTAGCTAGCTAGGGGTGTTGTTGCTAGGCTACCTGTCAAAGCAACGTTACCCGAGTCTTACCTGCGTTCACCCTTTATTATCTCTCACGGTGAGCAAAGGGGAACTTATAACTCGCTATTTCGCGACTATCCTCGCTGCTGTCCTTAGACCCTTGGCCGAGATTCACGTACCGGTCACCGTTCCGCGATCATCCGTGCACCACCCGAAGGTTCCCGTTCCCTGCGCATCGTAAAGAAGCCGCCAGACGTCGGCGCTGCAGCGCCACCTGCCGGCGCCTTTTTCAAGTGAACTTCACACGAAGCCTTTGTGTGGCAGGTCAGAGTTTATTGTTTGTATGCGGTAAGCTCGATTCATTTTACATAGAAATATTTGCTTTTACACAATATACCTTATTATTCCATACTTGAATTATACAAATATTTAAAATATCACCCAGTCCAGTTATAATTAAAGTATAACATGAAACATCTTAATGCAAAATTGACACAAACTAGGAATGATTATACAATTACATAGAATTGTTTCAATAAATTGTATAGTGTTATAGATCTCACAATGTCCAGGAATTCAGTGTTAAAATAATAGAAAAAAATAATTCATATAAAAACTACCACCAAATCAAGTCAGCTGCAAAAGAAATAGTAAAACATAAAAATAGTTGTAAGAGTCCAAGCATTAGCTGTAGACAAACTGCACTGATACCTGATTATAAACACAGACTATATCCTTTGTGCACTTGTAATAAATATAATCTAATGGGTGTGTTCTGCTACTGCCATAGCTTTGTAACCTTTTCACCAAAGTCTACCATAGGCTGAGTTATTGTATTCAATAATTCATTAATACGTGAGAGAAATACTTGAATCCTGATGAATTAATATTTTGAATTCAATAAATCCACATCTGAATATGGTTTTTGCACATTTGCATATTTTATAAGTAACATGCATTTATTTCCATTGGTCACACATTTGTGCTCCTTTTAATGCTAAGCAGCTCGACCTACCTTGGCATCAGTCTTACTGCTGCTGGCGTTTTAACTTAAAATAAACACTAAATATATTTACTAGCCGTTTGTGACGGTAAAATAAAACAGCTAGTGATTCGCTGGTCAAGGCACATGATTGCAGCTTGCAGGACCCAAGTGGGAGAACGGGTGTAGTTGCCACAGCGATGATGTCAGATGAGTTTAGTCTGCGTTGAAGCAAAAATAGTTTTAAAAGAACTCTCCATTCTAGTACTGTGGTGGGTATTGACGGCTGGACACAATATAATTTCAGATTACAATCACACTATGTACTCTATTATAGCATGTTCACAAGTTTGACAGATTATAGTGACAACTAGCTGAGATAAAACTAAAAATAGACACAAACACGTTGATCAGAGTTTATAGAGCAAAATTTCAGATACAATCCAGAGCAAGTTTTTTTTTTACCCTGCAAAAGCTGTTTCTTATGTTTAGCTGTTTCTTAAAGCTTTCTCATTTTATAATAGGCCAAGTGCACATTATCTCCTGATTCTCTCTTTAAATCATTCACATTTATTTTCTAGTTTTCAGTCTGTTTTAATACTCACCTCACTCTCCTCTTTCAGTTCTTTTTCTGAACCACTCACAACTTCCTCCATGTCTTCTACCTCCTTTTTCAAACATTTCAACAATGCCTCCGGCTCTGCCTTAGTTTCATTCCTTGTTAGATGTATTTTGGCAATTGTACAAATTTCAAGGGCATTTATGAGTCTTTTTTTTGTGACCTTAATGTGAGCTGAAGCCTGTACTGGCAGGTGAAAGACTACACTAACCTGATCCCATACGTAGAACACATGGGACGGTAGATATTCGAGCTCCCCTGATAAAAACTGATACCTGTGAGTTTCTGAAATAGCTTGTGCTTTCCAGATAATTTTCCCATCACGGTAACCAACAAATTTACTATCTTCAAGAGCTGGGAACGCTCCAAAATGTTCGTTATACTCGGGGCTGTGAATCAGCACAGCGTACACAATCTCCTGTTTATAGGCGATGGTCTTAAACACTCTGAGTACTGGCTCCTTTCCTCCGCAGTTCTGCTCTTTGTACCGTTCCAGCAGCTCGGCCAGTGGAAACGTAAAGCGATAATTGCCATAGCGGGATTCGTGAGTTTGGAACAGTGGTGATGTGGTGAACTTTTTCAGAAACGGTTCCTGGCTTTCATATGAGCTTGTTGCTTTATTCGTCTCTAAGTAGCGTTTTTCTGCAGAATTAATTTCCTCGTCAGTAATTTTCAAATCCCACCATGAGAATTCGGTGTTATTTGGCCTGAATTTCTCTGACTTCCATATCTCAAGTAATGCATTTTCCTCAGTGACATGTGCTACATTTGCAACATGGAATTCAACTGGCTTCGGATAGCTTTGAATGGTTTTACTCAAGTAATCTAGCATCCTTGGTTTCTCGCTGTAGATTTTTGACCCCTGATTCGTACTGCCCAGCTCACATAGCTTATTCCATATTGTACAATCTTTCTGAAATTCCAATTTCAGGTCATCTATGCTCAGGTGCCGGCCCTCGACTGAGATTTCAGTGATGAAACGTGAATTTCGCGTCACCTTGAAATCCACCTGGAACATTAGATGTGATTACAGTCACATAGAAGAAATAAGAAAAAAATATTGGTATGGGATTTAGAACCCCTGAAAAGGTTCAAAACAATCTTTGTGATGTTTATCTTGGCAGTCTAACACTATGAGCTTCTTTCTGACCTCAGTATTTTTAGGATGCAGTTTAAGACAAGTACATTTAGATGAGGCATTTGGATATCTAAGTATTTAAGTAACGTTCTTATTATTCAATTAGTCACATTCTGTAAATTAGATATCCCATTTTTACATGAAAGTTCCATTTGTTTTGTTACGGAATTATTTCCCTATTAGTTCCTTACCTGGTCATGATCAGGATTTGCCATTTTATTGTATGGTTCAAAGAAGTACAGTTCTGCAACGGACTACTCTGAGTCGCGTCACTCCGTTATTATACCCTGGACTCTCCCTCCGCCCACTGCAACAGTCATTGTGCAAAAATCGAAACTTAGAGCTACAACCGAAACTGAACAGTACTTGTGCAGGAATTGAAACTTAGAACTAATACCAAAACTGAACAGAATTTTTGTAAACTTTACATGAGTATTGGCTAATTCTGGTCACAGTTCTTAGGGGCAGGGTCATTTCATAAGCTCAGCCAACAGATATGTAAAGTGATAACTGGCTTTTTGTCAGGTTAGAATAGCGTTGCTGTAATAAGATCTTCTATTTATCAATGACAAGTGACTTTGCCATTATATCAATGATGGTATCACTGAGAAATAGTAACCATAGAAATAGTAACAGCTTTCTCAATGTCTAAAAGAAATTCTGATCACCCAGGTTTTTCCTAGAACTTCATAGAAATTCTGAGGTAAGAGATTCAGACACATTAGTATAGTACTAACAAAGTTTAACTATACAGAAATTGTATAAAAGAATATTGTTCATTGAATAAAGAAAAACAGAACACCAGTGTACACTTGTTGATTGGTTCTCCAATATAACGACCAAGCTAAAATTTCAAAATTATGTACATTTTTGAAATGAAAAGATTTGGGAGGGAAAAAGAGAGTAGGACTAGTTCAACAGGAAATGCCAGAACTGTCCCTTGTTCAGTAATATCACAGCATGAAGACTAAAACACCATACCAACACTGCAGAGGAAAATGAGGGAAAAAGCTTTATATTTACATACAGTATTCCTGATTGATTATCTGGGAATCACAGAAACCGACCGTGCACGTATGCCAGATTGTGGCATGCAGTATGCCAGATTGTGGCATGCAGTATGCCAGCTCTTGTCTTGTATTGGTTCAGCTGAGTTTGAAGTGAGAAGATGGAACCAAAGGCTTAATCCAGGAACAGGTCTTCAAAGCTTCACCCTGAAGTTCACCCTGAAACATGAGGTGTTGTGATTTACAGAGGTGCACATCTGGCCCTCCGTGCTGATTGGGTGTAGGGCTGGGCAGTCTCCAATCGTGTCACATCTGGCCCTCCGTGCTGATTGGGTGTAGGGCTGGGCAGTCTCCAATCGTGTCACATCTGGCCCTCTGTGCTGATTGGTTCTGTGGGCCATTTCCCATCTCACTCCTTCACAGGCCTGCATTTTAACTAGACATGAAAGTCCACTTTATGTTCTTGCCATATAACAGGCGTATCGTGCAATACTGAACAAATGTACTCGGAATACAAATAACAATAAACACAATTGTGAATCTCTAATAGTGCACAGACCGTGTTGGCAGGAGGGCTCTGGAATTGCCAATCTTCTGTCCAGAAGGCTCACTTCATCTCAGTACTAGCCTCCCTCCACTTCCTGGCTCCATCAGAAACATGGATCACCCCTGGGAACTCGGCTGCCCTGTCCTCTGCCTCTTCATTCACACATTCTCCAAGGTATCTCAGCAGGTGGCGGCACTGGATTACCATCGTCTCAAAAGTGGCGTTTCGCTCCACTTTCCTTTCCTCTACTCTTTCAATCTCTTCTTTTGAATTTCACGCTATTACACTGTCTTTTCCCGCAAACTTAACATCATTGTCATCTACCGCCCTCCAGGTTCCCTAGATAACTTCATTGATGAGCCTGACGCCCTCCTGAGTCAATTCCTCATTGAAGGAAACCCACTCATTTTCCTTGGTGACTTAAAAACTTCCATCAGACGAGCTACATTCCTCCTGCATCCTTCCACTGTTGATGTCATTTGACCTTGTCCTCAACCAGTGTCCTCCGACTCAGAGTGGGCAACGTTCTGGACCTGATTTTCACTCGGACCACCACAACATCGGACATCGCGGTCACCCCCTTCCACCTCTCAGACCATCACATTCTCTTTCCATCTATACCTCCCCAACATGTTCTTCCTCCTTCTGTCGCAATCTGCACTTCATCACTCCTTCGTCCCTTCCGTTTTGTCCACCGTCCCTCACCCTCTTTCTTCTCTCTCTCTGGACACGGTCACTAATACTGTCCTTTCTATGTTCTCCTCATCGATTAATCTTCTGTGCCCTATCTATTCTAGACCTGCTAAGTCCTCCCCACCTAACCCCCTGGCTAACAGAAACAGAGAGGCAGTGGAGGGAACCTCACCTAGATTCAGACCTCAACTCATACCAGTTTTCCTTTCTAACTTCTTACTGGAAGTAACATCTGCAAATTCTACAGAATCAGCCCTCATAGCAGAGAAACGTCATGCTGCTAAAGCTGCCAAACTGTCACCGGTCTTGATTTTTCTGGCCATTTTGGCATCCTTTGACACATTAAACCACGACATTCTCTTCTCTCCAGCCTGGGAAGACGAGCATAGAGACTATTCTCCATCCTGGCTCCCAGATGGTGGAACGAACTTCCGCTGGCAGTACGGACAGCAGAGTCCCTTGCAGTCTTCAAACACAGACTTAAGACTCATCTATTTGTGGAATATTTTAATGACCACTGCATTGTGACTGCAGCTTTAATTCTACCACCCAGACCATTTAGAACACAGAACGTTGAACATATTGCAGCAGAGCAGTTTTGTTTTCAAGCAGGTTTTATTCTTCAACGATAGCAATAACTTCACAAACATTCCTTATAGTACTGATTCAAAGAAGGCCTCTGTGCTCTGAGTGTGCAAACTCATCTAAATCAATCCACCAAATAACCCCCAGACCCCTGCCTGGGGCGAGCGGGGCATTAAGGTTGAAATGCTCAGAAGCTTTGTTTATGCGAACTTTTTTTTTTCTTTTTCAGATGCTGCCCACCAAATTTCTTTTCAACTTAAAATGTGGTTCTAGCCATTATAGAGACTGAATATAGCAGTGCAAACAAGACAACATGGAGTCATAAACGGTTGCCACAGTAACCTAACTGCTCTGCCAGTATCTCCAGGTAGGATGGGTGGAGTTCGAAACAGTTATTCCGACCTGCCTAATTGTAATAACTGGAAAAAGTGTGTCGTAGCTTGCTTCGCGGTGCTTCCCAAACACCGTGTGTTCGGGAAGTCTGATTAATAAACAGCTGCTAGTGCTGAAAGGAACAGCGGTGCTTCATTTATGGTGTCACTTTCATCAGTTACGTTTTGCGCAACTGCTCTAGAATTAAGCAATCCCAGCGAGGACAACCACTTCTCGTCAAGTGAAGAACTGCTTGAGTCACTGCCGAGTCACTAAAGTTTCTACCAAGCCTTCTCCAAATATGCTGACTCATGTTCCCGTCAAATGTTCTGTTAACAAATTGACAAACATCCAGCATTTCTGACCATGCACCGACATGTTTGGTGTACAACACTCACGATCAGTAATCAGTTTTGGTTAAACAAATTGGACTCCCTTTCACAACTGTGTAGGACTTCCAGGTTGATTTAAAAACAGAAACAAGCAGAATCTCAGCGCAGGCAGAAGTGACGCAAGTCTTTATCAGGCAGGCGCTGTGAGATAAAAGTGTGGTATTTAAATATTCACATGGCCAGGATACCATTCTAGACCACACTGCTCTTCTGTGAGCTTAAACCCGAGAATTCCTGAGTTGGACTTGTACAGTATGCAATTTCATAGCTTAGAAGATGTGGAAAAATTCATTTGTAATTTGTTTCAATTATCCACATTTGACCTTCAAAAAACTCAGAAGATCTGAGAAAAGAAAAAAAAAAAGTCATCTAACGTTATCAGGCAAACACGGACAAGGTCTCAATGAAACTTTCAGTTATGGTTTGAATTGTGTCTGTCAGGTTATGTCCCCATCTTAAAACAGCAATCAAGGAGCATGCACGCACGCACGCACTCTCATACATACACACGCACACACGCACACTCTCATACATACACACGCACGCGCACACGTACACTATTGCGCACACGCACACACCCCCCCACTCATACGCGGGCACGCACACCCACCCCCCCACTCATACGCGGGCACGCACACCCACCCCCCCACTCATACGCGGGCACGCACACACACACACACCCCCCCACTCATACGCGGGCACGCACACACACACACACCCCCCCACTCATACGCGGGCACGCACACACACACACACCCCCCCACTCATACGCGGGCACGCACACACACACACACACCCCCCCACTCATACGCGGGCACGCACACACACACACACCCCCCCCCACTCATACGCGGGCACGCACACACACACACACACCCCCCCACTCATACGCGGGCACGCACACACCCCCCCCCCCACTCATACGCGGGCACGCACACACACCCCCCCCCCACTCATACGCGGGCACGCACCCCCCCCCCACTCATACGCGGGCACGCTCACACACCCCCCCCCCACTCATACGCGGGCACGCACACACACACACCCCCCCACCCATACGCGGGCACGCACACACACACAGACACTATTACAAACACTCTCTTATACACACGCACGCACGCACACACAGACACTATTACAAACACACTCATACACACACTATTACAAACACACTCATATACACACGCACGCACTCACACACACACTATTACAAACACACTCATACACGCATGCACACACACAATTACAAACACACTCATACACACTCACACAATGTAAGAAAGAGTAACAGGATCTCTGGGGAACTCTATCTTGTCACTTTGTACTCACTGATGAAACTCATCCTGGCCAATTACGGCCAGTTCACCCCACCACAAAACTTATTCTTTTAAACGCTACCAAAACACAAGGTTCTCTCAATGTAAACGGTTTCACTTAAATTTACATTTTTTTGGCATGTTTGATTGGTTGCACTATGCTGAATGCGTGCGAGTGTATTCAGAAACCAGCGTTTGATCGGCTGCTTGCCAACATTTCATTCACCTTCAAACCTTTTATATATCAGAGTGCCGACATGACTTCTACCCCTCGTAAGTACACACTATGCATGCAGAAGGAGCCACCCTGGACTTAGACCTGCAGTCTTACTCCAGTAAAACGTGGATCTGGTCCAAAAAAACAGGAACCTGAGAGGGAAGAAAACAGTTATGTACGTACAAAGGTGTTCTTAACAACTTGCTTCTGTATGAAAGAGATGCGGCCACTACTTTAAGACAACCGTCCTCTGGTGCAGCGTCGTTCGGCTCGACTGGACGCCGTGTTTGTTTGTTTTTTTTAAAAAAAAAACAACAACCCACGAAGGTGACGAAGTAAGGGCGGGCAGCCAGAACCAGCGAGCAGGACCCCGTGTTTTTAACCCACGCCACGGGATACTGACTGACGCAGCTGAGGAACTTAGCTTAGCCGAGCCTCAGCTACACCACACACACACACACACTTAAGCTACAACAGCAGCTGCAGTTTAAAATGTCCCCAACGTTACACGAACGTTGCCTTGGTCGTCCAGCTGGCCGCCTAAGCCCAGTAAAAGCAAGAACAGCGCCCTTACATAACGTTACTGTTCTGGTTGTAGCTCTTCTGTCAACCATCCCGTTAGACAGCGCAGCTAACGTTAGCCAGCTAGCTAGCTAGCTAGCTAGGGGTGTTGTTGCTAGGCTACCTGTCAAAGCAACGTTACCCGAGTCTTACCTGCGTTCACCCTTTATTATCTCTCACGGTGAGCAAAGGGGAACTTATAACTCGCTATTTCGCGACTATCCTCGCTGCTGTCCTTAGACCCTTGGCCGAGATTCACGTACCGGTCACCGTTCCGCGATCATCCGTGCACCACCCGAAGGTTCCCGTTCCCTGCGCATCGTAAAGAAGCCGCCAGACGTCGGCGCTGCAGCGCCACCTGCCGGCGCCTTTTTCAAGTGAACTTCACACGAAGCCTTTGTGTGGCAGGTCAGAGTTTATTGTTTGTATGCGGTAAGCTCGATTCATTTTACATAGAAATATTTGCTTTTACACAATATACCTTATTATTCCATACTTGAATTATACAAATATTTCAAATATCACCCAGTCCAGTTATAATTAAAGTATAACATGAAACATCTTAATGCAAAATTGACACAAACTAGGAATGATTATACAATTACATAGAATTGTTTCAATAAATTGTATAGTGTTATAGATCTCACAATGTCCAGGAATTCAGTGTTAAAATAATAGAAAAAAAAAATAATTCATATAAAAACTACCACCAAATCAAGTCAGCTGCAAAAGAAATAGTAAAACATAAAAATAGTTGTAAGAGTTCAAGCATTAGCTGTAGACAAACTGCACTGACACCTGATTATAAACACAGACTATATCCTTTGTGCACTTGTAATAAATATAATCTAATGGGTGTGTTCTGCTACTGCCATAGCTTTGTAACCTTTTCACCAAAGTCTACCATAGGCTGAGTTATTGTATTCAATAATTCATTAATACGTGAGAGAAATACTTGAATCCTGATGAATTAATATTTTGAATTCAATAAATCCACATCTGAATATGGTTTTTGCACATTTGCATATTTTATAAGTAACATGCATTTATTTCCATTGGTCACACATTTGTGCTCCTTTTAATGCTAAGCAGCTCGACCTACCTTGGCATCAGTCTTACTGCTGCTGGCGTTTTAACTTAAAATAAACACTAAATATATTTACTAGCCGTTTGTGACGGTAAAATAAAACAGCTAGTGATTCGCTGGTCAAGGCACATGATTGCAGCTTGCAGGACCCAAGTGGGAGAACGGGTGTAGTTGCCACAGCGATGATGTCAGATGAGTTTAGTCTGCGTTGAAGCAAAAATAGTTTTAAAAGAACTCTCCATTCTAGTACTGTGGTGGGTATTGACGGCTGGACACAATATAATTTCAGATTACAATCACACTATGTACTCTATTATAGCATGTTCACAAGTTTGACAGATTATAGTGACAACTAGCTGAGATAAAACTAAAAATAGACACAAACACGTTGATCAGAGTTTATAGAGCAAAATTTCAGATACAATCCAGAGCAAGTTTTTTTTTTACCCTGCAAAAGCTGTTTCTTATGTTTAGCTGTTTCTTAAAGCTTTCTCATTTTATAATAGGCCAAGTGCACATTATCTCCTGATTCTCTCTTTAAATCATTCACATTTATTTTCTAGTTTTCAGTCTGTTTTAATACTCACCTCACTCTCCTCTTTCAGTTCTTTTTCTGAACCACTCACAACTTCCTCCATGTCTTCTACCTCCTTTTTCAAACATTTCAACAATGCCTCCGGCTCTGCCTTAGTTCCATTCCTTGTTAGATGTATTTTGGCAATTGTACAAATTTCAAGGGCATTTATGAGTCTTTTTTTTGTGACCTTAATGTGAGCTGAAGCCTGTACTGGCAGGTGAAAGACTACACTAACCTGATCCCATACGTAGAACACATGGGACGGTAGATATTCGAGCTCCCCTGATAAAAACTGATACCTGTGAGTTTCTGAAATAGCTTGTGCTTTCCAGATAATTTTCCCATCACGGTAACCAACAAAGTTACTATCTTCAAGAGCTGGGAACGCTCCAAAATGTTCGTTATACTCGGGGCTGTGAATCAGCACAGCGTACACAATCTCCTGTCTATAGGCGATGGTCTTAAACACTCTGAGTACTGGCTCCTTTCCTCCGCAGTTCTGCTCTTTGTACCGTTCCAGCAGCTCGGCCAGTGGAAACGTAAAGCGATAATTGCCATAGCGGGATTCGTGAGTTTGGAACAGTGGTGATGTGGTGAACTTTTTCAGAAACGGTTCCTGGCTTTCATATGAGCTTGTTGCTTTATTCGTCTCTAAGTAGCGTTTTTCTGCAGAATTAATTTCCTCGTCAGTAATTTTCAAATCCCACCATGAGAATTCGGTGTTATTTGGCCTGAATTTCTCTGACTTCCATATCTCAAGTAATGCATTTTCCTCAGTGACATGTGCTACATTTGCAACATGGAATTCAACTGGCTTCGGATAGCTTTGAATGGTTTTACTCAAGTAATCTAGCATCCTTGGTTTCTCGCTGTAGATTTTTGACCCCTGATTCGTACTGCCCAGCTCACATAGCTTATTCCATATTGTACAATCTTTCTGAAATTCCAATTTCAGGTCATCTATGCTCAGGTGCCGGCCCTCGACTGAGATTTCAGTGATGAAACGTGAATTTTGCGTCACCTTGAAATCCACCTGGAACATTAGATGTGATTACAGTCACATAGAAGAAATAAGAAAAAAATATTGGTATGGGATTTAGAACCCCTGAAAAGGTTCAAAACAATCTTTGTGATGTTTATCTTGGCAGTCTAACACTATGAGCTTCTTTCTGACCTCAGTATTTTTAGGATGCAGTTTAAGACAAGTACATTTAGATGAGGCATTTGGATATCTAAGTATTTAAGTAACGTTCTTATTATTCAATTAGTCACATTCTGTAAATTAGATATCCCATTTTTACATGAAAGTTCCATTTGTTTTGTTACGGAATTATTTCCCTATTAGTTCCTTACCTGGTCATGATCAGGATTTGCCATTTTATTGTATGGTTCAAAGAAGTACAGTTCTGCAACGGACTACTCTGAGTCGCGTCACTCCGTTATTATACCCTGGACTCTCCCTCCGCCCACTGCAACAGTCATTGTGCAAAAATCGAAACTTAGAGCTACAACCGAAACTGAACAGTACTTGTGCAGGAATTGAAACTTAGAACTAATACCAAAACTGAACAGAATTTTTGTAAACTTTACATGAGTATTGGCTAATTCTGGTCACAGTTCTTAGGGGCAGGGTCATTTCATAAGCTCAGCCAACAGATATGTAAAGTGATAACTGGCTTTTTGTCAGGTTAGAATAGCGTTGCTGTAATAAGATCTTCTATTTATCAATGACAAGTGACTTTGCCATTATATCAATGATGGTATCACTGAGAAATAGTAACCATAGAAATAGTAACAGCTTTCTCAATGTCTAAAAGAAATTCTGATCACCCAGGTTTTTCCTAGAACTTCATAGAAATTCTGAGGTAAGAGATTCAGACACATTAGTATAGTACTAACAAAGTTTAACTATACAGAAATTGTATAAAAGAATATTGTTCATTGAATAAAGAAAAACAGAACACCAGTGTACACTTGTTGATTGGTTCTCCAATATAACGACCAAGCTAAAATTTCAAAATTATGTACATTTTTGAAATGAAAAGATTTGGGAGGGAAAAAGAGAGTAGGACTAGTTCAACAGGAAATGCCAGAACTGTCCCTTGTTCAGTAATATCACAGCATGAAGACTAAAACACCATACCAACACTGCAGAGGAAAATGAGGGAAAAAGCTTTATATTTACATACAGTATTCCTGATTGATTATCTGGGAATCACAGAAACCGACCGTGCACGTATGCCAGATTGTGGCATGCAGTATGCCAGATTGTGGCATGCAGTATGCCAGCTCTTGTCTTGTATTGGTTCAGCTGAGTTTGAAGTGAGAAGATGGAACCAAAGGCTTAATCCAGGAACAGGTCTTCAAAGCTTCACCCTGAAGTTCACCCTGAAACATGAGGTGTTGTGATTTACAGAGGTGCACATCTGGCCCTCCGTGCTGATTGGGTGTAGGGCTGGGCAGTCTCCAATCGTGTCACATCTGGCCCTCCGTGCTGATTGGGTGTAGGGCTGGGCAGTCTCCAATCGTGTCACATCTGGCCCTCTGTGCTGATTGGTTCTGTGGGCCATTTCCCATCTCACTCCTTCACAGGCCTGCATTTTAACTAGACATGAAAGTCCACTTTATGTTCTTGCCATATAACAGGCGTATCGTGCAATACTGAACAAATGTACTCGGAATACAAATAACAATAAACACAATTGTGAATCTCTAATAGTGCACAGACCGTGTTGGCAGGAGGGCTCTGGAATTGCCAATCTTCTGTCCAGAAGGCTCACTTCATCTCAGTACTAGCATCCCTCCACTTCCTGGCTCCATCAGAAACATGGATCACCCCTGGGAACTCGGCTGCCCTGTCCTCTGCCTCTTCATTCACACATTCTCCAAGGTATCTCAGCAGGTGGCGGCACTGGATTACCATCGTCTCAAAAGTGGCGTTTCGCTCCACTTTCCTTTCCTCTACTCTTTCAATCTCTTCTTTTGAATTTCACGCCATGACACTGTCTTTTCCCGCCAAACTTAACATCATTGTCATCTACCGCCCTCCAGGTTCCCTAGATAACTTCATTGATGAGCCTGACGCCCTCCTGAGTCAATTCCTCATTGAAGGAAACCCACTCATTTTCCTTGGTGACTTAAAAACTTCCATCAGACGAGCTACATTCCTCCTGCATCCTTCCACTGTTGATGTCATTTGACCTTGTCCTCAACCAGTGTCCTCCGACTCAGAGTGGGCAACATTCTGGACCTGATTTTCACTCGGACCACCACAACATCGGACATCATGGTCACCCCCTTCCACCTCTCAGACCATCACATTCTCTTTCCATCTATACCTCCCCAACATGTTCTTCCTCCTTCTGTCGCAATCTGCACTTCATCACTCCTTCGTCCCTTCCGTTTTGTCCACCGTCCCTCACCCTCTTTCTTCTCTCTCTCTGGACACGGTCACTAATACTGTCCTTTCTATGTTCTCCTCATCGATTAATCTTCTGTGCCCTATCTATTCTAGACCTGCTAAGTCCTCCCCACCTAACCCCCTGGCTAACAGAAACAGAGAGGCAGTGGAGGGAACCTCACCTAGATTCAGACCTCAACTCATACCAGTTTTCCTTTCTAACTTCTTACTGGAAGTAACATCTGCAAATTCTACAGAATCAGCCCTCATAGCAGAGAAACGTCATGCTGCTAAAGCTGCCAAACTGTCACCGGTCTTGATTTTTCTGGCCATTTCGGCATCCTTTGACACATTAAACCACGACATTCTCTTCTCTCCAGCCTGGGAAGACGAGCATAGAGACTATTCTCCATCCTGGCTCCCAGATGGTGGAACGAACTTCCGCTGGCAGTACGGACAGCAGAGTCCCTTGCAGTCTTCAAACACAGACTTAAGACTCATCTATTTGTGGAATATTTTAATGACCACTGCATTGTGACTGCAGCTTTAATTCTACCACCCAGACCATTTAGAACACAGAACGTTGAACATATTGCAGCAGAGCAGTTTTGTTTTCAAGCAGGTTTTATTCTTCAACGATAGCAATAACTTCACAAACATTCCTTATAGTACTGATTCAAAGAAGGCCTCTGTGCTCTGAGTGTGCAAACTCATCTAAATCAATCCACCAAATAACCCCCAGACCCCTGCCTGGGGCGAGCGGGGCATTAAGGTTGAAATGCTCAGAAGCTTTGTTTATGCGAACTTTTTTTTTTCTTTTTCAGATGCTGCCCACCAAATTTCTTTTCAACTTAAAATGTGGTTCTAGCCATTATAGAGACTGAATATAGCAGTGCAAACAAGACAACATGGAGTCATAAACGGTTGCCACAGTAACCTAACTGCTCTGCCAGTATCTCCAGGTAGGATGGGTGGAGTTCGAAACAGTTATTCCGACCTGCCTAATTGTAATAACTGGAAAAAGTGTGTCGTAGCTTGCTTCGCGGTGCTTCCCAAACACCGTGTGTTCGGGAAGTCTGATTAATAAACAGCTGCTAGTGCTGAAAGGAACAGCGGTGCTTCATTTATGGTGTCACTTTCATCAGTTACGTTTTGCGCAACTGCTCTAGAATTAAGCAATCCCAGCGAGGACAACCACTTCTCGTCAAGTGAAGAACTGCTTGAGTCACTGCCGAGTCACTAAAGTTTCTACCAAGCCTTCTCCAAATATGCTGACTCATGTTCCCGTCAAATGTTCTGTTAACAAATTGACAAACATCCAGCATTTCTGACCATGCACCGACATGTTTGGTGTACAACACTCACGATCAGTAATCAGTTTTGGTTAAACAAATTGGACTCCCTTTCACAACTGTGTAGGACTTCCAGGTTGATTTAAAAACAGAAACAAGCAGAATCTCAGCGCAGGCAGAAGTGACGCAAGTCTTTATCAGGCAGGCGCTGTGAGATAAAAGTGTGGTATTTAAATATTCACATGGCCAGGATACCATTCTAGACCACACTGCTCTTCTGTGAGCTTAAACCCGAGAATTCCTGAGTTGGACTTGTACAGTATGCAATTTCATAGCTTAGAAGATGTGGAAAAATTCATTTGTAATTTGTTTCAATTATCCACATTTGACCTTCAAAAAACTCAGAAGATCTGAGAAAAGAAAAAAAAAAAAGTCATCTAACGTTATCAGGCAAACACGGACAAGGTCTCAATGAAACTTTCAGTTATGGTTTGAATTGTGTCTGTCAGGTTATGTCCCCATCTTAAAACAGCAATCAAGGAGCATGCACGCACGCACGCACACTCTCATACATACACACGCACACTCTCATACATACACACGCACGCGCACACGTACACTATTGCGCACACGCACACACCCCCCCACTCATACGCGGGCACGCACACCCACCCCCCCACTCATACGCGGGCACGCACACCCACCCCCCCACTCATACGCGGGCACGCACACACACACACACCCCCCCACTCATACGCGGGCACGCACACACACACACACCCCCCCACTCATACGCGGGCACGCACACACACACACACCCCCCCACTCATACGCGGGCACGCACACACACACACACCCCCCCCCACTCATACGCGGGCACGCACACACACACACACCCCCCCCCACTCATACGCGGGCACGCACACACACACACACCCCCCCCCACTCATACGCGGGCACGCACACACACACACACACCCCCCCACTCATACGCGGGCACGCACACACACCCCCCCCCCCACTCATACGCGGGCACGCACACACGCACACACCCCCCCCCCCACTCATACGCGGGCACGCACCCCCCCCCCCCCCACTCATACGCGGGCACGCTCACACACCCCCCCCCCACTCATACGCGGGCACGCACACACACACACCCCCCCACCCATACGCGGGCACGCACACACACACAGACACTATTACAAACACACTCTTATACACACGCACGCACGCACACACAGACACTATTACAAACACACTCATACACACACTATTACAAACACACTCATATACACACGCACGCACTCACACACACACTATTACGAACACACTCATACACGCATGCACACACACAATTACAAACACACTCATACACACTCACACAATGTAAGAAAGAGTAACAGGATCTCTGGGGAACTCTATCTTGTCACTTTGTACTCACTGATGAAACTCATCCTGGCCAATTACGGCCAGTTCACCCCACCACAAAACTTATTCTTTTAAACGCTACCAAAACACAAGGTTCTCTCAATGTAAACGGTTTCACTTAAATTTACATTTTTTTGGCATGTTTGATTGGTTGCACTATGCTGAATGCGTGCGAGTGTATTCAGAAACCAGCGTTTGATCGGCTGCTTGCCAACATTTCATTCACCTTCAAACCTTTTATATATCAGAGTGCCGACATGACTTCTACCCCTCGTAAGTACACACTATGCATGCAGAAGGAGCCACCCTGGACTTAGACCTGCAGTCTTACTCCAGTAAAACGTGGATCTGGTCCAAAAAAACAGGAACCTGAGAGGGAAGAAAACAGTTATGTACGTACAAAGGTGTTCTTAACAACTTGCTTCTGTATGAAAGAGATGCGGCCACTACTTTAAGACAACCGTCCTCTGGTGCAGCGTCGTTCGGCTCGACTGGACGCCGTGTTTGTTTGTTTTTTTTTAAAAAAAACAACAACAACCCACGAAGGTGACGAAGTAAGGGCGGGCAGCCAGAACCAGCGAGCAGGACCCCGTGTTTTTAACCCACGCCACGGGATACTGACTGACGCATCTGAGGAACTTAGCTTAGCCGAGCCTCAGCTACACCACACACACACACACACACACACACACACTTAAGCTACAACAGCAGCTGCAGTTTAAAATGTCCCCAACGTTACACGAACGTTGCCTTGGTCGTCCAGCTGGCCGCCTAAGCCCAGTAAAAGCAAGAACAGCGCCCTTACATAACGTTACTGTTCTGGTTGTAGCTCTTCTGTCAACCATCCCGTTAGACAGCGCAGCTAACGTTAGCCAGCTAGCTAGCTAGCTAGCTAGGGGTGTTGTTGCTAGGCTACCTGTCAAAGCAACGTTACCCGAGTCTTACCTGCGTTCACCCTTTATTATCTCTCACGGTGAGCAAAGGGGAACTTATAACTCGCTATTTCGCGACTATCCTCGCTGCTGTCCTTAGACCCTTGGCCGAGATTCACGTACCGGTCACCGTTCCGCGATCATCCGTGCACCACCCGAAGGTTCCCGTTCCCTGCGCATCGTAAAGAAGCCGCCAGACGTCGGCGCTGCAGCGCCACCTGCCGGCGCCTTTTTCAAGTGAACTTCACACGAAGCCTTTGTGTGGCAGGTCAGAGTTTATTGTTTGTATGCGGTAAGCTCGATTCATTTTACATAGAAATATTTGCTTTTACACAATATACCTTATTATTCCATACTTGAATTATACAAATATTTCAAATATCACCCAGTCCAGTTATAATTAAAGTATAACATGAAACATCTTAATGCAAAATTGACACAAACTAGGAATGATTATACAATTACATAGAATTGTTTCAATAAATTGTATAGTGTTATAGATCTCACAATGTCCAGGAATTCAGTGTTAAAATAATAGAAAAAAAAAATAATTCATATAAAAACTACCACCAAATCAAGTCAGCTGCAAAAGAAATAGTAAAACATAAAAATAGTTGTAAGAGTTCAAGCATTAGCTGTAGACAAACTGCACTGACACCTGATTATAAACACAGACTATATCCTTTGTGCACTTGTAATAAATATAATCTAATGGGTGTGTTCTGCTACTGCCATAGCTTTGTAACCTTTTCACCAAAGTCTACCATAGGCTGAGTTATTGTATTCAATAATTCATTAATACGTGAGAGAAATACTTGAATCCTGATGAATTAATATTTTGAATTCAATAAATCCACATCTGAATATGGTTTTTGCACATTTGCATATTTTATAAGTAACATGCATTTATTTCCATTGGTCACACATTTGTGCTCCTTTTAATGCTAAGCAGCTCGACCTACCTTGGCATCAGTCTTACTGCTGCTGGCGTTTTAACTTAAAATAAACACTAAATATATTTACTAGCCGTTTGTGACGGTAAAATAAAACAGCTAGTGATTCGCTGGTCAAGGCACATGATTGCAGCTTGCAGGACCCAAGTGGGAGAACGGGTGTAGTTGCCACAGCGATGATGTCAGATGAGTTTAGTCTGCGTTGAAGCAAAAATAGTTTTAAAAGAACTCTCCATTCTAGTACTGTGGTGGGTATTGACGGCTGGACACAATATAATTTCAGATTACAATCACACTATGTACTCTATTATAGCATGTTCACAAGTTTGACAGATTATAGTGACAACTAGCTGAGATAAAACTAAAAATAGACACAAACACGTTGATCAGAGTTTATAGAGCAAAATTTCAGATACAATCCAGAGCAAGTTTTTTTTTTACCCTGCAAAAGCTGTTTCTTATGTTTAGCTGTTTCTTAAAGCTTTCTCATTTTATAATAGGCCAAGTGCACATTATCTCCTGATTCTCTCTTTAAATCATTCACATTTATTTTCTAGTTTTCAGTCTGTTTTAATACTCACCTCACTCTCCTCTTTCAGTTCTTTTTCTGAACCACTCACAACTTCCTCCATGTCTTCTACCTCCTTTTTCAAACATTTCAACAATGCCTCCGGCTCTGCCTTAGTTCCATTCCTTGTTAGATGTATTTTGGCAATTGTACAAATTTCAAGGGCATTTATGAGTCTTTTTTTTGTGACCTTAATGTGAGCTGAAGCCTGTACTGGCAGGTGAAAGACTACACTAACCTGATCCCATACGTAGAACACATGGGACGGTAGATATTCGAGCTCCCCTGATAAAAACTGATACCTGTGAGTTTCTGAAATAGCTTGTGCTTTCCAGATAATTTTCCCATCACGGTAACCAACAAAGTTACTATCTTCAAGAGCTGGGAACGCTCCAAAATGTTCGTTATACTCGGGGCTGTGAATCAGCACAGCGTACACAATCTCCTGTCTATAGGCGATGGTCTTAAACACTCTGAGTACTGGCTCCTTTCCTCCGCAGTTCTGCTCTTTGTACCGTTCCAGCAGCTCGGCCAGTGGAAACGTAAAGCGATAATTGCCATAGCGGGATTCGTGAGTTTGGAACAGTGGTGATGTGGTGAACTTTTTCAGAAACGGTTCCTGGCTTTCATATGAGCTTGTTGCTTTATTCGTCTCTAAGTAGCGTTTTTCTGCAGAATTAATTTCCTCGTCAGTAATTTTCAAATCCCACCATGAGAATTCGGTGTTATTTGGCCTGAATTTCTCTGACTTCCATATCTCAAGTAATGCATTTTCCTCAGTGACATGTGCTACATTTGCAACATGGAATTCAACTGGCTTCGGATAGCTTTGAATGGTTTTACTCAAGTAATCTAGCATCCTTGGTTTCTCGCTGTAGATTTTTGACCCCTGATTCGTACTGCCCAGCTCACATAGCTTATTCCATATTGTACAATCTTTCTGAAATTCCAATTTCAGGTCATCTATGCTCAGGTGCCGGCCCTCGACTGAGATTTCAGTGATGAAACGTGAATTTTGCGTCACCTTGAAATCCACCTGGAACATTAGATGTGATTACAGTCACATAGAAGAAATAAGAAAAAAATATTGGTATGGGATTTAGAACCCCTGAAAAGGTTCAAAACAATCTTTGTGATGTTTATCTTGGCAGTCTAACACTATGAGCTTCTTTCTGACCTCAGTATTTTTAGGATGCAGTTTAAGACAAGTACATTTAGATGAGGCATTTGGATATCTAAGTATTTAAGTAACGTTCTTATTATTCAATTAGTCACATTCTGTAAATTAGATATCCCATTTTTACATGAAAGTTCCATTTGTTTTGTTACGGAATTATTTCCCTATTAGTTCCTTACCTGGTCATGATCAGGATTTGCCATTTTATTGTATGGTTCAAAGAAGTACAGTTCTGCAACGGACTACTCTGAGTCGCGTCACTCCGTTATTATACCCTGGACTCTCCCTCCGCCCACTGCAACAGTCATTGTGCAAAAA
This sequence comes from Electrophorus electricus, assembly GCF_041902795.1. Classification (NCBI taxonomy): domain Eukaryota; kingdom Metazoa; phylum Chordata; class Actinopteri; order Gymnotiformes; family Gymnotidae; genus Electrophorus; species Electrophorus electricus. Next base: position 3,115,878 of record NC_137506.1, on the reverse strand, counting down.
TCGAAACTTAGAGCTACAACCGAAACTGAACAGTACTTGTGCAGGAATTGAAACTTAGAACTAATACCAAAACTGAACAGAATTTTTGTAAACTTTACATGAGTATTGGCTAATTCTGGTCACAGTTCTTAGGGGCAGGGTCATTTCATAAGCTCAGCCAACAGATATGTAAAGTGATAACTGGCTTTTTGTCAGGTTAGAATAGCGTTGCTGTAATAAGATCTTCTATTTATCAATGACAAGTGACTTTGCCATTATATCAATGATGGTATCACTGAGAAATAGTAACCATAGAAATAGTAACAGCTTTCTCAATGTCTAAAAGAAATTCTGATCACCCAGGTTTTTCCTAGAACTTCATAGAAATTCTGAGGTAAGAGATTCAGACACATTAGTATAGTACTAACAAAGTTTAACTATACAGAAATTGTATAAAAGAATATTGTTCATTGAATAAAGAAAAACAGAACACCAGTGTACACTTGTTGATTGGTTCTCCAATATAACGACCAAGCTAAAATTTCAAAATTATGTACATTTTTGAAATGAAAAGATTTGGGAGGGAAAAAGAGAGTAGGACTAGTTCAACAGGAAATGCCAGAACTGTCCCTTGTTCAGTAATATCACAGCATGAAGACTAAAACACCATACCAACACTGCAGAGGAAAATGAGGGAAAAAGCTTTATATTTACATACAGTATTCCTGATTGATTATCTGGGAATCACAGAAACCGACCGTGCACGTATGCCAGATTGTGGCATGCAGTATGCCAGATTGTGGCATGCAGTATGCCAGCTCTTGTCTTGTATTGGTTCAGCTGAGTTTGAAGTGAGAAGATGGAACCAAAGGCTTAATCCAGGAACAGGTCTTCAAAGCTTCACCCTGAAGTTCACCCTGAAACATGAGGTGTTGTGATTTACAGAGGTGCACATCTGGCCCTCCGTGCTGATTGGGTGTAGGGCTGGGCAGTCTCCAATCGTGTCACATCTGGCCCTCCGTGCTGATTGGGTGTAGGGCTGGGCAGTCTCCAATCGTGTCACATCTGGCCCTCTGTGCTGATTGGTTCTGTGGGCCATTTCCCATCTCACTCCTTCACAGGCCTGCATTTTAACTAGACATGAAAGTCCACTTTATGTTCTTGCCATATAACAGGCGTATCGTGCAATACTGAACAAATGTACTCGGAATACAAATAACAATAAACACAATTGTGAATCTCTAATAGTGCACAGACCGTGTTGGCAGGAGGGCTCTGGAATTGCCAATCTTCTGTCCAGAAGGCTCACTTCATCTCAGTACTAGCCTCCCTCCACTTCCTGGCTCCATCAGAAACATGGATCACCCCTGGGAACTCGGCTGCCCTGTCCTCTGCCTCTTCATTCACACATTCTCCAAGGTATCTCAGCAGGTGGCGGCACTGGATTACCATCGTCTCAAAAGTGGCGTTTCGCTCCACTTTCCTTTCCTCTACTCTTTCAATCTCTTCTTTTGAATTTCACGCTATTACACTGTCTTTTCCCGCAAACTTAACATCATTGTCATCTACCGCCCTCCAGGTTCCCTAGATAACTTCATTGATGAGCCTGACGCCCTCCTGAGTCAATTCCTCATTGAAGGAAACCCACTCATTTTCCTTGGTGACTTAAAAATTTCCATCAGACGAGCTACATTCCTCCTGCATCCTTCCACTGTTGATGTCATTTGACCTTGTCCTCAACCAGTGTCCTCCGACTCAGAGTGGGCAACATTCTGGACCTGATTTTCACTCGGACCACCACAACATCGGACATCATGGTCACCCCCTTCCACCTCTCAGACCATCACATTCTCTTTCCATCTATACCTCCCCAACATGTTCTTCCTCCTTCTGTCGCAATCTGCACTTCATCACTCCTTCGTCCCTTCCGTTTTGTCCACCGTCCCTCACCCTCTTTCTTCTCTCTCTCTGGACACGGTCACTAATACTGTCCTTTCTATGTTCTCCTCATCGATTAATCTTCTGTGCCCTATCTATTCTAGACCTGCTAAGTCCTCCCCACCTAACCCCCTGGCTAACAGAAACAGAGAGGCAGTGGAGGGAACCTCACCTAGATTCAGACCTCAACTCATACCAGTTTTCCTTTCTAACTTCTTACTGGAAGTAACATCTGCAAATTCTACAGAATCAGCCCTCATAGCAGAGAAACGTCATGCTGCTAAAGCTGCCAAACTGTCACCGGTCTTGATTTTTCTGGCCATTTTGGCATCCTTTGACACATTAAACCACGACATTCTCTTCTCTCCAGCCTGGGAAGACGAGCATAGAGACTATTCTCCATCCTGGCTCCCAGATGGTGGAACGAACTTCCGCTGGCAGTACGGACAGCAGAGTCCCTTGCAGTCTTCAAACACAGACTTAAGACTCATCTATTTGTGGAATATTTTAATGACCACTGCATTGTGACTGCAGCTTTAATTCTACCACCCAGACCATTTAGAACACAGAACGTTGAACATATTGCAGCAGAGCAGTTTTGTTTTCAAGCAGGTTTTATTCTTCAACGATAGCAATAACTTCACAAACATTCCTTATAGTACTGATTCAAAGAAGGCCTCTGTGCTCTGAGTGTGCAAACTCATCTAAATCAATCCACCAAATAACCCCCAGACCCCTGCCTGGGGCGAGCGGGGCATTAAGGTTGAAATGCTCAGAAGCTTTGTTTATGCGAACTTTTTTTTTTCTTTTTCAGATGCTGCCCACCAAATTTCTTTTCAACTTAAAATGTGGTTCTAGCCATTATAGAGACTGAATATAGCAGTGCAAACAAGACAACATGGAGTCATAAACGGTTGCCACAGTAACCTAACTGCTCTGCCAGTATCTCCAGGTAGGATGGGTGGAGTTCGAAACAGTTATTCCGACCTGCCTAATTGTAATAACTGGAAAAAGTGTGTCGTAGCTTGCTTCGCGGTGCTTCCCAAACACCGTGTGTTCGGGAAGTCTGATTAATAAACAGCTGCTAGTGCTGAAAGGAACAGCGGTGCTTCATTTATGGTGTCACTTTCATCAGTTACGTTTTGCGCAACTGCTCTAGAATTAAGCAATCCCAGCGAGGACAACCACTTCTCGTCAAGTGAAGAACTGCTTGAGTCACTGCCGAGTCACTAAAGTTTCTACCAAGCCTTCTCCAAATATGCTGACTCATGTTCCCGTCAAATGTTCTGTTAACAAATTGACAAACATCCAGCATTTCTGACCATGCACCGACATGTTTGGTGTACAACACTCACGATCAGTAATCAGTTTTGGTTAAACAAATTGGACTCCCTTTCACAACTGTGTAGGACTTCCAGGTTGATTTAAAAACAGAAACAAGCAGAATCTCAGCGCAGGCAGAAGTGACGCAAGTCTTTATCAGGCAGGCGCTGTGAGATAAAAGTGTGGTATTTAAATATTCACATGGCCAGGATACCATTCTAGACCACACTGCTCTTCTGTGAGCTTAAACCCGAGAATTCCTGAGTTGGACTTGTACAGTATGCAATTTCATAGCTTAGAAGATGTGGAAAAATTCATTTGTAATTTGTTTCAATTATCCACATTTGACCTTCAAAAAACTCAGAAGATCTGAGAAAAGAAAAAAAAAAAGTCATCTAACGTTATCAGGCAAACACGGACAAGGTCTCAATGAAACTTTCAGTTATGGTTTGAATTGTGTCTGTCAGGTTATGTCCCCATCTTAAAACAGCAATCAAGGAGCATGCACGCACGCACGCACTCTCATACATACACACGCACACACGCACACTCTCATACATACACACGCACGCGCACACGTACACTATTGCGCACACGCACACACCCCCCCACTCATACGCGGGCACGCACACCCACCCCCCCACTCATACGCGGGCACGCACACCCACCCCCCCACTCATACGCGGGCACGCACACACACACACACCCCCCCACTCATACGCGGGCACGCACACACACACACACCCCCCCACTCATACGCGGGCACGCACACACACACACACCCCCCCACTCATACGCGGGCACGCACACACACACACACACCCCCCCACTCATACGCGGGCACGCACACACACACACACACCCCCCCACTCATACGCGGGCACGCACACACACACACACCCCCCCCCACTCATACGCGGGCACGCACACACACACACACACCCCCCCACTCATACGCGGGCACGCACACACCCCCCCCCCCACTCATACGCGGGCACGCACACACACCCCCCCCCCACTCATACGCGGGCACGCACCCCCCCCCCACTCATACGCGGGCACGCTCACACACCCCCCCCCCACTCATACGCGGGCACGCACACACACACACCCCCCCACCCATACGCGGGCACGCACACACACACAGACACTATTACAAACACACTCTTATACACACGCACGCACGCACACACAGACACTATTACAAACACACTCATACACACACTATTACAAACACACTCATATACACACGCACGCACTCACACACACACTATTACAAACACTCATACACGCATGCACACACACAATTACAAACACACTCATACACACTCACACAATGTAAGAAAGAGTAACAGGATCTCTGGGGAACTCTATCTTGTCACTTTGTACTCACTGATGAAACTCATCCTGGCCAATTACGGCCAGTTCACCCCACCACAAAACTTATTCTTTTAAACGCTACCAAAACACAAGGTTCTCTCAATGTAAACGGTTTCACTTAAATTTACATTTTTTTGGCATGTTTGATTGGTTGCACTATGCTGAATGCGTGCGAGTGTATTCAGAAACCAGCGTTTGATCGGCTGCTTGCCAACATTTCATTCACCTTCAAACCTTTTATATATCAGAGTGCCGACATGACTTCTACCCCTCGTAAGTACACACTATGCATGCAGAAGGAGCCACCCTGGACTTAGACCTGCAGTCTTACTCCAGTAAAACGTGGATCTGGTCCAAAAAAACAGGAACCTGAGAGGGAAGAAAACAGTTATGTACGTACAAAGGTGTTCTTAACAACTTGCTTCTGTATGAAAGAGATGCGGCCACTACTTTAAGACAACCGTCCTCTGGTGCAGCGTCGTTCGGCTCGACTGGACGCCGTGTTTGTTTGTTTTTTTTTAAAAAAAAACAACAACCCACGAAGGTGACGAAGTAAGGGCGGGCAGCCAGAACCAGCGAGCAGGACCCCGTGTTTTTAACCCACGCCACGGGATACTGACTGACGCAGCTGAGGAACTTAGCTTAGCCGAGCCTCAGCTACACCACACACACACACACACTTAAGCTACAACAGCAGCTGCAGTTTAAAATGTCCCCAACGTTACACGAACGTTGCCTTGGTCGTCCAGCTGGCCGCCTAAGCCCAGTAAAAGCAAGAACAGCGCCCTTACATAACGTTACTGTTCTGGTTGTAGCTCTTCTGTCAACCATCCCGTTAGACAGCGCAGCTAACGTTAGCCAGCTAGCTAGCTAGCTAGCTAGGGGTGTTGTTGCTAGGCTACCTGTCAAAGCAACGTTACCCGAGTCTTACCTGCGTTCACCCTTTATTATCTCTCACGGTGAGCAAAGGGGAACTTATAACTCGCTATTTCGCGACTATCCTCGCTGCTGTCCTTAGACCCTTGGCCGAGATTCACGTACCGGTCACCGTTCCGCGATCATCCGTGCACCACCCGAAGGTTCCCGTTCCCTGCGCATCGTAAAGAAGCCGCCAGACGTCGGCGCTGCAGCGCCACCTGCCGGCGCCTTTTTCAAGTGAACTTCACACGAAGCCTTTGTGTGGCAGGTCAGAGTTTATTGTTTGTATGCGGTAAGCTCGATTCATTTTACATAGAAATATTTGCTTTTACACAATATACCTTATTATTCCATACTTGAATTATACAAATATTTCAAATATCACCCAGTCCAGTTATAATTAAAGTATAACATGAAACATCTTAATGCAAAATTGACACAAACTAGGAATGATTATACAATTACATAGAATTGTTTCAATAAATTGTATAGTGTTATAGATCTCACAATGTCCAGGAATTCAGTGTTAAAATAATAGAAAAAAAAAATAATTCATATAAAAACTACCACCAAATCAAGTCAGCTGCAAAAGAAATAGTAAAACATAAAAATAGTTGTAAGAGTTCAAGCATTAGCTGTAGACAAACTGCACTGACACCTGATTATAAACACAGACTATATCCTTTGTGCACTTGTAATAAATATAATCTAATGGGTGTGTTCTGCTACTGCCATAGCTTTGTAACCTTTTCACCAAAGTCTACCATAGGCTGAGTTATTGTATTCAATAATTCATTAATACGTGAGAGAAATACTTGAATCCTGATGAATTAATATTTTGAATTCAATAAATCCACATCTGAATATGGTTTTTGCACATTTGCATATTTTATAAGTAACATGCATTTATTTCCATTGGTCACACATTTGTGCTCCTTTTAATGCTAAGCAGCTCGACCTACCTTGGCATCAGTCTTACTGCTGCTGGCGTTTTAACTTAAAATAAACACTAAATATATTTACTAGCCGTTTGTGACGGTAAAATAAAACAGCTAGTGATTCGCTGGTCAAGGCACATGATTGCAGCTTGCAGGACCCAAGTGGGAGAACGGGTGTAGTTGCCACAGCGATGATGTCAGATGAGTTTAGTCTGCGTTGAAGCAAAAATAGTTTTAAAAGAACTCTCCATTCTAGTACTGTGGTGGGTATTGACGGCTGGACACAATATAATTTCAGATTACAATCACACTATGTACTCTATTATAGCATGTTCACAAGTTTGACAGATTATAGTGACAACTAGCTGAGATAAAACTAAAAATAGACACAAACACGTTGATCAGAGTTTATAGAGCAAAATTTCAGATACAATCCAGAGCAAGTTTTTTTTTTACCCTGCAAAAGCTGTTTCTTATGTTTAGCTGTTTCTTAAAGCTTTCTCATTTTATAATAGGCCAAGTGCACATTATCTCCTGATTCTCTCTTTAAATCATTCACATTTATTTTCTAGTTTTCAGTCTGTTTTAATACTCACCTCACTCTCCTCTTTCAGTTCTTTTTCTGAACCACTCACAACTTCCTCCATGTCTTCTACCTCCTTTTTCAAACATTTCAACAATGCCTCCGGCTCTGCCTTAGTTCCATTCCTTGTTAGATGTATTTTGGCAATTGTACAAATTTCAAGGGCATTTATGAGTCTTTTTTTTGTGACCTTAATGTGAGCTGAAGCCTGTACTGGCAGGTGAAAGACTACACTAACCTGATCCCATACGTAGAACACATGGGACGGTAGATATTCGAGCTCCCCTGATAAAAACTGATACCTGTGAGTTTCTGAAATAGCTTGTGCTTTCCAGATAATTTTCCCATCACGGTAACCAACAAAGTTACTATCTTCAAGAGCTGGGAACGCTCCAAAATGTTCGTTATACTCGGGGCTGTGAATCAGCACAGCGTACACAATCTCCTGTCTATAGGCGATGGTCTTAAACACTCTGAGTACTGGCTCCTTTCCTCCGCAGTTCTGCTCTTTGTACCGTTCCAGCAGCTCGGCCAGTGGAAACGTAAAGCGATAATTGCCATAGCGGGATTCGTGAGTTTGGAACAGTGGTGATGTGGTGAACTTTTTCAGAAACGGTTCCTGGCTTTCATATGAGCTTGTTGCTTTATTCGTCTCTAAGTAGCGTTTTTCTGCAGAATTAATTTCCTCGTCAGTAATTTTCAAATCCCACCATGAGAATTCGGTGTTATTTGGCCTGAATTTCTCTGACTTCCATATCTCAAGTAATGCATTTTCCTCAGTGACATGTGCTACATTTGCAACATGGAATTCAACTGGCTTCGGATAGCTTTGAATGGTTTTACTCAAGTAATCTAGCATCCTTGGTTTCTCGCTGTAGATTTTTGACCCCTGATTCGTACTGCCCAGCTCACATAGCTTATTCCATATTGTACAATCTTTCTGAAATTCCAATTTCAGGTCATCTATGCTCAGGTGCCGGCCCTCGACTGAGATTTCAGTGATGAAACGTGAATTTTGCGTCACCTTGAAATCCACCTGGAACATTAGATGTGATTACAGTCACATAGAAGAAATAAGAAAAAAATATTGGTATGGGATTTAGAACCCCTGAAAAGGTTCAAAACAATCTTTGTGATGTTTATCTTGGCAGTCTAACACTATGAGCTTCTTTCTGACCTCAGTATTTTTAGGATGCAGTTTAAGACAAGTACATTTAGATGAGGCATTTGGATATCTAAGTATTTAAGTAACGTTCTTATTATTCAATTAGTCACATTCTGTAAATTAGATATCCCATTTTTACATGAAAGTTCCATTTGTTTTGTTACGGAATTATTTCCCTATTAGTTCCTTACCTGGTCATGATCAGGATTTGCCATTTTATTGTATGGTTCAAAGAAGTACAGTTCTGCAACGGACTACTCTGAGTCGCGTCACTCCGTTATTATACCCTGGACTCTCCCTCCGCCCACTGCAACAGTCATTGTGCAAAAATCGAAACTTAGAGCTACAACCGAAACTGAACAGTACTTGTGCAGGAATTGAAACTTAGAACTAATACCAAAACTGAACAGAATTTTTGTAAACTTTACATGAGTATTGGCTAATTCTGGTCACAGTTCTTAGGGGCAGGGTCATTTCATAAGCTCAGCCAACAGATATGTAAAGTGATAACTGGCTTTTTGTCAGGTTAGAATAGCGTTGCTGTAATAAGATCTTCTATTTATCAATGACAAGTGACTTTGCCATTATATCAATGATGGTATCACTGAGAAATAGTAACCATAGAAATAGTAACAGCTTTCTCAATGTCTAAAAGAAATTCTGATCACCCAGGTTTTTCCTAGAACTTCATAGAAATTCTGAGGTAAGAGATTCAGACACATTAGTATAGTACTAACAAAGTTTAACTATACAGAAATTGTATAAAAGAATATTGTTCATTGAATAAAGAAAAACAGAACACCAGTGTACACTTGTTGATTGGTTCTCCAATATAACGACCAAGCTAAAATTTCAAAATTATGTACATTTTTGAAATGAAAAGATTTGGGAGGGAAAAAGAGAGTAGGACTAGTTCAACAGGAAATGCCAGAACTGTCCCTTGTTCAGTAATATCACAGCATGAAGACTAAAACACCATACCAACACTGCAGAGGAAAATGAGGGAAAAAGCTTTATATTTACATACAGTATTCCTGATTGATTATCTGGGAATCACAGAAACCGACCGTGCACGTATGCCAGATTGTGGCATGCAGTATGCCAGATTGTGGCATGCAGTATGCCAGCTCTTGTCTTGTATTGGTTCAGCTGAGTTTGAAGTGAGAAGATGGAACCAAAGGCTTAATCCAGGAACAGGTCTTCAAAGCTTCACCCTGAAGTTCACCCTGAAACATGAGGTGTTGTGATTTACAGAGGTGCACATCTGGCCCTCCGTGCTGATTGGGTGTAGGGCTGGGCAGTCTCCAATCGTGTCACATCTGGCCCTCCGTGCTGATTGGGTGTAGGGCTGGGCAGTCTCCAATCGTGTCACATCTGGCCCTCTGTGCTGATTGGTTCTGTGGGCCATTTCCCATCTCACTCCTTCACAGGCCTGCATTTTAACTAGACATGAAAGTCCACTTTATGTTCTTGCCATATAACAGGCGTATCGTGCAATACTGAACAAATGTACTCGGAATACAAATAACAATAAACACAATTGTGAATCTCTAATAGTGCACAGACCGTGTTGGCAGGAGGGCTCTGGAATTGCCAATCTTCTGTCCAGAAGGCTCACTTCATCTCAGTACTAGCATCCCTCCACTTCCTGGCTCCATCAGAAACATGGATCACCCCTGGGAACTCGGCTGCCCTGTCCTCTGCCTCTTCATTCACACATTCTCCAAGGTATCTCAGCAGGTGGCGGCACTGGATTACCATCGTCTCAAAAGTGGCGTTTCGCTCCACTTTCCTTTCCTCTACTCTTTCAATCTCTTCTTTTGAATTTCACGCCATGACACTGTCTTTTCCCGCCAAACTTAACATCATTGTCATCTACCGCCCTCCAGGTTCCCTAGATAACTTCATTGATGAGCCTGACGCCCTCCTGAGTCAATTCCTCATTGAAGGAAACCCACTCATTTTCCTTGGTGACTTAAAAACTTCCATCAGACGAGCTACATTCCTCCTGCATCCTTCCACTGTTGATGTCATTTGACCTTGTCCTCAACCAGTGTCCTCCGACTCAGAGTGGGCAACATTCTGGACCTGATTTTCACTCGGACCACCACAACATCGGACATCATGGTCACCCCCTTCCACCTCTCAGACCATCACATTCTCTTTCCATCTATACCTCCCCAACATGTTCTTCCTCCTTCTGTCGCAATCTGCACTTCATCACTCCTTCGTCCCTTCCGTTTTGTCCACCGTCCCTCACCCTCTTTCTTCTCTCTCTCTGGACACGGTCACTAATACTGTCCTTTCTATGTTCTCCTCATCGATTAATCTTCTGTGCCCTATCTATTCTAGACCTGCTAAGTCCTCCCCACCTAACCCCCTGGCTAACAGAAACAGAGAGGCAGTGGAGGGAACCTCACCTAGATTCAGACCTCAACTCATACCAGTTTTCCTTTCTAACTTCTTACTGGAAGTAACATCTGCAAATTCTACAGAATCAGCCCTCATAGCAGAGAAACGTCATGCTGCTAAAGCTGCCAAACTGTCACCGGTCTTGATTTTTCTGGCCATTTCGGCATCCTTTGACACATTAAACCACGACATTCTCTTCTCTCCAGCCTGGGAAGACGAGCATAGAGACTATTCTCCATCCTGGCTCCCAGATGGTGGAACGAACTTCCGCTGGCAGTACGGACAGCAGAGTCCCTTGCAGTCTTCAAACACAGACTTAAGACTCATCTATTTGTGGAATATTTTAATGACCACTGCATTGTGACTGCAGCTTTAATTCTACCACCCAGACCATTTAGAACACAGAACGTTGAACATATTGCAGCAGAGCAGTTTTGTTTTCAAGCAGGTTTTATTCTTCAACGATAGCAATAACTTCACAAACATTCCTTATAGTACTGATTCAAAGAAGGCCTCTGTGCTCTGAGTGTGCAAACTCATCTAAATCAATCCACCAAATAACCCCCAGACCCCTGCCTGGGGCGAGCGGGGCATTAAGGTTGAAATGCTCAGAAGCTTTGTTTATGCGAACTTTTTTTTTTCTTTTTCAGATGCTGCCCACCAAATTTCTTTTCAACTTAAAATGTGGTTCTAGCCATTATAGAGACTGAATATAGCAGTGCAAACAAGACAACATGGAGTCATAAACGGTTGCCACAGTAACCTAACTGCTCTGCCAGTATCTCCAGGTAGGATGGGTGGAGTTCGAAACAGTTATTCCGACCTGCCTAATTGTAATAACTGGAAAAAGTGTGTCGTAGCTTGCTTCGCGGTGCTTCCCAAACACCGTGTGTTCGGGAAGTCTGATTAATAAACAGCTGCTAGTGCTGAAAGGAACAGCGGTGCTTCATTTATGGTGTCACTTTCATCAGTTACGTTTTGCGCAACTGCTCTAGAATTAAGCAATCCCAGCGAGGACAACCACTTCTCGTCAAGTGAAGAACTGCTTGAGTCACTGCCGAGTCACTAAAGTTTCTACCAAGCCTTCTCCAAATATGCTGACTCATGTTCCCGTCAAATGTTCTGTTAACAAATTGACAAACATCCAGCATTTCTGACCATGCACCGACATGTTTGGTGTACAACACTCACGATCAGTAATCAGTTTTGGTTAAACAAATTGGACTCCCTTTCACAACTGTGTAGGACTTCCAGGTTGATTTAAAAACAGAAACAAGCAGAATCTCAGCGCAGGCAGAAGTGACGCAAGTCTTTATCAGGCAGGCGCTGTGAGATAAAAGTGTGGTATTTAAATATTCACATGGCCAGGATACCATTCTAGACCACACTGCTCTTCTGTGAGCTTAAACCCGAGAATTCCTGAGTTGGACTTGTACAGTATGCAATTTCATAGCTTAGAAGATGTGGAAAAATTCATTTGTAATTTGTTTCAATTATCCACATTTGACCTTCAAAAAACTCAGAAGATCTGAGAAAAGAAAAAAAAAAAAGTCATCTAACGTTATCAGGCAAACACGGACAAGGTCTCAATGAAACTTTCAGTTATGGTTTGAATTGTGTCTGTCAGGTTATGTCCCCATCTTAAAACAGCAATCAAGGAGCATGCACGCACGCACGCACACTCTCATACATACACACGCACACTCTCATACATACACACGCACGCGCACACGTACACTATTGCGCACACGCACACACCCCCCCACTCATACGCGGGCACGCACACCCACCCCCCCACTCATACGCGGGCACGCACACCCACCCCCCCACTCATACGCGGGCACGCACACACACACACACCCCCCCACTCATACGCGGGCACGCACACACACACACACCCCCCCACTCATACGCGGGCACGCACACACACACACACCCCCCCACTCATACGCGGGCACGCACACACACACACACCCCCCCCCACTCATACGCGGGCACGCACACACACACACACCCCCCCCCACTCATACGCGGGCACGCACACACACACACACCCCCCCCCACTCATACGCGGGCACGCACACACACACACACACCCCCCCACTCATACGCGGGCACGCACACACACCCCCCCCCCCACTCATACGCGGGCACGCACACACGCACACACCCCCCCCCCCACTCATACGCGGGCACGCACCCCCCCCCCCCCACTCATACGCGGGCACGCTCACACACCCCCCCCCCACTCATACGCGGGCACGCACACACACACACCCCCCCACCCATACGCGGGCACGCACACACACACAGACACTATTACAAACACACTCTTATACACACGCACGCACGCACACACAGACACTATTACAAACACACTCATACACACACTATTACAAACACACTCATATACACACGCACGCACTCACACACACACTATTACGAACACACTCATACACGCATGCACACACACAATTACAAACACACTCATACACACTCACACAATGTAAGAAAGAGTAACAGGATCTCTGGGGAACTCTATCTTGTCACTTTGTACTCACTGATGAAACTCATCCTGGCCAATTACGGCCAGTTCACCCCACCACAAAACTTATTCTTTTAAACGCTACCAAAACACAAGGTTCTCTCAATGTAAACGGTTTCACTTAAATTTACATTTTTTTGGCATGTTTGATTGGTTGCACTATGCTGAATGCGTGCGAGTGGCATGTTTGATTGGTTGCACTATGCTGAATGCGTGCGAGTGTATTCAGAAACCAGCGTTTGATCGGCTGCTTGCCAACATTTCATTCACCTTCAAACCTTTTATATATCAGAGTGCCGACATGACTTCTACCCCTCGTAAGTACACACTATGCATGCAGAAGGAGCCACCCTGGACTTAGACCTGCAGTCTTACTCCAGTAAAACGTGGATCTGGTCCAAAAAAACAGGAACCTGAGAGGGAAGAAAACAGTTATGTACGTACAAAGGTGTTCTTAACAACTTGCTTCTGTATGAAAGAGATGCGGCCACTACTTTAAGACAACCGTCCTCTGGTGCAGCGTCGTTCGGCTCGACTGGACGCCGTGTTTGTTTGTTTTTTTTAAAAAAAAACAACAACAACCCACGAAGGTGACGAAGTAAGGGCGGGCAGCCAGAACCAGCGAGCAGGACCCCGTGTTTTTAACCCACGCCACGGGATACTGACTGACGCAGCTGAGGAACTTAGCTTAGCCGAGCCTCAGCTACACCACACACACACACACACACACACACTTAAGCTACAACAGCAGCTGCAGTTTAAAATGTCCCCAACGTTACACGAACGTTGCCTTGGTCGTCCAGCTGGCCGCCTAAGCCCAGTAAAAGCAAGAACAGCGCCCTTACATAACGTTACTGTTCTGGTTGTAGCTCTTCTGTCAACCATCCCGTTAGACAGCGCAGCTAACGTTAGCCAGCTAGCTAGCTAGCTAGCTAGGGGTGTTGTTGCTAGGCTACCTGTCAAAGCAACGTTACCCGAGTCTTACCTGCGTTCACCCTTTATTATCTCTCACGGTGAGCAAAGGGGAACTTATAACTCGCTATTTCGCGACTATCCTCGCTGCTGTCCTTAGACCCTTGGCCGAGATTCACGTACCGGTCACCGTTCCGCGATCATCCGTGCACCACCCGAAGGTTCCCGTTCCCTGCGCATCGTAAAGAAGCCGCCAGACGTCGGCGCTGCAGCGCCACCTGCCGGCGCCTTTTTCAAGTGAACTTCACACGAAGCCTTTGTGTGGCAGGTCAGAGTTTATTGTTTGTATGCGGTAAGCTCGATTCATTTTACATAGAAATATTTGCTTTTACACAATATACCTTATTATTCCATACTTGAATTATACAAATATTTCAAATATCACCCAGTCCAGTTATAATTAAAGTATAACATGAAACATCTTAATGCAAAATTGACACAAACTAGGAATGATTATACAATTACATAGAATTGTTTCAATAAATTGTATAGTGTTATAGATCTCACAATGTCCAGGAATTCAGTGTTAAAATAATAGAAAAAAATAATTCATATAAAAACTACCACCAAATCAAGTCAGCTGCAAAAGAAATAGTAAAACATAAAAATAGTTGTAAGAGTTCAAGCATTAGCTGTAGACAAACTGCACTGATACCTGATTATAAACACAGACTATATCCTTTGTGCACTTGTAATAAATATAATCTAATGGGTGTGTTCTGCTACTGCCATAGATTTGTAACCTTTTCACCAAAGTCTACCATAGGCTGAGTTATTGTATTCAATAATTCATTAATACGTGAGAGAAATACTTGAATCCTGATGAATTAATATTTTGAATTCAATAAATCCACATCTGAATATGGTTTTTGCACATTTGCATATTTTATAAGTAACATGCATTTATTTCCATTGGTCACACATTTGTGCTCCTTTTAATGCTAAGCAGCTCGACCTACCTTGGCATCAGTCTTACTGCTGCTGGCGTTTTAACTTAAAATAAACACTAAATATATTTACTAGCCGTTTGTGACGGTAAAATAAAACAGCTAGTGATTCGCTGGTCAAGGCACATGATTGCAGCTTGCAGGACCCAAGTGGGAGAACGGGTGTAGTTGCCACAGCGATGATGTCAGATGAGTTTAGTCTGCGTTGAAGCAAAAATAGTTTTAAAAGAACTCTCCATTCTAGTACTGTGGTGGGTATTGACGGCTGGACACAATATAATTTCAGATTACAATCACACTATGTACTCTATTATAGCATGTTCACAAGTTTGACAGATTATAGTGACAACTAGCTGAGATAAAACTAAAAATAGACACAAACACGTCGATCAGAGTTTATAGAGCAAAATTTCAGATACAATCCAGAGCAAGTTTTTTTTTTACCCTGCAAAAGCTGTTTCTTATGTTTAGCTGTTTCTTAAAGCTTTCTCATTTTATAATAGGCCAAGTGCACATTATCTCCTGATTCTCTCTTTAAATCATTCACATTTATTTTCTAGTTTTCAGTCTGTTTTAATACTCACCTCACTCTCCTCTTTCAGTTCTTTTTCTGAACCACTCACAACTTCCTCCATGTCTTCTACCTCCTTTTTCAAACATTTCAACAATGCCTCCGGCTCTGCCTTAGTTTCATTCCTTGTTAGATGTATTTTGGCAATTGTACAAATTTCAAGGGCATTTATGAGTCTTTTTTTTGTGACCTTAATGTGAGCTGAAGCCTGTACTGGCAGGTGAAAGACTACACTAACCTGATCCCATACGTAGAACACATGGGACGGTAGATATTCGAGCTCCCCTGATAAAAACTGATACCTGTGAGTTTCTGAAATAGCTTGTGCTTTCCAGATAATTTTCCCATCACGGTAACCAACAAATTTACTATCTTCAAGAGCTGGGAACGCTCCAAAATGTTCGTTATACTCGGGGCTGTGAATCAGCACAGCGTACACAATCTCCTGTTTATAGGCGATGGTCTTAAACACTCTGAGTACTGGCTCCTTTCCTCCGCAGTTCTGCTCTTTGTACCGTTCCAGCAGCTCGGCCAGTGGAAACGTAAAGCGATAATTGCCATAGCGGGATTCGTGAGTTTGGAACAGTGGTGATGTGGTGAACTTTTTCAGAAACGGTTCCTGGCTTTCATATGAGCTTGTTGCTTTATTCGTCTCTAAGTAGCGTTTTTCTGCAGAATTAATTTCCTCGTCAGTAATTTTCAAATCCCACCATGAGAATTCGGTGTTATTTGGCCTGAATTTCTCTGACTTCCATATCTCAAGTAATGCATTTTCCTCAGTGACATGTGCTACATTTGCAACATGGAATTCAACTGGCTTCGGATAGCTTTGAATGGTTTTACTCAAGTAATCTAGCATCCTTGGTTTCTCGCTGTAGATTTTTGACCCCTGATTCCTACTGCCCAGCTCACATAGCTTATTCCATATTGTACAATCTTTCTGAAATTCCAATTTCAGGTCATCTATGCTCAGGTGCCGGCCCTCGACTGAGATTTCAGTGATGAAACGTGAATTTCGCGTCACCTTGAAATCCACCTGGAACATTAGATGTGATTACAGTCACATAGAAGAAATAAGAAAAAAATATTGGTATGGGATTTAGAACCCCTGAAAAGGTTCAAAACAATCTTTGTGATGTTTATCTTGGCAGTCTAACACTATGAGCTTCTTTCTGACCTCAGTATTTTTAGGATGCAGTTTAAGACAAGTACATTTAGATGAGGCATTTGGATATCTAAGTATTTAAGTAACGTTCTTATTATTCAATTAGTCACATTCTGTAAATTACTGATATCCCATTTTTACATGAAAGTTCCATTTGTTTTGTTACGGAATTATTTCCCTATTAGTTCCTTACCTGGTCATGATCAGGATTTGCCATTTTATTGTATGGTTCAAAGAAGTACAGTTCTGCAACGGACTACTCTGAGTCGCGTCACTCCGTTATTATACCCTGGACTCTCCCTCCGCCCACTGCAACAGTCATTGTGCAAAAATCGAAACTTAGAGCTACAACCGAAACTGAACAGTACTTGTGCAGGAATTGAAACTTAGAACTAATACCAAAACTGAACAGAATTTTTGTAAACTTTACATGAGTATTGGCTAATTCTGGTCACAGTTCTTAGGGGCAGGGCCATTTCATAAGCTCAGCCAACAGATATGTAAAGTGATAACTGGCTTTTTGTCAGGTTAGAATAGCGTTGCTGTAATAAGATCTTCTATTTATCAATGACAAGTGACTTTGCCATTATATCAATGATGGTATCACTGAGAAATAGTAACCATAGAAATAGTAACAGCTTTCTCAATGTCTAAAAGAAATTCTGATCACCCAGGTTTTTCCTAGAACTTCATAGAAATTCTGAGGTAAGAGATTCAGACACATTAGTATAGTACTAACAAAGTTTAACTATACAGAAATTGTATAAAAGAATATTGTTCATTGAATAAAGAAAAACAGAACACCAGTGTACACTTGTTGATTGGTTCTCCAATATAACGACCAAGCTAAAATTTCAAAATTATGTACATTTTTGAAATGAAAAGATTTGGGAGGGAAAAAGAGAGTAGGACTAGTTCAACAGGAAATGCCAGAACTGTCCCTTGTTCAGTAATATCACAGCATGAAGACTAAAACACCATACCAACACTGCAGAGGAAAATGAGGGAAAAAGCTTTATATTTACATACAGTATTCCTGATTGATTATCTGGGAATCACAGAAACCGACCGTGCACGTATGCCAGATTGTGGCATGCAGTATGCCAGCTCTTGTCTTGTATTGGTTCAGCTGAGTTTGAAGTGAGAAGATGGAACCAAAGGCTTAATCCAGGAACAGGTCTCCAAAGCTTCACCCTGAAGTTCACCCTGAAACATGAGGTGTTGTGATTTACAGAGGTGCACATCTGGCCCTCCGTGCTGATTGGGTGTAGGGCTGGGCAGTCTCCAATCGTGTCACATCTGGCCCTCTGTGCTGATTGGTTCTGTGGGCCATTTCCCATCTCACTCCTTCACAGGCCTGCATTTTAACTAGACATGAAAGTCCACTTTATGTTCTTGCCATATAACAGGCGTATCGTGCAATACTGAACAAATGTACTCGGAATACAAATAACAATAAACACAATTGTGAATCTCTAATAGTGCACAGACCGTGTTGGCAGGAGGGCTCTGGAATTGCCAATCTTCTGTCCAGAAGGCTCACTTCATCTCAGTACTAGCATCCCTCCACTTCCTGGCTCCATCAGAAACATGGATCACCCCTGGGAACTCGGCTGCCCTGTCCTCTGCCTCTTCATTCACACATTCTCCAAGGTATCTCAGCAGGTGGCGGCACTGGATTACCATCGTCTCAAAAGTGGCGTTTCGCTCCACTTTCCTTTCCTCTACTCTTTCAATCTCTTCTTTTGAATTTCACGCTATTACACTGTCTTTTCCCGCAAACTTAACATCATTGTCATCTACCGCCCTCCAGGTTCCCTAGATAACTTCATTGATGAGCCTGACGCCCTCCTGAGTCAATTCCTCATTGAAGGAAACCCACTCATTTTCCTTGGTGACTTAAAAACTTCCATCAGACGAGCTACATTCCTCCTGCATCCTTCCACTGTTGATGTCATTTGACCTTGTCCTCAACCAGTGTCCTCCGACTCAGAGTGGGCAACGTTCTGGACCTGATTTTCACTCGGACCACCACAACATCGGACATCGCGGTCACCCCCTTCCACCTCTCAGACTTTAATTCTACCACCCAGACCATTTAGAACACAGAACGTTGAACATATTGCAGAAGAGCAGTTTTGTTTTCAAGCAGGTTTTATTCTTCAACGATAGCAATAACTTCACAAACATTCCTTACAGTACTGATTCAAAGAAGGCCTCTGTGCTCTGAGTGTGCAAACTCATCTAAATCAATCCACCAAATAACCCCCAGACCCCTGCCTGGGGCGGGCGGGGCATTAAGGTTGAAATGCTCAGAAGCTTTGTTTATGCGAACTTTTTTTTTTTCTTTTTCAGATGCTGCCCACCAAATTTCTTTTCAACTTAAAATGTGGTTCTAGCCATTATAAGTGCTCACTCTTAACTATAAAAGCACCTGTGGGTGGTTAATTTCCTGTTGGATGTGGTAGAATAGAGACTGAATATAGCAGTGCAAACAAGACAACATGGAGTCATAAACGGTTGCCACAGTAACCTAACTGCTCTGCCAGTATCTCCAGGTAGGATGGGTGGAGTTCGAAACAACAAGTACACGATGGAGTTCTTCTAGACAATTTTGAGAGAGAGCGAGAGAAAACCTAAAAATCAATAGTTAGACTTACTCTTCTATCAAAGAAATGACTATGAACGAAAATTGGGCAAGCTATATTATGACGTCTAAAACTAACACCCCTGGCCTTCACTGGTCTTGTTGCTCCATTGTGATGACAGCATCATTAAAAAGGGCCAGCAGGTGCTAATTGCTAACCACAGTACAAGGGCTAACCAGGTGCTAATTGCTAACAGCATAAAGGATAGCAGGTGCCAACAGCCCACATTGGCTTGCAAGCAAACGACAGAATAAGAGTGCTATTTAGCTGAGCGTCCGCTATGGCATCTGTGCTTCAACAGTGTATCGGGATTATAGAGGCACTTAAATATGGTGTACAGTCAAGGCAATTAAACATTATTAATAATCCAAGAATTATATATTCGATATCTGGATTGAACAGTGTTTATAAAATAAGTGCAACATATGGGGATTAATCTACAGGTGTGATGGAGTTAACGATATAAAAGGTTAAGTTTTAGTTTGTCTCAGAAGAGACCTCTTCCCCAGGCTTAACCTGCACTTGTCAATGGTAACATTAATGCAACCAAACTGAACCAATCAAGTGTATAGCAGATCTAGAAAATAAACTAGACACACCTGCAGTGTCAAAAGGAGGGGAGGGATAGAGCAGGCATCGCTAATTACTGGCCAATCTGCCACAATTGCTTTCTCAGTCTCTGGGCTCATTGGGTGGTGGGATCTTTACGTCTGATGGCTCCACCCCCCAGATCTCCTTGGCGTATTCCGATATGGTGCGATCACTAGAGAATTTGCCGGAGGCAGCAATATTCCTGATCACCTTCTTCGTCCACTCTTTGGGGTGCTGAAATCAGGAATGTGAGAGAAAAAGAGAGAGTTTTTGACAACAATAATGCAAACCTAACCACTCCACATGACCACACCGTGTGTCAATGGTTGTAATGTCCCGTAGTTATTCTACCAGGTTACACTCTTTCACGAGCCTCAGTACAAACTGGTGGCAAGCTAGCAGAGACCAGTCTCTGTACCAGGATGGCTATATTGTTTTTGCATGTGATTTGCATGCAAGGCTCTGCACAGCTCACGTTGTAGAGGTTGTTGACCTTCTCCTGAGAGTTGATGTAAGCCTCGTAGTCAGCAAACACCTTGAACCTGAACAGAATGTGAAAGCATGTTAGCTCCTCAATGGAGACGATTAGCACGTTTCAGTGGTTTTATTTTTATAAAACCTCTACAGATACCCAATTCATTAAACAGTCCAGTTCAAAGATAAACATTGTTTTAGGCACGCACACACACAGGCACATACACTGGGTTACCTGTCGTGATGCATGAGCATGTTGACGATGCCCTTAAACAGCTCTGGTTCTTTGGGACTGAAGAAACCTGTGCGGATCTGGTCCATCACCTGCCTGAGCTCTGGCAGCCTCTCATAGTACTCCAGAGCATTGTACCTGCCCACCACACAGACCCCAGAACATTACGCCCACCCACCACACAGACCCCAGAACGTTGAACCTGCCCACCACACAGACCCCAGAACATTACGCCCACCCACCACACAGACCCCAGAACGTTGAACCTGCCCACCACACAGACCCCAGAGCTACAGGGATCAAAATCAGACTGAAGCAGTATTAAAGAATGGATCAATGAGTCAACCATTTCCCTCCCTCACCCCTTGCGGTCCATGGCCTCCACCTCCTCCACCCTCATGCCGAAGATGAACAGGTTTTCCTCTCCGGCCTCCTCTGCCATCTCCACGTTAGCTCCGTCCATGGTGCCGATGGTCAGGGCTCCGTTCAGCATGAACTTCATGTTGCCCGTTCCAGAAGCTTCAGTGCCTGCCGTGGAGATCTGCTCCGACAGGTCCGCTGCCGGGATCACTAAACAAGAGCAACATCACGGACACTCTGAAACACTGCGGGTAAACAGCCACAACACATCCCGACCAGTGGGAGCTTCGAGCCCTTCTAGTGAAGTGTGACGCAAAAAGGCAGCGTGTCTGGCCCCTCCCCCTCTCTGAGATTCACTAGAGAAAAGGCTGAGGTTGTGTGCGCTCTGCAGGTCTGCAGTCCACTTCAAAGCAGGAGGGGCGGGAACGCAGGGGCGGGGAGGAGGGGCAGCGTTTCTCTGAGGTCGCTGAAGTTCAGGTGTGTGTGAGTGTGGGAGACTTGCCTTTCTCCGCGAGGGTCACTCTGTAGTTCTCCAGGAAGATCACCTTCAGCCTGTCACCCACCACTGGGTCGTTATTCACCACCTGTGCCACTGACGTGATCAGCTTTATGATCATCTTAGCCATGTGGTACCCAGGGGCAGCCTGTAGGGGGGCAGTATTGGACAGGACAAACAAAAACACAAAAAATGATTACATTTATCTGATGCTTTTATCCAAAGCAACTTACAATTATGAGTGAGCACAACTTGACCAATTGAGGGTTAAGGGGCTTGCTCAGGGGCCCAACAGTGGCAACTTAGCAGTGGTGGGGCTTGAACCAGCAACCTTCTGATTACTAGTCAAGAACCTCAACCACTGAGCTACCACTGCCACTTATGATCAATGTAATGAGTACTGCCTGTGGCTTGAAAATATAATTTTCTTGAAAAGGGTTCTTAAAAAAAAAAAGAAAAAAAGTGTGGGTTATAAATTAAAATGTATTAAAATATTCTTTGAAAAATTAGGCAAAGACCCACCTTGCCGCCAACCATTATTGTTCTGGGCACAAACATCTTATTTGGTTCCTTTTTGATCCCTAAGCAAGAGAAATTATTAGTAAAACAATTATGTAACAGAAGTGAAATGATTAGTAAATTATGGGAAGAATGAATTGGATAGTACAATCAGTAAGTAGTGTTGCACATGAACTTGACAAACTTTCTAATATTTTTCTGAATTTTCTTTCAGTGATTTGTGCTCATCTCTATTCAAACTGGAGATGGGATCAGTATGGCTTGAAAGTGCGTGAGCGTTGTGAGTAACCTACACTGGGTATTCCTCCACTCTCCTCTTCCTTCCCACACCCCACCCCACGGCCCTTATAACCAAACACAAGCAGTCTACAGTCTACCAGACTCTCTAACCTGAACCTCAGCATCCAGACTCTAACGGTTCAAAATGTTACGAAGACGTTTGCTACTCATGAAACAGCCAAGAACCTTCCAGAACCAGGTGGAAAGAGGAAAACCGATGACAGGTTCCGTGGAAAAGCCACCATGTACAACAACATGCAAAGATCTTCAGGCTGGAATTCAACCTGTACCACACACTGGCATGGAAAGGGGCAAGCGAACTTGTTCCAGAAGCTCCAGACAAACCACAACCAATCAATGAAAAGGTCCTAGGAAAGGAAACCCAAATAGTGCACTCTGGCAAGGCAAACCAGTGTTGTTATCTGAAGTGGAGCCTGTAATGAAACGTGCACCTTATAGAAGAATAAAGGACCAAAGCACACATCAACCTCAGGAAAAGGTTGAGAACGAAAAATGGACCTTTTTAAACTGGCCAGCAATGATTTCTGAGCTCAACCCAAATGAAATTTTTTGGCTGGAGCCAAAATCTGCTGTTGGGAAGAGGGGCGCTGCAAACAGTAAAGATTTTAAAAGAACTGCAGTGGAAAAGTGGAAGTGACTACATGTATGTATTCATTTATTTCTGAAGATATTGTCGCTGATGTACAAAAGGGTAAAGTTGTGTGTGTGTATGTTTTCTTACTGTTGTAGTAGGTGATGATATGTAGGCAGTTGAGTAGTTGTCTTTTGTACTCATGGATCCTCTTGACATGAATGTCGAAGATGGACTCTGGATTGATCTTAACTTTGTACTGTTTTTCCAGGTACACTGCCAATTTCTGTTTATTCTCCTATAAAACACACACACACACACACACACACACACACACACACACACACACACACACACACACACACACACACACACACACACACACACACAATTAGTGTTTCTGTGCTACTGTTTGGGGTTTATCATTCAAGAATCTGTGATCTATTTTTACATTAAAGCATTCAAATAATGCTAAAGACTTAAAAGTAGTAAACAGGGAAGCATTAAGAATATTTAATATGGTAATTTTATGCATTGGATTTAGGACCGTCATGGGAGTTATGTGCATAATTCTCATTCCTATTTCTCACACTCCTGATTTAACCTCCCAGGACTGAAGACTATTATCCAGCTTAGATAACTGCGCGATGGCCTGAGCTGGGAAAACAGGAACGTGCACAGGGCCACATCAGGTACCATGCTGTGCAAGAGAAACCCTCGGACACAGAGCCAAAAGCAAAGCCCTCAGCAAGGCGGAGATGGAGAAGCAGAGACTGGTTTGAATCGTTATTCATGTGGTCCACCAGGCCTCTCTTTTTGTGTGTGTGTGTGTGACAGGGAGAGGCAGTGACCTGTTTGACTTTGGCCACGTCCCTGATGAACACATCGTCGTTGATGTAGTCCAACAGCTTCCTCAGCTGGTACAGGTCCTTCAGGAAGTCCTCGCCGATTTTCTACGACCGGACAGCCACAGCACACAAGCAAATGGTTCACGTGTTAAATGCTCGCCACAGCAGAAGCCAAGAAGAAACCAAGATCCACAGAGACGAATCCCTCTTCCAGGGATTTAGAGTGTTTCGAACAAGGAAACGAACATGTCTGAGCCAGGGAATTGCTGAATAGAACAGTGTGGACCTCGCATTTCAAAATAAAAGTCCCTCCTTGGCCTCTGCTGTGACCTGACGTATAGTTGGAAAACTAAACTCTGCTCAGTATGGAGGTGCTTTACACTGTTTCCTGATGAACAGTGGATTACGCTAACAGGGTGACTGAGTGGCAGGCAGGCGTGCACCTCGGCGATGATGTCGGCCAGGCCGGGGTTGCACAGGAGAAGCCAGCGGCGAGGGGTGATGCCGTTCGTTTTGTTCTGGAACTTCTCTGGCTCCACATCGTAAAAGTCCTTAAACCTTCAGGAAAAAATGAAAACAAGCCAAGAAACATAAAAACACCTCATTTAATTATCTGCCAGCGTGCCACCTCGCCACTGTGAAGCTGGGCACGTCGGAACACGGGCTCGCACTCACACTGTGCTCTTGACGATGTCGGAGTGGATGCGCGCGACTCCGTTCACGGCGTGTGAGCCCACCACACACAGGTGGGCCATGTTGATCCTTTTGGGGTCACCCTCCTCGATTAAAGACATTCGACGCAAGCGCTCGGAATCCCCCGGATACAGGGCAGAAATCATCTACAGGTAGGGGGAGAGAGGGAGAGAGAGAGAGAGAGAGAGAGAGATATTTTTTTTCCAACTAGTCAACTTAAGTTATTTCAATCTGCCTCACTGTCACAACGGACATGATCAGAAGTCTAATTTTATATATATGAGCTACACGACCCTAACTAATAACCAAATTCAACATATTAAAATCATAACTTAAAAAAGCAAACAAAAAAAAAACCAAAAAACCACTAAAATACTACAAGATTTATAAACAAATATTCAAATATCGCTTTGGATAAAAGCGTCAGCTAAATGCCGTAAATGTAAATGAGCAGGAGCCACAGTTCACAAAGAACAAAATAAATAATATCATGTAGCTTATATAAGGCTCATGTGGGCAACCGCTCTCATTTTCGAGTTATAATTTAGAACTCATTATAACTTTATAATGAGTTCCAATGATCGATGGACACGCGTGCGCGTGTGTGCGCGCTCTCGCGCATGCTCACATCCAGGTGACGCTGGTTGATCTCGTAGATGATGAGCAGGTGTCTGGGCAGAAGTTTCTCGAACATGTACACAGGCCAGCGCTCCAGAGCCTCGGGTAGCACCGTGTGGTTGGTGTAGGAACACGTCCTCCTAGTGATGTCCCAAGCCTGCAGCACACAACAGACCAGTCTGCTAAAAGTTTTTTTAAATGCAGCCACGTACAGTGAATGAGGTAAAAAAAAAAAAAAAAAGATTTTTTTAAGGGCATTATTTCTACAGCATTATTAGCTAAATATAACTCCATTATCTAAATATGACTGAGGTTCTAAGTGAGACTGAGGTTCTAAGTGAGACTGAGGTTCTAAGTGAGAGTGAGGTTCTAGGTAAA
The DNA here is from genome assembly GCF_041902795.1 of Electrophorus electricus. Classification (NCBI taxonomy): domain Eukaryota; kingdom Metazoa; phylum Chordata; class Actinopteri; order Gymnotiformes; family Gymnotidae; genus Electrophorus; species Electrophorus electricus. The sequence goes on along the minus strand of NC_137506.1, from coordinate 3,090,314 downwards.
CGTCGGGAGCATACCTTCTCCCAGCTCATTTTCTCCACATCCAAGAAGAACCTCATGAGTTCAGGGATAGCCAGGGCAGGGTGGGTGTCGTTCAGCTGTATCGCCACCTGACAGAGGGCAGGAAGGGTGACCAAACATCTTGACATGTACATATTATTCTTGTTGTCGTTCGGTTTATTGGGTTAAACGTATCGAATGTTTCGTGCTTGGGCGATGCTGAAGTGCAGTCATGCAAGTGAAGCCACCTGGCCGATTTACGGAAGGAGAGGGTGCGTGAAAGTGGGCGGGGCCGTTTGTCGATTTGTGCTGCAAGGGGCGGAGCGTTCTACCTTATCCGGAAAGCTCTCAAAGGATGTCCGCACGGGGTCCCTGCAGCCAAACTTGGAGGATTTGAAACGTCTGATGATGTCCTGCAGGGTGGCAGCCACTACGAAATACTCCTGCTTCAGACGCAGCTCCTTCCCCTCGAAAAACTGCACGCGCACACACAAACAAACACAAACACACACACAAACACAAACACACACAAACAAAAACACACACAAACACAAACAAACAAACAATGAAGTCTGCAGGGCTTTACTGTGAGAGAAGCCAACACAGTGCCAGCACACGCACACACACACGCACACACGCACGCACCTCCCTAGTGCGAGTCATGCACGTTACCACACAGTAATCACGATCTCCTTATAAAGTGGTTTTTACGGAACCTGCTCGGGCAAGCCTTCACCCTAATCGGCCTCCTGTAGAAACGCAAACACTCCTTGTGCATAAGCACGTACCAAGTATGTTAACTTGCACTTGCACATAAACACAAACCTTAAATATGCTTGCATACATGTCTGTGTGGGCTTGCGTGTAAAACTTTCAGTGTGCCTGAAAGTTGATTCTTTCTGACAGGAAGCCAAACAGCATGTGAACAGCATGCTGGAATGTAATAAACAAAAAGAACAACAGGAAGCAGTCTGCGTCATCACACAGCGGCCGTCGTGGCGGGGGCTCACGTTGTCGTTTGGGTACAGCACTCGCGAGATGTTCTCTGCCAGGTTCCGGTCCAACACGGCTTGAATGTAGTCCCCCACGTTAACTGCGAAGAGAGAAAATCAAAAATGGTAAAGCAGGAAGAAGAATCTCCTCTGCTCTGTCAAATTCATAAATGAATCCATTAATTCAATATTGTTTTGGAGGCCAACCGTTTTTCATTACAGCCCATTTTTTGAGCATTGTGTTGCGGCACTGAAATATGATATATGATTTATGTTGTTGCCCTAAAGCAATGACCACGAGGTCTTAAGAAAAGCCGTCCACAGATATGCCTGAGTATACTTCCTTAAAACTACTTTAAGGCTCACTAAACACCCAGCAAGTGGGGCGAGTGCGCGGGCACGTTTAACGCGGTGAAATCACGCTGCACAATGAACTGACAGCAAAGTTTTAGTGTTGAATTATTACTAGGCGTCTGTTCTAGGATCAAACCAAGACTTTCTGTCCATTAGGGGGAGCTCCTATAGGTTGGTGCTATAATCACAAACAACAGTGTATCCAGGGGCAACACCGGCAGGTTGCCAGATCCTGTCCTGTTATTTGTGACAGTGTGGTGTGGGCAAAGGAGTTATATTTAGTATTCTGTGCGGATATCCCGCTCTCTGGCAAAGGTATAACACTCCCAAAATCCTGTTATTCTAGAACTTTCGGGTGTGCATAAGCAGAGAATAAAACCCTCTGACAAAACATGCATCCAAATCTAGAATCGAAACCAGGGTCAGCAAACTGAACAACTGAACAGACATTACAAACAGATTTTAATTACCATAATGAAGAGGTAATGAAACAGCACGTGCTCAGCATTTTAATACAATGACCTGTTATCTTAGTGAATCTCACTCTTGGTTCACGTTTGCCATGTTTTGTTTGTGTTTTTTTTTTCCTAGCCCTAGTGCATGCTGATACCCAGACAAAACCATGAACGAAGATGCATGTAGTGGGTCTAGGAAAAGATGCAAAACACTGCCCCTTTGTGCAAAAATCAGCCCAAACTAACAGAAAAGTGTCGAGAGGCCAGTGAATGCACGTGCACATGTGTGTGTGGTGAAGATTGAGAACACTACAGCATAACAGGAGTCAACAATAGCCAAAAACAGAAGAGAAATCTTTCAGTAAAGAGCGCAGAGTCCATGTGATTGTGGAACGGTGTGAGCTCGGCCAGACACAAGCCATGTGGGAAATGAGCGCGTACCCGCACAGAAAACAAAGCGTTAGCATAAGCCTGTGCAAGAGAGCGCAGGGGTGCCATGGTACTGCCCGTGCGTACATGCGTGCGTGCGTGTTTGTGTGTGTAGAAACATACACTCTTGCAGGTTGAAGTCATTGGGAGCCTTGGCAGACCAGAGTCTCATGGTGTTTACGGTGTTGTTCTTAAATCCAGGGACTGGAGTGTCATAGGGCATGGCCAACACCACCTACCACAGAGAAAAGTTGGGGAAGAGATGGCAGAGAGAGAGAGAGAGAGAGAGAGAGAGACGTTTGATAAAAAAAAAAAAAGCCTTTATCTAATCAACTCTGCAATTCCACCATTCTTTTTTCCTGTCTGGATTCTGTCAGGTTAGAGTCTATAGCGCCATTGGACCAATAATCCACAAACTCAACAGACTTCACTGAACAGGTTCTACATACAGACTGCATCCACCCCCCACCCCCAAGATGGTGATTGGCTGACCTGCGTGTCCACCCACTTTGGCCCCGCCCCTGTATGCTCCACCCGACCATAGAAATGCACAGGGAGCATGTACTCTGGACGGGCCTTCTCCCATGGGTTACCATAGCGTAGCCAATCATCTGCCTCCTCCACCTGGAAGGCAAGGACACATTGGCTAGTCAAAGCCTTCAAAAAATTGCCATGCCAGTTGTTTAGCCAATCAAAGCTCAACAGAAGCACCCTCCCCTGGCTGTACCTGCCAGCCATTGGAGATCTTTTGGTTGAAGATACCAAACTCATAGCGGATGCCGTAACCATACGCTGCTAGACCCAGAGTTGCCATAGAGTCCAGGAAACAAGCTAGAGAGAGAGAGAGAGAAATAATTTATTTTCTACTTCTGCTTCACTCTTTGCATTGCTTTGGCAAAACTGTACAGCCGTAAGGCATATTGTAAAATGTAAAAAAAGACTTTTATAAAAAGGGAAGTTACAGACGTTAGCATTTCCCCAGAAAGAAAAAAAGTGTTTGCGTGTACGCGTGTGTACCTGCAAGCCGTCCTAGACCACCATTACCCAGTCCAGCGTCCTCCTCGATATCCTCCAGCTCCTCTAAATCCAATCCGAGCTGAAACGTCCCCCCCACACACACCACACACACACACACACACACACACTTATAGCCGTGCTACACGTTGAGCTGAAACGTCCCCCACGCCACGCGCTATGCCTTGAGCACCCGCTTTAACAAGAACGCTCATTTTTGAAAGCGCCTTGTAGATGCACAGGCAGCGATTCAAAGCCAATACGTTTGGGTTGTCCATTCACAAGCACTTTGAATGGACAGTTTCTGGCCCCAGGCTACTGGCCAGGTACTCTCGGATGGGTAGTGCTACCAGCCAATACCCTGCTGGCATCACTGCCACGATGAGGACGGTCCGGCATCCTATAGCGTTCAGACACTAGTGGTGATGTGGTCAGAAACTGTCCAGTGTTTAACAGGGAAGAGATTGGCTGACAAACCGTGCACGGTAAGATATGAGCTATGATTAGAGTGGGCAGTGAGTGTAACACAAGGACGTTTGGTATTAAAATACATCACCCAAATAAACTGTAATTAGCAATGAATTAAAACTGCCTGGGACAAGTTCTGGCACAACTTGTTCTCCTCCTCCAAGATCTCCTGAAATGTATGTTTGTTTAATTTGTTCTGAAGCATGTCTTCACAGTGAAGGTCTTGTACCTATAACGCTGAGGCATTCCATCCTGATAACTACGTAAAGGCGTGGCGTGCACGCGAACGCGCCATTAAACACCTTCACTCTCGTACTTCTAAAGTTCAGATGCAGCTCCACCAACGTTCCCAGGATCCCTTGTGCTTCCATTCCAGCCCAGATGGCGCAGACCCTCCACGGCCGAGCCGGAGGGGGTTGTGGGATTCTGCTGACCCAGACCTTCCTAAACCCAGCGGGGGGGAAACGTGGTACTGCTTCACCCACCATATGGCTCTGTACACAACTGTAAAACCAGCACTGTAAAACCAAGGTACATGCCAGGAAATGGAGGGAGAGGGGCACATTAGGAAACCGCAAAACTGACTTGAAAATTAATTATCCATCAGAAAACACGAACACTACTGTGGCCCCGTGTGTGGTTCATCATCAGGCAAATAGCACGATTACTGCAGCATATGCACTAGACTATGTGGGAAAACCGGCCTGCGTACTGAAGAAGTTCAGTTGGTTGCTATCCAGCAGACAGCAGTCGTACTGTAACATTCAGATAAACAGGTCACCCCTGAGCAGTTAAATCATCACGAAGCAGTTTGGTTCCTGTGGAGCAAACAGCAGGAACACTGCAGCCATTACCTGGTAGACAGTATCAACACTGCAGTTCTCAGAAGCAGGGCTTCCTTAGCATCTAGTACACGGTCACACTAAAAGACGTACATCGTGGTTCGATTACCGGTGTGGTGCATCACGTTGAAGTCTGGAGTAGATCAGTGACGAGTAAAGGGTTGCGTTCCCATTTACAGCGTTTAGCCAACTTCACGTCCCAAAGTGACTTACAAAAATGCTTTGTAGTCTCCCTGGAAGAAGTCCTTAGGTCAGACTCCCCGTTTGGCTTGGTTAGCATTACCCAGAAGACATAATGTACACTGTAAGATGCAGACACCGCGTGGATCGACTTGTTACCTGATAGATGGCCTCGTCGCAGGTGTTTTGCAGGCCCAGGTTGACCATGGTGTTCTGCAGGGTCCTGCCCATGTAGAACTCCAGAGAGAGGTAGTGAACCCGCTGAAAGGGGCAGAGAGAAGGGCCGAAGTCAGCTCCGTGGTGCATCGCTTCTGCCCGTTACACATTCCCCTCGGAATCCTGCTCGTCAGCACATACTGCGTTACGTGCATGGCTACGTCGAGTTTTCTACGTTTACGAAAAGGAGATTTGCTCTGTTTGTGAAGGCCAGGGCAGACTTCAGCAGTAAAGCCATTAGCAAAACATTCTCCGCCTGCTACAAACCAGACTCCCAGCAGAGAAATGACCAAAGCTAAACTGGTTCAAAGTTCAGCAGTGAGTTAGTACTCAGTTTAGCACAGCACTAATCCAGGCCACATGTACAAAAGAGAGTCCTAACTAATACAGGTCTGTCTGTGTGTGTGTCTCTGTGTGTGTGTGTGTCTCTGTGTGTGTGTGTGTGTGTGTGTGTGTGTGTGTGTGTGTGTGAGAGAGAGAGTAAAACGTTTGTAGTTAGCCCCTCACCCCCGATATAACAGCATTCATTAAAACACTGAAAGTTAAGGCCAATACTAGATCAGTTCTCTTAAACAGAGAAGTTAATAAATAACTTTTATTAAAATTCCCACCCAACTTTTAAAGCAGGGGCCAATATCATTACAGTCCTCATTAAAACCACATCGTGTTTCCATACCTGTGTGAAAATTGTGAAGGTTGAAATACAGATTGCTGAACAGGATTTCTTATGCAGCCTCATCTAAACGCTGAAGGCTGTAGCCAGGTCTAAGCACGCGTGCAGTTACCCAGTAGACTCCTTAGGGTCTCCTGATTGGTTCGATTAGTTTATGTTCCACGCAGCCACCATGGTACCGGGCTGTACTTAATAACCCAGGACAGGCTCACTTTCTCTGCTGGGTGGTTCTTTTTTTGCCCAAAGCTGGCCAGCCTATTGGAGTGACAGCAGAAGTGTTTTTTAATGGCTTATCTGAGGAAGTGTTTCCAACGCAATGCTGTTTCACCCACGTTCAAGATTATGTTTACTAATAAACATCATAGCATGACACTTCAGTGCATGGAATGAGATGTTTAGACAACCAGGTGAAAATTTTCCACCGAAAGAGCAGCAGGAATATACCCACGTAGTGAGTTGGCATGCCCCAGGCAGACAGAGGGGCCCTGTGTGCTCCCTGTGTGCCTGCACGGTGGTTAAAAGTTCAGGCTGTGGGGTCCAAATCCAGAGAAACCACTGAAGTGCCATTGATGCAATGCCCTGCAAGCCCGTGTTGCATTAATTGTTCAGTACTGCTACTGTAACTCCGAGGAGCATTTCTAAATTGCACACATCCGAGAAGGGTGCTTTATTGTGAAATCATGAAGAAGCCCAACGTTTCCGTCTAAAAAATTAACCCATACGCGCCACGGCCCTTAAACCTACGGCGCCCCCAAAAAGTGCGCAACATGCAACAGCAGCAATCTATGAACTTTCTGCACGATCGGGGGGCAGTTTTGCACAACAGTCGGGCACCCCCGCCCGTGCACCGCCAACGCACCTTTACCTGCGGATGCAAACCCCCCCCCCCAGTACCTTCGGGTCTTTCTCGTAGTAGTACTGCTGGGTGCGAATCCACCGTCCGACTAAGTGATCGCGGACGGTGTGCGCCAGCGCGAAGTAGTAGTCTCGCGGAGTGGCCACGTTGCGGTCCTTGACCAGCGTGAAGTGCAGGTGCCTGTTGAAGCTCTTCTTGATCTCAGCCACGTCCCCCAGCCCCGCGATACCGCGCACGCTGATCTGCTTTCGCTTCTCGTGGTCGGTCAGTGGTCTCGCCATCTCTGGGGAGGCTTTCGATCTGCACGGACCCCTGTGAACGCGGAGAGCTCGAGAACAAGGACTTCCGCGAGACACACCCCTGTTCGACCGTGCGTTAGGAAGTGGGCGGGTTTTGGCGCTGCCTTCTGATTGGCTCTCAGCAGCGACCGGGCTGTTTTCTGACAGGCCAGAGCTAAGGGGGCGGGCCTTAGTGCTGCCCTCTGATTGGATAACAAGCAGCACTACGGAAGTTTTTACTGCGACAGCTGAGTGACTATAAATGGGCAGCAGCTCGGAGGCGAACTTATTTCAACTCTGAAGCGATCAAGCCTGAAATGTGGCATAATTAAGCGATGGCGGGATTTCGGTCATTTAGAGAAGACCCCATTGCCAACACATCAGACGTTTCTACTCGGGCGTTTTATGCGATTCTTCTGAACTTTACCACACCGCGCCGTCAAAATACAAGCAAAATTGGTTTAAAAGCCACGTGATCAATTGCGTGCTGAGTATAAGTACGCGGGCAGGTTCATTAACTTTTAATAATTCACTTAATTAAGCATTATAAACGGCTGTGCAAGCGTATACAAAGGCAATGTCTTTGCAGAGACCTGTATAATGTCTCCAGGAAGCTGGGCTTTACTGTCCACCCCATAGTGTCCAGTTTAATTGATTAATAAATTGGGCAACCACGTATGTAACTTTAACTTGAATTAAAGTGTTACTATAGTATTTATTCCCTGTTCTTAGGATTCTCATGTTTAATAAAACTGCAGTCCGACCTGGCGGAGATGTCCACCACCTCACAGAAACACAGAGACTTCGTGGCGGAGCCCATGGGGGATAAACCCGTCACGGCTCTGTCTGGAATCGGAGAGGCTCTGGGCAAGAAGCTGGAAGAGCAGGGGTTTGATAAAGTGAGTCGAAGGAGTTTGCATTAGTGATGATGTTCCATAAAAATGGGTGGCCTTCTAAAACCGTGGCCTAAGGGTTTCTAGTGCAAAACAATGCAGGGCGAAGGCTCTCTCTCTCTCGTCAATGAGCGATTTGTATAGAGATCTTTGCTAAAATCAAAGGTCTTAATTTAAAAACGCAATGTGGCCTGCAAACGCTGAAGCATTAATACGGCCCATGTGAAAGTGTAAGGACTTGTGTAACTTCTTCTTTTTTTTTTTTTTTTTTTCCCTGCAGGCGTTTGTGGTCCTGGGGCAGTTCCTGCTGCTGAGGAAAGACCGCGAGCTCTTCGCCGAATGGTTGAAGGACGCGAGCGGCGCGAACGCGCGGCAGGCGGGCGCGTGCTCGCAGTGCTTGCAGGAATGGTGTGACGCCTTTCTCTGACGCTGGGCCCCGTCTGTCCTGCTCCGTCCTGCAACACTACTGCTGGTGTGTTTGTTGTTTGGGCCCATGTTTTAATTCGAGGTTCCTGTTTAAAAGCACGCCATTTAAACTTGGACCTGGGGTTTGCAATGTGGCGTTTGCACGCCTAACACTTCCATTATGAATAATAAAACATTAATATTCTTCTAAAACCTTTTATACAAAGGAGAAAATGGATTTTAAATAGTCTTCAAATGGTTTCAGGAACCAGTACGTACTTTATTATATGTTGCGTAAAATGTGACCGTTCGGTGCTTAAACTAACCAGGTTGGGAACTAGACCTATGAATGGATGTTGAGGAGCAGGATCTGAGATGTGCATTGTGTAGCTGGTAGCTGTGAGCCCAGTCCTAGAGCTACTCCACACCACTTGTTTGTTTTCACTCTAACACCTCTAACTTTGCTCACAAAGGGCTTTGTGTAAAGTCAGGTCTGGTGACCCGTGGGTATGAGTGCAAGAAGACCTGTTCCCCTGGCTGGAGGTGGCTGTGTCTACAATAGATTTAGTGTAAAAGCCTGGAAACCTCCAGGCAACTAGGTTTCAGAATGAGAATCATTGGAGAAATTAACAAGTTCTCCTTCAAGGGTTATGTCAAATGGGGGTGGGGTTGCTTAAAAGAAAAAGTCATTACAAGGTACTAATCTTTTCAGTTTTATGATTAAAAAGAGACACCGGTAGAGTACGATATGCTTCAAGTTACAAACATCACATTCCATCCTGCAGCTTACCAAAAACCGAACATTCAGAGGGGTGTGTGTGTGTGTGTGTGTGTGTGTGTGTGTGTGTGTGTCTATATATATATATATATATATAAACTCATTCTGTATGAAGTCCGTGGGCAACAAAACCAATACAATCATCCAAGAATACAAAGAACAATGGCCACAGGAGTGTCATTTGTCTGTGTGCAGTAGTTCAAAAGTAAGTGCGAATGTGTGAACGTTTGCCCACAAGCTGACTGAAGATCAGTTCCTGCCTTACACATCTTCAGGATTACAAGTGCACCAAAAGACTAGAGCGGATTCTACATCTTTTCTCCGATGATTACTAAGTAGGACCAAAGACTGGGTTAAAAGTGAGGCAGAACTGTAGGATCAGAGATGTTCATTCCCCTCAGCGTTGAAGGGGCAGGTCACTTGGTCCGGACATTCCTCTCCCTTGTCTCCTGGATCCAGTTAATGTAAGAGGAGGGACTCGATGTAGTAGAATGTGGCCCCTAAGGCCCAGCTGGTCTCCACGTCGTTGATCGTCCTGGCCAGCTAAAACACACATGCACTAGTCAACTTCTGTTCTAAAAGCAGAAAGCCGAGGACACACACACACACACACACACACACACGTGCCCCAGCAGGATGGGTCTTCCTGACAAATGTATGGCTGGTGCAGTACTTAAACCAAGACATAGTGACTCATTAAAGACAGACCAGGACCAGTTGAAGAACGTGTGTGTGTGTGTGTGTGTCAGACCTTAAACTCCTTGTCCTGGGGGAAGCCGAGCTCCTGCAGGAGCACTGAGATGTAGGTGAGGTCCAGGCACAGGAAGGGGTTGTCTCCGGAACCAGCCTCCATGTTCCTACACACTATACATCAGACCAAGAGTTTACCTCACCATGGCCGTAACGTGACATGGGAAGCTAACGTTTATGGGTCTTAGACATTAAAAGACATTAGAATCTGCGTCACTACCCAGCTACTCAGGGGCCGTCTCGTGTGTGCTACACGTGATGGAAACAGACAGCACACACAGATGGTTGTACCTGTTTTGGCGCCTTCAACGTAGTTGCTCAACCTGATGGAGCCGCCGGTATTCCCGTCTGAGACGGAAAGAAAGACGTTAACGGCCTTAGTAAGTCATGCAGATAGACACGGTTGCCACCAACCGAGCTCCTGGAGGTCTGACGTCCTGAAGGCTTCACCTCCAACCCAAATCTAAAGCACCCAAGACGATTGTTTCTTGGATCCACAGTAGCGGATTAGGGTGGAAGTTAAACCCTGCAGGGCGGTAGATCTCTATGAGCGGGGTTGGAACCAAACTCTGGAGGGCGGTAGATCTGAGACACACATTCCATACCTACAAGGCCCAGATCCACCGCGCGGTCGTAGTAGTAGGAGAAGGCGTAGAACTCCATGCCCTCCTCCACTTTCTGCACCTTTTTATAGATCAACTTCTCCACTTTGCTTAGGCAGGACTCGTACATGGGTTCTCCTAGATCACAAAACGTGATTGGTCCAACCAGGGCCGAGCACTTCAGAACATGAGCGCCACAACCCAAAATGGCGCGCAGCAGTGGCCGAGGTTCCCGTTTCACATGAGATTATAAACTAAGGGTGGCTCTTGTAACTTCGCCGGTCCTCCTCATTTCCTTGCCTGCCTTTCTCGGCTAGACGGATTTACAGATGCATCCGTACTCTCCATCACTTGTCTTTTTACGGATCTGCCGTGCAGCGTTTTAATCCCATACCCATCACGACGTGCGTGCCGCCGTTGATGGCTTATTCAGTCTGAAGACGCGCGTGTGAAACGGGATTGAGATTAATCTGAGCCTTTACAGCGGCACACGACAAATTGAACATAAATGGGCCAATTAATAGATCACTGCATAAAACGTGGAGACGCAAAACAAAGTTGAAAATAAAACGTCGCGTTTAAACTGAACTGGACGAGCCTGGGGATGGAGATTTCAAAGCGTAGGCACGCGTCACGTGCAGCGCACGCTCCTTTCTTTTCTCTGCCCTCGACACCTACGAGCACATTTAGAGAACGGACACATCCTTAAAGATGGTGTCACGTGCTTGGTCTCCGGGTCACGGGCTGGAAGTGGCAGGACAATGGAATCGAAGACGCAGCGATTGGTGTTACGAGATCCACCCTAAATGGATATTCAAGAGTTAATTCACTACAAGGGATTTTGGGTGAGCATAAACGTTCAGGGTGAGCTGACGTATGACTGAGCGAGAACGGCACTCTGGAACGTACCTGCTTTCTGACCCTTCAGCATGTAGATGACCTCTGCATGTTCCCACTGGCCTGCGTAGTCCGGAGCCAGACACGGACTCATCAGCTCATGACTGCCCTCTACTGGAAGAAACACAACAGCATCAAAACACCAGGTCCCTGAAATGGCACAATGAAGGGTTCCTAATATCTTTTCTGATGCAACACAAAGTCAACATCTACAATTTTCAGGAGCGAGTGTTTTGTGCAATTCTGGATTCATCAGCGGAGTTCCGGTACACGACTGTTAACACGTGACAGACGTGACCAGATGCTACGATTGCACCATGGATTAATTGCTCAACGCTCCAAACGCATTAGGCATGACTACAATTCTGAGAGTGCAACAACCACAAGTGGCACAATACTGCCATCCTGTGGACATTCATATCATCTACAGAGATAACCTAGCAACAACTGCCATCCAACTGACACACACACACACAGAGACACAGAGACACAGACACAGACACAGACACAGAGACACACAGACACACACAACTTGCATGACAACTGCGACCAACTAAACAAAGAAATCATATTAAAACTTCCAAGTGTATGGAGCACAAATCCAAGCCCTGAACCGCATGCCCAGGGACTAAATCGCCACAGCAGCTGACCTCAAAGGCATTAATCTTCAGCGTTATTAAGGGATTAAGTAATGTCTTATTTAGCAGAGGCGAATGAGGTCTGTAGAAGCCAAAGATGAGCAGAGACCGAAGAGCACATACCAGGCTGTCCCTCCAACCCCCCCAACACAGCAAGCCTTGCAGACATCAACCCCAAACCCAGGTAGCTAGAGAGCGAGCGAGAGAGAGAGAGGGAGGGAAAGGGAGAAAGAGGGAGGGAGAGAGAGAGAGAGAGAGAGAGAGGGAGGGAGGGAGGGAGAGGAAGAGAGAGGGTAATTATTATTCATTTAAGCATTTTACATATTACTAACTGATACAAATATGCAGCCTCAGACATACAGTCATATCAGTCAGTGCACATCATTTATGTTTTCCTGGTGCATCCTGGGTCTTGCTGTAATCTGCACGTTTACTGTGGCACGCTGCACCCGATTCAGGGGTTTGCGTCTCAGCTTTGCTGTGTGCTGCCAGTGCTTGGGCTTCATTATCTGCCTCCCTTTAGATGCCTTGCAGTCTGATCAGTTTTTCCAACGGTCTGATGTTGCCTGTAAGCAGCACTGAGCACTCCTGTCGTGCTGTGCTTGGGTTGTGTTGTAATATTCTTATGAAGTGTTTTGCTGTGCTGTGTTTGGGTTACACATTAGCCTCAGTTGTACAACAGTTGGGATAATGTAATGACCCAAGAACCAGCTCTGAGCTCAATAAAGACCCCAGAACAAACTGTGAGCACAGTAACATGCCCAAAACCAACTCTGAGCCCAGAAAATACCCCAGAAACACCTCTGAGCTCAGTACAACATGGCCCAGGTGAGAGTGTTTCAAGTCCCACCCCCTTTACCTGTGTGAGTAGAGGGTGTGGCTACTGTTGAACATCTGAAACGATTTCACATAATCGAATGGCGACATCTGAATGGTTTTCTGTGGAGAATCACAACACAGACAGCAACTAAATACAAACAACTCTGTCTCCCTGTGATGGTCTCTCTCTCTCTCTCTCTCTCTCTCTCTCTCTCTCTCAGCATAACACAGAAGGTCATCGTAACAGTCTGAGTGAAACATGGATTCATTATGAGGTAATACCGTGGAGTGCGAGAGAGTGAGTGAGTGAGTGTGTGTGTGTGTGTGTGTGTGTGTGTGTGTGTCACACCTCATCCTGTGGTGAGAAGGTGATCTGGGTGGAGCCGCCCCCCAGGTCCAGCATTCCGACTGTGGGAATTTCAGACCCAGGAAGGCTGCCTGGTAAAGGTTAAAGAGAGAGAGGGGAGGAGAGGGGTTAAGGAGAGAGAGACAGAAAGGATAAAGAGAGAGACAGGTTCAGAATAGAGAGAGAGAGAGAGAGAGAGAGAGAGAGAGAGAGAGAGAGAGAGAGAGAGAGAGAGAGGCTGGTTTAGGCGGCATGGTGACTGCTGAATTTTGAAGTAACAAGGCCAATAACAGGTCATAATCATAAGAGTTCCTGTTCCTGTTCTCGCGGCAAGTCTGCTCAGAAACGGAACGAGACCCGGGGCAGGGTCAGGTCATGGGTCAGAAAGGTCACAGAAGGATGACCTCTCCCTACCCCAGAATGACCCATAGGCACAAAAGAGTAAACATCTATGGTCGGTACATAGTAGTGGGTAACAACACTGGCTCTATAGCACGGGACCAAGCCCAAGTCTGGGCATGAACAACCACATTACGCCAATAAGATTCCTTGGGCTAGACTTCTAACACGACATTTCCACCTTGGTTGGAACTGTAAGCATTTAACAGAGCAACATACGATAACGCTTCGTTGTGTGGAATCGGCTTTTAAGAGCCATTTAAAGAAAAAAAAGCCGTGCAGAAGAACAAACTGGACATGGAGAGCCAACGTTTCAGCCCAGACAAGTTCGCACTTCCTCCACAGACGTAGGGAATCAGCTCGGTTTTTCTGGTCCTTCGTCTTTAGCGAGACCCCTTCGGTCGTAACGGAAGAGGACGTTTCCTGCTCGGTTCCAGGCACGTAACGCAGCAGAGGTCGTCACAAGGACGATCGGAGTTATGGGAAAGAGTAACTGCATTCTCACCTAATAAAAAGTTGACGGTGATCCAAGCAAAGACCCCTGTGTGGAAAAAGAAAAAAACAATTCCAAATATTAGCATTTGTTTGTGTTTTGTGTGTACAATCACATGGTGATATGTCTCTCTTTCTATGCATTGTTAAGGACTCCTGTACACACTGCTTTTAGAAGGAATGTATATTAATATGCATACTTTTAAGGCCTATTCTAAGTGGCATCATACGACTTTTGTTAAAATGACAAATTACAGCGTCACAATATATCGTTCGTTCGTCAATATTGCAACACTGACCTGAATCCTGACTAGTGCCAGACATTTAAGCATCTCTGCGTGTTTCAGTAACTCACATGGTCCAACTAGCATAAATACTTTCATAGCAAATAACACAGGCCAAATCACGTTACACTAAGGAGTCAATACCATGTTTTCAACATATGGCAATGCATATCCAAAACGCAACACATGGCCATATAATCGTGATGCGGTCCTTTCTTCCATATCGTTCAGCCCTACCCCAAACCGTTACGAATTGCTGTAAACTGAAACAAAGATAAAAAGTTCAGGGTAGTAGCTGTGGTCACAACAATCACTTAGGGGACATACATACATTAACACTCTTTCGCCATGCTGAGAAAGAAATGCAGACACGCAAACCGCGATCGAACATCAGATTTCACGGCCCGCATTCCTGCTTTTCCTCTGACCCAACAGCGAAGGAGGCGGCGGTGCATCCCAGTTTAAAAACGCTTCTGCCACAAATTAAAATTCCTTCCTGCATCCACGGGTCAATTTTTAGACGCGTTTTAAAGATGACGCGCGTCCTGACGCTCGACAAATTAACGGCAGACAATCCGTCTGCAGAGATTACGTAGAGGCATTATCCGTGGCGCTCGTAATTGCGTCGGAGGACTACTTTAGAGGTCTGGATTTAGGCAATATTTACTGCCGCGGGCGCTCTAATCTCCGATCTGCGCCGCGCGTCTTTGCGCCGGGAGGCGGAACTTGGTAAGGCGACGGGGTCCGAGTGACCGGAGGGTCACGCATCTCTACAGCTGGAGGAGCCCCCATTGCTAACTTCATGCTGCCAGGATGTACAGTTTGCATAATCGTAGGAAACCAGTGACTCCAGTAGAACTTCTATTTAGGAGAAATTTTTGAAGTACTGCCAAGCTTTTAGTCTTACTTGGTCAAAGCGTCTCGATAGGTCTTGCGTCGACTTAAGAGAATTGGGTGTACAGTGTGTCGTGACATAGCGTTCTTCCTGGAGGAGCTATACAGGTGAAGAGAAGGAGGGGTAGACTGACAAACACACCTTCATCGGTACCATCCATGATTTTCACACTGTCTGGCCCATGGAGGAACGGAGATGTTCCAAACACCTCCTTCACCTGGTACAGAGAAAGACGGACAAATTGGGTGGGGGTTGGGGGGTAGACACAGAGAGGGAGAGAGTGACAGAAGACAGAAAGAAAGACACAAACCGAGAGAGAGAGAGAGAGAGAGAGAGAGAGCACTTCATCCTGCTATTGTACTGTTAATGTTATTTAATACTCAATAATAACACTGTTAATAGTAATTATAACTCACATTATTAACACAGTGTTAATCAGATATTAATCAAACATGAGGACTATTAGATTGACAGGTTGAATGACTGTAGACTCTTCCTTTGACGTGTATTGCTGTCCACTGCTGCACTACTGCTGTATGTAATAGTGCTGCCATCAGATTTAATCACTGCATTTACATCACTGGAGTTTGAAAGGTCTTCATCTCTGATGTACCTGCTACACTGTTAGTCTGTTGCACTGTGGGTTTCATACTGTACCTCAAACTTTGATGAAAAAACCTTTTGTCAAACTATGCCATGTGTAATGATGCATATCACCATGTAAAAGTAAATGTTTTTTAATGGTCTGAATTATTCCACTGCTTTGGGTTTGATACCAGAAGAAAGAAAGATGAGCCTCTTCCATTTTTCCTCTTCCTCTAAACTGCTCCTTCCAAGCCAGCCCCACCCATGATGGGGGGGGATATAAAGCCTGGGCTTGTGGGCTGGAACGGAACCAGTCCCAGAGAGGTGGGACAGAGAGCAGCCCCAATAACCCGGCGTGCACATGGCCCAGGAGGGCATACCGCCGTTCCGATCGCCCTGGTTTACCGTTGCTTTGCAAAGCACTCGTCTGTGCCCGGAGACGTTAAAATGGTGTGTGCGCTTTGAAGGAAAGCGATCCAACCTTGCTTTCTCACACACACACACACACACACACACACACACACACTCTTCTTGTGTCCTCAACTTACTGAAGAAGGAGGAAGGATAGCCTGACACAGCCCACGAACCTCAAGTATCTGTTAATATACAAGCCTGATACCAAACTGTATTCACCTGACATTATATGTACAAGCTCCGTTTGTAAAACAGCATCCGCTGAAAACAACAAAAACCTTAAAGCAATACGCTGAATGTTATACTTAAGAGGAAGGTTGAGGCACACTTGTTTAGATTAGCGTTTTATTTCTTTAAAATACTTCTACGTTGACTTTTACTTACTATTATTATTATTTTCAAACCAACACTAGCACTTTCAAATGTTTTAATTTTATTCTTTTCTATTCTTCTGTAGGCAGCTGGATTTTTCTCTATTTGTAATTGTATATTTCTGCTATGAAAGCATGGCGTGAAACTTTCTTATTAGAATTATTACTAGCTATAAAACGTCACCAAGTTATAATGTCTGTAAATATCGTTAATCTAATAATCAGACAAGCCCAGCTATTCGTCCTGAGCCGCACCTCACTGTGTGCGGACACACGACTCTGGTTAGCTTCACGTCAGCAGCAGTAACACGGCTTCCCGTCATCGACGCGGGACGGTGTCTGGGCAGGTGGAGCTCTGACCTTATCCAGGAGGCGAGTTGCCTTCTCCCCCGGGAGCAGCCGGAGTCCCGCGGTTGCTCGGAGGGCCAGGGGGGTGGAGCCCCACAGAGCGGCCGGCACTGTCGTCTTGGCGACCTCCAACAGCTGCAGAAGCCCTGCTCCTCCCTGCAACACCGTGGCACCGTCACAGGCTGAAGGGGGCGGGGCCCTGAGAAATGACTGCTCCCTTATTCGCCAAGCGCGTTAGCACCCTGGGGTTTCCTTTAAGGCTATTGGTCTGGGAGTGGGTGACCTGATTCCACTGTTCGGCCTTACCTTGTCAGGGTCATCGGCATAGGCAGACAATCCGGGTTTTATTGCTCTGAAAGTCTCGTGTGTTAATTTAGGAGCCGCTGTCAAAAGAACGCATGCATGTCACATATTAAAATGTCCGTCAAACAGATCACTTGAGACTTTGGCATTAAGAGATTTTCATTACCCATTTTGGCTAGCTTGGCTAAAAGTGAGGGCTCGTGCCTGAAGTGTTTTAGCATATTCACAGAAAACGGCCTCATTCGGTGTGGCTGCTGTGCTGTCCAGCTTAAGTAGAGTGAATGGTGGGGAGGTGTTTGCAGGCGAGTGCGTAACACATGGCAGAGGCTTAGAAAAATATGAACATAAATAGCAGGTGCTCACCATGCATCCATTATAGTCAGAATCATTGTTTAACAATAAAGCCCAAACAGGCACTTAACTGATTTAGCCTAATAAGATGAGATAATACTACTACTACTACTACTACTACTACTAATACTACTACTAATAATAATAATAATAATACACTACTACTACTACTACTACTACTAATAATAATAATAATACACTACTACTACTACTAATAATAATAATAATACACTACTACTACTACTATTAATAATAATACACTACTACTACTACACTACTACTATACTACTACTAATAATAATACACTACTACTACTACCATACTACTACGACTACTACTACTACTAATACACTACTACTACTACTATACTACTACTACTACTACTACGACTACTACTACAACTAATAATAATAATACACTACTACTACTACTATACTACTACTACTACTAATAATAATAATACACTACTACTACTACTACTACTAATACTACTACTAATAATACATTATTACTACTACTACTACTACACTACTACTAATAATAATAATACACTACTACTACTACTACTAATACTACTAATAATACATTACTACTACTACTACTACTAATAATACACTACTACTACTACTACTATACTACTACTACTAATAATAATAATAATAATACACTACTACTACTATACTACTACTACTACTAATAATAATAATAATACACTACCACTACTACTACTACTAATAATAATACACTACTACTACTACTATACTACTACTAATAATAATAATAATAATACACTATTACTACTACTATTAATAATAATACACTACTACTACTACACTACTACTAAACTACTAATAATGATAATACACTATTACTATACTACTACTACTACTACTACTACTACAATACTACTACTACTACTAATAATAATACACTATTACTATACTACTACTACTACTACTACTAATAATAATAATAATACACTACTACTACTACTACTACTACTGCTACTACTACTACTACAACAATACTACTACTACTACTACTACTACTACTACTACTAATAATAATAATAATAATACACCACTACTACTACTACTAATAATAATAATAACAATAATAATACTACACTACCACCACTACTATTACTACTACTACTACTAATAATAATAATACACTATTACTACTAATAATAATAAACTACTACCATACTACTACTACTACTACTACTACTAAGAATAATAATACACTACTACTACTACTAATAATAATAATAATAACAATAATACAATACCACTACTACTACTACTACTACTACTAATAATAATAATACACTACTACTACTATTCCTACTACTACTAGTAATAGTACTACTACTACAACTACTACTAGTAATAATACACTACCACTACTACTACTACTACTACTACTACTACTAATAATAATAAGTTATCCTAATCAGATAATACGAATAATAATAATAATAATAATAATGATTTATCCTAATATTATTGTTGTTGTTGTTGTTGTTAGTATTGACAACAACAACAACAACAATAATAATCCCAATAAGATGAGATAATAATAATAATAATAATAATAATATCATCATCATCATCATCATCAACATGGTCATCTGATTAGGATAAATCATCATCATCATCATTATTATTATTATTGTTATTATTATTCATAATAATAATAATAAGAAGAAGAAGATCAGATAGTAAGCCCTAGGCAGGAAGCTGCTAAAAGTAACTTCAGGCTTTGTAAGTCCAATACAGAGAGACAAACAGAGCAGAGCTGTATTCACCTGAACTAGCATAATATCACGAGCCAGTCTAACTAGACTACCGAACATGTGAAGTGCTGGTAATTAACTGTTTTAACTACAATCATAACTGAGGTGGGTGTGGGTGTGTGCGGGCCTATTAAACTAAAACAACAATCTTCCCATTCTTGCACACTTTAAAATCTACAAGCATGGGTTACCACTGATTCGAAAGTTGAGGAGCAACGTTTAACCTTACCATTTGGCTCCAGTTTAAACTGGAATACGTGAATTCTAGTCCCCGTGCTTCCAGCGTCAAACATAATGCCGTACTGGAAGCTTTGGCCAGGCACCTCTGCCGTGGTGGGTCCCTTCTGATGGTCTGCTCTTTCCAGATACTCCAGCACTGGCATGGACACTAGTGTGTTCCTGTTGTCGTTACGGCGTTTGATATAAGTGAGGTACAACACCACGCAGCCCGCTAAGAGAAAGACTACGGCTAATTTAGGGACCTTCATCATGAAAGTGTGTGGTTTATAGAGTAGGGCTTCCCTCAGGGTCGCTCACTACCTGTTGACACAAACACAGATATCGACTCGTCACAGGGAGAGCGATTAAAATCTTAAGGGCCAGTTTCCCATATCCAGACTACATCTGAACTAAAATCTAGACCAGACTAGACTAATTCTCCAATATTATACATCATTGGCCCTGCAGTGTAGTCTATGCCCAGGAAACCAACCAATAATGCATCTTAAACCCTACACATTGTTGGTCAGTCCGCTTTGACATTAGTTGGCTGGCTAGCTAATGTATATTTACCAGCCTCATTTAAGAGGGTTAAACATTAGTCTTCAGGTCAAGGTAGATTCTAGGGCTGTCCTCCTCCACCTAATTTAGCTAGCCTGCTTATCATATACGAGATCAACACAAAAAACAGTAGCACTACCCATTTAAATATGTATGGACATTGATATTAATATTAGATGGACCGATTAATAGTTTTAGTCTACCTTGGCTGCTACTAATAATAGAGAACCTGTCTGTCTAGCTGTCTAACTATACTACTGGTATCAGATTAAAATCAATCGTCTATTAACCTGCTGTACGTAGTTTTGACTTGTCGCAGATGAAACCCATCGTCTGTTAAACTGCTGTACCTAGTTCTGATTTGTCTCAGATGAAACCCATCGTCTGTTAAACTGCTGTACCTAGTTCTGAATTGCCGGATCACGCGTCCTCTTCGGGGTAGGTCCACGGCTGGCGTGATCGCCATCGTAATTCACCACATAAGACACATTCACCGCAGAAACTTTCCTCGGCGCTCCAGCGATCAAAAGCTGTCCGGGTCTCGCTTTGATGGCGTCACGTGCGACGATGACGTGGCCGCGAAAACGCTCGCTCGGCTCGTTCGGCCTCTGACGTCACGAAAACGTTCCCTCGCCAAAAGCGCGGGGTGCCGTGCAAGGCGCGCATGCGCGCTAGGCCTCTACAGGCCACGGGCCAAAGGCGGCACGACATGTCGTAACAAATACGTGGTCACGAAATGGGCAAGAACCAGTGGACTGTTGCTGGAAACGGAGAAATTCTAAAGATATTAAGATAAAATCATGAAAAGATTTGACAAACATGTCTGGGTGTTGAAAATGTTCTCAATATTTACTGTGGGGACTACTAAAAACCTATGTGATTTTTGGTGCGGCAGTTTTTCTTCTTTTATTTCTTATGTTTTATTTATATATGTATTTATTTATTGCCCGGGAGTGTATATAGCTAGCTTGTTTTCACTTACTGCATTGTAATTGAGGCAGTTTTGGTCTCGTCTGCCCCACCTCAGGACACATTGCATCAGTAGGAATAGCACTAATTGCTTTGTAGAACAGGTCAGTTTAACAACATCTTCATCTATGGAATAGGAACTTAGAACCAAGTAGCTTAATTTTGATTGGTTCTTTGACTCAAGTTTAAAAACTACAAAAGTGCAGACTGAGCAACAGGTTTTAAATGCATCAAGTTGTTTTTCAGTTTTAAAAGCCTGGTTTTCCGCATCATTTTCTTCTCTCTTTACCTCTATTGAGACACTCAAGAGCCAATTACTGACACATTGTGCCGCTGTCAATATGGCACCAGCTGGTCTCCCCGAGAGCTCATGCCAGGGGCGTCCCGCCTCCCCGAACCTAAGCTTTGTTAAGGGTTACTGGCCAAAGACAGCATTGCCTGACCCTCAGCTCTTCTCCATTCTTTGCCTCAATTAACCATCATTAGGCCTGATATATGTGTCAATCAGTGTTCACCGTGATTTAGCATTCGACGCCAGGCTTGCAAGACCCAATGCACCAATGCATGAATATATATATATATGTGTGTGTCCAGGATGGCCCATATTGAGTGGCTCAGTCGGGTGGGCTGAGAGGAGTGGGAGGAGTTCTGAGTTTTATTGATAATCGGTTGAACCTCCTTATGCGGGGTGTCTGTGAGCGTACAGAGAAGAGGCCATATGGTCTGGTTTGGGGCGTGTGCGTTCCTCCCTATCTAGGGCACATGCTCCAGAGGGCGTCGATTGCCTTGTGATGCCTTTCTTTCTTATCAAAGATCAATGTAGGCAGATCGAAGGGAGGGGGGTCCCCCCCCCCCTCCTCCCCTCCTCAAACTGTTGCTCTCTGAGGATGCACAGACCCCCCCCCCCCCCCCCCCCCAATCTGGACACACACGGGTTCACCCATTATCTGTGACAGCCATTAGAGAGTTAAACCGGCAGTCTGAGCAGAGAATACTGTCTCCACACCCCTGTCCCACCCCGGAATAAATGACCCCTCTTCCTCGCATTGTTGTTCTGCACTATTAATTGGCAGTTTTTATGTGGTAATTTACAGGGCTGCGCAAACGTATTGAAGAGTGTGTGCGTTTGTGTGTTTGTGTGTGTGTGTGTGTGTGTGTGTGTGTGTGTGTGTTTCCAGCTGCTACATATGTTTATGTAGGTTTAGGAAAAAGGTTCTGAGAAATTCATATTATTTCTCACTGCATCCAAAATCTTTTTTTTAAATGCTTTGCTTACCTGAGACACCAATTTAAATAAAGACTTAAAAGGATTTCTGCATGTGCATAGCTTGTAAGGGGCCAGTCAACCGGTGTGACTGACACTGGGCAGGATATTAGTTCTGCTTTGCTGGTGACATGCTAACCTGTAATGTTAGTTTTAATTCATTGTTAAATGTGCATAGTATTGTAGAACTTTTCAATAGTGTGCATCCATTTACATATACTCATGAGTTGGCAAGCCCTGAGCTTTAAACAAACAAACAAATAAATAAATATTAAGTCAAATGAATTCAATTTTGTAGATTTTTTATGTGCCATGTAAGTAAATTTTTCTCATAATAGCTTGATTTCATCTGCCATTCAGATGGCTCCAAGCAGTCCAGTCCCATAGGAAGAAGCTTTATCCAGTTTTATTGCATATTTGGTACAGGACCTTACAGAGACGCACAGTTACCTTGGGCTCTATATCAGTAGGACCGGTCCATGTTGGGAAAATTATTTTATTCCTGGCATCTTAATTATGTGCATAATAATTATGCATAATAATCCAGCGTGATTAGGCTGCTTGTTTCATTATTTATTTTTATTCCATTTTAGTGACATTTGCATGAATCTCTTAAAATTAAAAAAAGTCACATGAGAAATTAAGCCAATTCTCCAGACATTCTCTGGATGGACAAATGAGATAACCTTACCAAAATAATTCATTTTTTCATGCTGTAACTGATCTCTAATTCACTGCCATCTTGGTTTGCCTGATGTGTTTACACATTGTTCCAAAACTGTTTTTAAAAAAAACCTAAATTGTTAAATTGTTGATTTTGCATAGAATATGCCTTTAAGAAAAAGACGCTAACAGGTTTTGGTTGAATTTCTCAGGTGGTGTTTAAGGAAATAAATATGATTTACATACCCAAAATAATAATGATATGCGCTTGGAACATAAAGCCCCTTATGTGTGGCGCTTAACACAGTCAGTCAGTACTTATATGTGTGTCCTGCATTAACTCACTGTGTTAACTCACTCACATTTCATAAAACATAGATTAGTGCAGACATTCACATCCATTATCTAATCCAGAGAGAACTGAGGATTTATGAGATGAAAGTGGAATCTTCTATTAATAATTATTCTAATACACTTATTTTGAATTATGTCTGGTAATCCTCATTACAAGGTCAGGTGGAGTGGCTATGCATCATATATATATGTGTGTTTATGCATAACAAATGGTGGAGGCTCTGATGGTGAGGTTACATAAACACATTACTCCGTGGATTAAACGATTACAAGCTTTGCTAAGATTTCTGCCTGCAAAATTTTAAAAAGGGGGCTTAATTTGCTAGGATATTTTAGGCCAGTAGCCACGGTTTGATTCTGGCTTTCTTATTGCTGGGAACACAGAACTGTATATTTGCATGTCCTATATTTTGAAAATGTACATCTTTTTTTTCAGTCGCTTTGGTGCCCATCTCAAATCATCATTAACTTTTGCAAAACAGTAAAAGTATTTCTCGAAACAATTCATACAAATAGCAGCACAGAACGGATTACCTGCAAAAGCGTGTAACTTGTTAACTTGCTCAAAATCCTTAGATTTTGTCTCAAAAGTAAATATCTTTGTCAGTGAGCATGTCTGTGCCATCAGAAAGGCTTTGAAAGAATGTCCTTGTGTCATTGTTTATGAACAAGGTGTTCAAAATACTGAGGTAACAAAAAGAGTGTTTACAGGAAAAAGAGGTTTAAACACTGAATTAGACATATTAATAACATAAAACATGCGGAAGTACGGAGATTCTGTGTCCTTTCAGGATGATTTGTGTACAGGGCAAAGGATTCTGGGTAAGCTTCAGCAGACCTCAGTTTCAGATAAATTCTCTCTCCACCAGGCTCAGGATGGTATAGAAAAACTTCTTTCATGATGAGGTCAAGAAAAGTCTTCTCTAGGAATGTGGTGGTAACGGGTTCCAACTGGTGTGGGTGTTGAATAGCAGTTTGCATATATGGACTAATGTATGGTTTGGATGTAATAGTGGCAAACGCAAACACTAATACGTAAAGGAAGGTGGAGTGAATACATAATCACACAAGACTGCACTTTTCTGTGTAGCATATATCAATGTCAACAATACAGTTACACATTATTGAATGTAGCGTTCATGTTTGTGTTTTTACTGTTTGTGCTGTAATTTGACAGTCCATGTCATTGTGGTACTGAAAAGAAAGGCAAGGCTGTGGTAGAACACTCCCCCGATACACTCCCCCGATACACTCCCCCGATACACACTCCCCTGATACACACTCCCCCTGATACACACTCCCCCGATACACACTCCCCCGATACACACTCCCCCGATACACACTCCCCCGATACACTCCCCCTGATACACTCCCCCGATACACACTCCCCCGATACACACTCCCCCTGATACACACTCCCCCGATACACACTCCCCCGATACACACTCCCCCTGATACACACTCCCCCGATACACACTCCCCCGATACACACTCCCCCTGATACACACTCCCCCGATACACACTCCCCCTGATACACTCCCCCGATACACACTCCCCCTGATACACACTCCCCCTGATACACACTCCCCCGATACACACTCCCCCTGATACACACTCCCCCGATACACACTCCCCCGATACACACTCCCCCTGATACACACTCCCCTGATACACACTCCCCCGATACACACTCCCCCGATACACACTCCCCCCGATACACACTCCCCCGATACACACTCCCCCTGATACACACTCCCCCTGATACACACTCCTCCGATACACACTCCCCCGATACACACTCCCCCGATACACACTCCCCCTGATACACACTCCCCCGATACACACTCCCCCGATACACACTCCCCCTGATACACACTCCCCCGATACACACTCCCCCGATACACACTCCCCTGATACACACTCCCCCGATACACACTCCCCCGATACACACTCCCCCTGATACACACTCCCCCGATACACACTCCCCTGATACACACTCCCCCTGATACACACTCCCCCGACACACACTCCCCCTGATACACACTCCCCCGATACACTCCCCCGATACACACTCCCCCGATACACACTCCCCCGATACACACTCCCCCGATACACACTCCCCCTGATACACACTCCCCCGATACACACTCCCCCTGATACACACTCCCCCGATACACACTCCCCCTGATACACACTCCCCCGATACACACTCCCCCGATACACACTCCCCCTGATACACACTCCCCCGATACACTCCCCCGATACACACTCCCCCGATACACACTCCCCCTGATACACACTCCCCCTGATACACACTCCCCCTGATACACACTCCCCCTGATACACACTCCCCCGATACACACTCCCCTGATACACACTCCCCCGATACACACTCCCCCTGATACACACTCACCTTCACACACACTCCCCCGATACACTCACCTTCACACACTCGGCCTGATACACACTTATCGTCACACACACTCCCCCGATACACACTCCCCTGATACACACTCCCCCGATACACACTCCCCCGATACACACTCCCCTGATACACACTCCCCCGATACACACTCCCCCGATACACACTCCCCCTGATACACACTCCCCCTGATACACACTCCCCCGATACACACTCCCCCGATACACACTCCCCCTGATACACACTCACCTTCACACACACTCCCCCGATACACACTCACCTTCACACACACTCGGCCTGATACACACTTATCGTCACACACACTCCCCCGATACACACTCGCCTTCACACACACTCCCCCTGATACATACTCACCTTCACACACACTCCCCCAATACACACTCACCCGATACACACTCCCCCTGATACACACTCCCCCGATACACACTCCCCCGATACACACTCCCCCTGATACACTCCCCCAATACACACTCCCCCGATACACACTCCCCTGATACACACTCCCCCTGATACACACTCCCCCGATACACACTCCCCCTGATACACACTCCCCCGATACACTCCCCCGATACACACTCCCCCTGATACACACTCCCCCTGATACACACTCCCCCGATACACACTCCCCCGATACACACTCCCCCGATACACACTCCCCCTGATACACACTCCCCCTGATACACACTCCCCCGATACACACTCCCCCTGATACACACTCCCCCGATACACACTCCCCCTGATACACACTCCCGCGATACACACTCCCCCTGATACACACTCCCCCGATACACACTCACCCGATATACACTCCCCCTGATACACACTCCCCCGATACACACTCCCCCTGATACACACTCCCCCTGATACACACTCCCCTGATACACACTCCCCCTGATACACACTCCCCCGATACACACTCCCCCTGATACACACTCCCCCTGATACACACTCCCCTGATACACACTCCCCCTGATACACACTCCCCCTGATACACACTCCCCCGATACACACTCCCCTGATACACACTCCCCCTGATACACACTCACCTTCACACACACTCCCCCGATACACTCACCTTCACACACTCGGCCTGATACACACTTATCGTCACACACACTCCCCCGATACACACTCCCCTGATACACACTCCCCCGATACACACTCCCCCGATACACACTCCCCTGATACACACTCCCCCGATACACACTCCCCCGATACACACTCCCCCTGATACACACTCCCCCTGATACACTCCCCCGATACACACTCCCCCGATACACACTCCCCCTGATACACACTCACCTTCACACACACTCCCCCGATACACACTCACCTTCACACACACTCGGCCTGATACACACTTATCGTCACACACACTCCCCCGATACACACTCGCCTTCACACACACTCCCCCTGATACATACTCACCTTCACACACACTCCCCCGATACACACTCACCCGATACACACTCCCCCGATACACACTCCCCCGATACACACTCCCCCTGATACACTCCCCCAATACACACTCCCCCGATACACACTCCCCGATACACACTCCCCCGATACACACTCCCCCTGATACACACTCCCCCGATACACACTCCCCCTGATACACACTCCCCCGATACACACTCCCCCTGATACACACTCCCCCTGATACACACTCACCTTCACACATACTCACCTGATACACACTCCCCCTGATACACACTCCCCTGATACACACTCCCCCTGATACACACTCCCCTGATACACACTCCCCCTGATACACATTCACCTTCACACACTCCCCCGATACACACTCACCTTCACCCACACTCCCGATACACACTCACCTTCACACACACTCCCCCTGATACACACTCACCTTCACACACACTCCCCCTGATACACACTCACCTTCACACACTGCCCCTGATACACACTCACCTTCACACACACTCCCCCTGATACACACTCACCTTCACACACACTCCCCCTGATACACACTCACCTTCACACACTGCCCCTGATACACACTCACCTTCACACACACTCCCCCGATACACACTCCCCTTCACACACACTCCCCCTGATACACACTCACCTTCACACACTGCCCCTGATACACACTCACCTTCACACACACTCCCCCTGATACACACTCACCTTCACACACACTCCCCCTGATACACACTCACCTTCACACACACGCTTCCCTTCACACACACACACTTCCCCTCACACACACACACACACAACCTTTAATCCTCCTCGGGGCTGGTTCTTTGCTGACCTACAGCCGTGTGCTATTAGCCTCTCTCTCTCAGTCCCCACACTTCCGGTGCCCGGTGTATGCGACGTTAGCGCCGAAGACTCGCGCTGGCACGACGCGGGGACGCACGGTTGAGAATTTGCGAACGGCAGCATCCTCTATTTGGATACAGAATATATCTTAAATATGTTCTAAGTACATATCCTATCTTACATTGCAAAACATCTTACGGAAATGTTTCCATACACTTGTTTCTTTCTCTTGAAGGGAGTGTTGATTCTGGATTTATTTATCGAGCCCTGAACTCAAAAATGTCTGGACAACGATAACATAGCATCACATATTCGATCAGCCTAGCTCAATCCAATTCCCATTTTCTAGCATTTTATAAAAGATAAAAAGATAAAACGGTAATGCCCCTTTGATTTGTTCTGTAATTTAAAAAAAGAGAGGTCAAACAAGGGAAAATATAATAATATTAATGGAAAAATGTAATGCAATTTACTTTAGTTAAAGTGCTCTGCTTGTGGGAAGCTAATCTGTTACTAAACTTTTTAGTAAATCAAAATGGAAAAAGAATACGAGAGAGAGAGAGAGAGAGAGAGAGAGAGAGAGAGAGAGAGAGAGAGAGAGAGAGACTCTAGTTCCTGATTAGTTGTTGACTCCGTATTCCCATCAGTACTGTGGCAGCAACATCTGAAGGCACATTCCAAAACAGCATGTCTGTTCAACTCTGGCCTCCCAGAGTTGAAATAATTAATAATGAATTAAATTATTGAATGAAGGAAGCACTTTGCTGTAGTATTATCTTATTGGTAATAACATTATGATAACGACATTCATTGTTTGCGCTTTGAATATGCAGAGACAGATATTTTTTTGTTTCCACTAACATTGCATGATTACATGAAGGAAATCAAATCACTTAATGCATTAGCGAATGAGGCCAGTCAGTCACCCTTTTGCCCAAATTACTCTTGATATTTGCTTTGAATTTAAGCACTCCAGTAGAAGACTCATTAGACCAGTGAGTGGATTAACTCACTTGTCTGTGTGCTCATAATTCCTCGCGTTACAGACGTTTAATCTGGGTTATCGTGGCAGTCAAGCCCTCGGTGTGGTAAACGGGAAAATTAACAACACAATCACAAAATAAACCATATGCACGAACAAAACAACATGTGAGTAAATTAAGTTTAAACAAAACCAGGCCAGATTTGTAAAACCTGACGATAACCGAGCTAGGACATGCAAAATGTGCCTCACTGTATTTAATTAACATCCATAACGAAGACATTGGACTACTTTGGTAAATTAGCCTGTGCCCAAGATGAAAGCCAATCAAAATCGACATGTAAATGAAACCATACATATTAAAGACCCGCACCAAGATGCAGACGATTGACTAATGTCGTGAGAGTGAAAACTGCCGGGAAATGTTCCTTTTGAATAACTTGTTAATTCGCTGAATGAAAGCAGGTGCAGACGTTTGCTGACTGCTTACATGTGTGCCCGAACACTGTCATAAAATGGACCTTCCATGCCACCCTGGCTTCTTACACGGCCTGTCTGACGCTTTCTCGTCCCGTAACGTAATGCTTACCTATATATGCACCTATTAACCACAAAAGGCCAGGTTGTTGAAAGGAATCAACACGATCCCATATAGGGGTTGGGGAGCGAATTACATATTTTTATCACGACTTTAAAGACAAAGGATGCTTAGAATTAAATGTAAATGTAATTGTAAATAGAATTAAAGATTAGTGATAACGGGAGTTTTACGATGTTCAGGAATAGCAGCGAATATTAGATATTTACCAACGAGTATTATTTACCAGAGAGTATTAGATATTTACAAACGAGTATTATTTACCAGAGAGTATTAGATATTTACCAACGAGTATTATTTACCAGAGAGTATTAGATATTTACCAGAGGTAGCTCACAATGATTGAACATTACTCTTCTTTCCAGATACAGCCTTGCCTTTGACCATATGCTATTGTTTTTTGAACCACACACAAGGACAGCCATCCTTTCCTCATTAATCCCTGAACGTATTAATATTAATATCATGGCTATTTTAAATTAAAGGCTGGTTTCTTTTTTTGTGTGTTCATTGTCCTTTAATAATAGGTCTACTCTTTAGGATCGCTGTCAGCAAAGTCCTCGCTATCTGAAGGTACCTAGCGAAGCTCCTGGTTCTATATTTTATTATTTTTTATGATTATGCCATAACGATTTCTTCTCTTTCTGATTTATGGTTGAAATGTCATATTTAGCCAGGCTCATATAAGCCTACAGTGCACGCTCTAAAAGGCTCTAAATTCTTCCGTTTGTGGGAAACCGCCGTGGGTTTTAAAAACGATCTGGCCTTCCATAATTGACTTGATGATTCCTTTCTAATTAGCACCAAGGGATGGGGGTGGGGGTATGGGTGGGGTTGGGTGGGGTGAGGGGATAGAAAGAGCATTGGATAACGAGAGTGACCGCGATCACTCTGCTGGCTAAATTAGTTGGACAAGCCTGAGATAGATGTAATGGCGGCATTGTTAGTTGAGTTTAGCGAGGTTGGCTGTGGTCGTACAGAAATCATCCAGGTTCATGAGCTAATAGAATGAGAAATAACACCTTGGGTAAACACTGGCGCCAAAATAAATGTCATTTTGTCCAACACAGCTTTAATAGTAGCGCATGTTTTCTTCCCTTATAAACTAAACGAAATCTTCGCTGCCTCTTAAAGTGTTCAAGATACACGACGATTAAAGGATCAAATCGTTGGCCATGAAAACCTTGTCACCGAGCTGCTGTGATATACCCTGCCCTGAGTTCACGGAGAAAAATCACGGAACGAAAAAACGTGCAGGTATAGCCGTGTGTTTAATTCAAACGATTGTTTTTTGTAGTTAAAGTTTTATTCGAACTATGTGTTAAGGTTAATAGAAAAGAATATGATATGTAAAACAATCAACTTTTTATAGCAATGCTTTTCTGTAATATCATGTAGAAATATGTCCTCTGTCCGGTCCAGAATTAAAACAAGACGACAGTATAACACAGAGAGAGCAAATGTGGCCCTAGACCCGGAGCCTAACTCTAAATGCAGCATGGCTCATTGTGATAGAACTGGAGCATCCGTGTGTCTGTGTCTACGGCCTCTACTTTAAGAGTGAAATTACAGAGACTTGTTACAGACACATGAGTGGTCCAGCCTAATTTATACTACATTGTAATCTTGTGCCTAAGAGTTGTTTATGTGGCTGAATTAGGTTAATCTACCAGGAGCTTTTATGAATAAATTTGCATTTTGGAATAATTAATGGGACAGACACAGGGTATGGGATTGATTGGTGGCTATAGTGAAGGGGCTCAGGGGACTGACACGTGTTCAGATTATTGTTAACTCGTCATACATAAACAATGGACCGGCAAAACAATTAACAGCAACCCCTTGCAACCCTGACGTTTGGTGGGCTTCGCTGGGAACGACCCAGGCTATAACCACCGTCTGTGTGTGCATGACCCAGACTGTCTGAGTGGGGATCTGAGAATCGCATGCCTGACACTGAATACCCAAAGTACCTTACAATGCGGCGTGTTGGTACTCAGTTAACTTACTGGAGTGTTCACGTAGGGTTTATGGAACACATTTGCTGTGAATTGTCAAACTTGCACTGATAACCCTTTTTTCAGTCATGCAGGTAAACTGAAAGTCATCTCAGGAAGTTTAAGAAGTACCCAAGATGAGAATAATTCAAAGAAATATTTTAGAATTAAATTCTTTAGAAATACTATAGAATACTTTAAAATCAGAGAAATACTTCAGTATGTGTCCGAAAATAACAAACAGCACATTTAACATCATATTAAAACTTATACTAACAAGAATGTAGTCTTCTTTCAACAGTGCACGTTTATAGTTGTAAAATGAACGGAGCCTTAGATCAATATAAATGTAATACATGTCTAGTGTCCAGTGTAAAACCTAAAGGTTTAGTGCAGAAATAAGGGTTTAAAAAAACAGACATCATCTAGTATCATGGCGCTGTTTCTTCAATATGCTGTACTGAAGAGTGTACAGGAGCTGGTCTTCTGCCTGATTTAAATATATAGTGAGTGTGTGTTTGTATGAGTGCGCGTGTGATTAATTAACCCTTTTCTGTCGGACTCCCTGCTGGGTTTCCTTTGTTCTTATTCTCCAGAGAGAGCAAACACGCGTCCTAACGCCTCACGCTCACTCTCGCCCACTCCCCAACACATGTGTGCACGCATGCACACGCACGTGCGCGCACGCAAGCACATTTGGTGTGTGTGCGTGAGTGTGTGTGTGTGTGTGTGTGTGTGTGTGTGTGAGTGTGTGTGTGTTTTAGTGCGTGCTAGCCCCCCGGCTCTATTATACTGAAAGATCTACAGGTCTCTGCCTGACTGACATGTAAATGACGTCACATCGTAATTTTGGAATATCAGGCAATATGTCTTACGCAGCGCAGTTCCTAAGATTTTTGTGGTTAGAAAAAAACAAAAGGAGGTGATTGCAATTATGCGACCCTTCGTATTTACCAAGTAATATATTTTTACAGTTATCACGTTTGATCCGATTCCTGAAGGTCTATGTGTTCTGTATATTAATATCGGAAGTCTAATCGTTTTAGTGTAGCATTATAATTGATCTGTTTTGTACTTGTCAGTCAATTTCCACGGGGAACAATTGTTATAGAAATAACATATTTTATTGAATCGTTGCACCTTAAACATGTGTCCTTCTTAGGTAGGCCTAGTAATTTCGTAAATGAATAGTCCACTCAAACAAACCAACATTTCGCTTATTATTGGCGTCGATATGGTTGAGTACACTTGCTGAATATTATATGTTCTATTTGCTGACTGTAGTTATAGTTGTTATATCATTTTTACCACATCACTGGTGAAGACTTGGTCGTGTATGACTGAGGGGCCACTTCTTTCTATTTAGCAGTAGTAGGAATATATTCAGAATTAAAATTAGGCCGCATAGCCCTTTAGTTAAAGAGCCTCCTTGTGGGGTACGGTACGGCCAAAGAACATTAGCGCAAAAAGCGAGGTTTTTTTGACGTTACACTCTTTAAAAGATTACTAATCTTTGCGGTGATAAATCGACTGAAAATCTTCTCTGGAAAATAATGAGTGGAGAAACATTTACTGATTAGTTTAATCTGGGATTATCCTGATGACACCATGAAACCCAACCTTGTAATCTGCCTCTTAAAATAACAATTTATTTTCTAACTCAGTTTTCTGAGTACACTGGTAATGAAAATATTATAGCAGTGGCGTCACTTCTGGGACCCGGTGCTAAAAGAAATCAGTCCCCCCTAAGTCTCTCCTGTATTCTGAAGTAAGCATCCAGTTTAGAAAGTCTGTTTCACGCACATGTACCCCACTGACATGTACATAACTGACCTCACTGTAGTTTAACTTCTTCTGTGTCCTTACTGCACAGAGACTTCGTGATCGTATATATATATATATATATATATATATATATATATATATACTTAGTCAAAACCCTCATATAAATAAGGGGAAGTGTAATTTTTTTCTCAATTAAATTTTATGTATTTTTTTTCCCTTTATTGGCTAATTAACATATTAGTCCGCATTTAATACACATTAGAGTCCTATATAAAAAGCAGGACTCTGTTGATGGGCTAAAGGAATGTAACGTATTCTTTTAGTTACTTCGTAATACGATCTTCTGTTCTCTTGTTAGTTGCTATTGTGTTAGCCAAACATTTAGTCGCGTTTAAATGACTTTAAATACGTGTAACGTGTGTGCTAAGTGTCTGGAGCTCTTGCACCTGAAGGTGACTGTCTGGGTCTAACGAAATCCTTCTCTGACAGCATTTCTGTAATTCGACCCTAATTTCACAGATTACCTTTACACATGATACTTCATTTCCCCGTCACTTCCTTATCACCTTTAGCCGTGGAAATAAAAATAGATTTGTGAGCACTTCAAAAACATTTTAAACATTTGATCTCATTGGCAGTATAGAGAGGACATTTGTTGGTTAGTGGGATTACGAACTCTTCATTGCGACTGGATTTGCTCACCACTTGACCAGGGCTGGATGATTGAGTCCGCGCGTTTATAGCTGTGATATCTGAAATTGTTTACAAGACACAAAGATTAAACAATGGGTTTAACAACAACAACAACAACAACAACATATTATTATTTTATTATTAATATATATTAATATTATTAATAATATAACAATAATAATAATACTTATTATTATTATTATTATTATTATTATTATTATTATTATTATTATTATTACTATTATTATAGCAAATTTGACTCCAAAAATGTACTGGAGTTTTTTAAAAAGTAATATTTCAGTTTATGAACTTTAATAACTTTAATGACTTTAATGACCTATTTATTGGGTTGCTGGCTGTAGTCTCTTCTGTTTAATTGACATAAAACGTTCCCTTTCTAAAAGAAATGTACTTGCTACAATTTTCTAAACCATCAGAAAAAATACAATCCAACGGATTTCGTTTACAGTAACAGTAAATGAAAATGATTATTTTGTTAATCCACATAATAGCTTGTCAGGGAGATTTGGGTCTTTCTTTAATAATGTAAACCGTGCGCAATGTAATTATCAAAACGCTGCGGCTAACTTCACGTTTAGCGCAGAGCGACCGAATCAGCGCGGTAATCTGACAGTTAATCGCTTCACTACACGGATGATGACGAAGAAAATGCGGTTTTCTTAGATTACCGTGGCTGGAGCGTTATGCTTGTACATTCTTTTTTAAGAAAAGCAGGCTTAATTGCATGTAACCGAGGGACCGAGGGACCGACCCACTGCGGGACCGACCTCCCCATCTGTGTTAAGGAGCGTTCAGACGCGAAATGAGTTGGCACTGGGCCGGACTGGTAGAGATCGGCTCAAAACCTTGTAGCTGGGACAGCTGCGCTTAACACTAAATAATGTTCAGTTAAAGAACGAACAAAATAAACGAGGCAAGGAAATATGGAAAGGGACCCCCGTGCTAAACGAGTTACCGCTACATTGAACACATTTGTTCTGGAAACGTGGATGTAGCATCTTAACTTCTAATCCAAGAATTATCGGGATGCTGGCGAAAATTCACCTTCCATTATCCCTCCATTTTACAATCAATTTCCCTTAGTTTCTTAAATATTTGAGTTAATCTGTATAACCAGCTATACTCGATTATAGAGATTTTCTCTGCTATAAGTGAAATCATCTGGCAACTAAAGGGGAAGGAAATACCTAGAACCAATTCGGAGATAGAAAATCTTGATCGGATTTAAAGGAAAATTGGTGGCAATTAATCCCTCGGGATCGAAAAAGGGAACCGCCTCCGCGCGGTCAGCATATCTGCGGCTGAATCTGATTGGTCGCTGGAGTTATCGGCTGGACTCGACAAGGGGGATAAACCGTCCCGCCAGACTCGGACTTCTCGTCTGTTTGATGCTGGCAGTGAAAGAGCGAATGACCACCATGACAGGGAGAGAAGAGACGAACGAAATGTCCAAAGTCAAAGCCGTAACTCCGTGTTTCGGACTCGACAAACCACGTGTGAACGGATCCGGATTTCGTTCCAAAGGTTTCGCCATCACCGACCTCCTGGGACTCGAACCGGACCTGCAGCCACATCGCAACGCCCCTGGATCTGGCGACAGTGCTGATGGTCAAAGCACGGGGTTTGGGGATCAAAGCACGGGGATTGGGGGGTTCTCGTTCCCCGGTGGCTCTCTACCGCTCGGGTTGGGGTTTCTGTGCAGTTTGGCGGTCCAGCAGCCCCCGGGGCCCCGCTGCTTTCTCCCAAACATCCCGCTCCTACAGGCCCGGACAGAGAGCCACTTTATACCAACTATGGATGGGCAGCGGGACGCATATTCCGGTACGCACACGAACTGGCGCTGATATAACCCACAGCTGCTTTTAACGGAATATTCATTAACTGTTTAAGGCACAATAAGGTTGAAATACAGGTTAAATTAAATTTGTTTATAAATAGCAACACACTAAGAAATGCAGAGTCGTCAAGTAATGTATGTGGTACAATATTTGGTTATACTTTATAATTTTATACTAAAATGTGCACGCATGCGCTGTAAACAGGTTTTATATGATTCTCAGATGACGACTCTCTCTCCGGTGACCGTCATGACGGGAAAAGCTCGGGGAACTCTCAGAAACGCAAGAAACGCAGGCACAGGTATGGTAAAAAAAAATCCAGTAGGTTGTGTTCATGAACAAGTGTTACATAAATAACTTTGGTTACATCCTCTGCCATTTGGACATCAGGACGGTGTTCACGTCTCATCAGCTGGAAGAGCTCGAGAAGGCCTTCATTGAAGCTCATTACCCAGATGTTTACGCACGGGAAATGCTCGCAATGAAGACGGAGCTGCCCGAGGACAGGATACAGGTAGGCCACACACACACACACACACACAAAACGAACGTGTTTTTGCGCATCACGAGAGTGCGTTGTGTCAGTAGGTGCAGTATAACCAGCCAGTGAAATGCGGACGACAATCCACGCCTGCACGCTTGTGGCATGTATGCGCGTGTGTGTTTTACAGGTTTGGTTCCAGAACCGGCGGGCTAAGTGGCGGAAGCGCGAGAAATGCTGGGGGCGCAGCAGCTTGATGGCGGAGTATGGCCTGTACGGCGCCATGGTGCGCCACTCCATCCCTCTACCGGAGTCCATCATCAACTCCGCTAAGAACGGCGCGGTGGCCTCGTGCGCACCCTGGCTTCTGGGTGGGTTAGTCGCGTGCTTTCCCTCATGCGTCATCAAAATTTAGACATGTATTTTGCTGCTTGAATGCAACATAGCCGAGGCGTCCTGTGAAAAGATAGTTCCAGTGTAACAGTAATAGAGTAATTAAACAGAACCTTTTACCAACTGCCAAATCTAAATTCTAACATATATTTATGTGATATTTTAGAAACAGTCCGTTTCTGTCAACAGTCAGTAGCTACCTGTAAAATTTCTAACACTCGTGTTTTTCTCTAAATTCAGGAATGCACAAAAAATCAGTAGAAATGGGAAGAAAGTCTCCGGGGACGCCTGAACCCGCGCACTGTGAACCGCATCCCGAGGAGACAAATGGCAACGACAGCGACATCGTGTGGTCAAGCCGAGCAACTACAAGAGACGACTCTGAGGACGTGGCGATGGATTTATCCAGCACATCTAAACAAGAGACCAAAAGCACTTTGAACGTTTCGCCTCGCCACAATGAACCCAGCAACGATTCCGAAAACGAGCAGTGAAAATGTAACTCTGTATATAGACCGAAAGTGGAGATTGTGGATAAACGGATAAACAAAACGGACCTGTGATCATAAATAAAACGGACTTGTTTTAATTGTATAGTTGTTGGAACACCGGAGAATGCTTCATAACTTGATAATTATTATTATTATTATCCACTGAAAATGAAATAATGGTTATAATATGTGTTGTCCACCAAGTTACCCAAACCTATATATCTACAAGACGAGGGATCTGTTTGTCTCCCTTTCTTTCAATTCATTTTTTTTTTAAATGTTGTCACTGGAAATCTGTTAATCCAGAATTCCAGTAGGAATATTGCTGTTACACTACTGCTCGGAATAGTGCGCCAAGCGCCTGCCTGTGCTGAGAAGAAGCGTTCGAGATGCCGAACTGCTCATCTCTGCTAACAAACCAACGAAGCACTTTATCGTTAAAGCTGAATGTCAATATTTATCAACACCTACAACAAAGCCATGTAAACTCATCAAGATCAATTCACATAATGATCAATAAATCAATAGTTTGTGATTTAAAAGGTTGTTCCTCTTGTTTTGATTAGAAACATGCACTTATACATTAACTAATGTAATATATAATGTTGCGCGATAAAGACCCACGAAAATGGTAAATACATTATTTTATTTTTTATGAAAATTGGGTAGATAATCACACTTTCTGCAATGCAGAAAACATATTCGTCTTGAATTGCCTGAAAGCAGAGTCACAGGCGTGTTGGCCGCCAGGTTGATGTGCACAAGCCTATCACACAAACAAAGCAGGGTGGGTTTTCTTTGCCCACAGTGAGGGTGGCGAGAGGAGAGAGGATTAGCGAGGGAAGCCGTGTGCAGGACTTCTGGGTATAATGAGGGGATGCAAAGGGGAGATGGGCTGGTAATTACAGCAGCTTGGCTGCTCAGTGACAGCCTGACACTCGTCCCTGGTGCTAGACCCAGACACCTGGGCCAGATGCCCGGCCCAGACGCCTGGCCCAGACAAGACACCCGGGCCAGACACCCGGCCCAGACACCCGGCCCAGACACCCAGCCACGACACACGGGCCAGACGCCCGGCCCAGACGCCCGGGCAAGACACCCGGGCCAGACACCTGGCCCAGACACCCGGCCCGACACCCGGCCCAGACACCCGGCCCAGACACCCGGCCCAGACGCTCGGGCCCTGCGCCTGCTGCCTGCACAGAACAGCAAGGCATCCCAAGCGAAGCAGCTGAAGAAGAACGGCATCCTCCTCATGGTTAACCTGAAGGTAAACAAGGCTGTTTGGCTCACTGGGCAGTGGTAATGACTCTCAACACATCTCCCTGAAGCTCTGTCTCTCCACACACGCAGGCCTGCAGACGGATGAAAGCCTGCTGGCGCTGTGTGCACTCTGACTGGAATGGGAACGTAGCAGAAACTAAGCCGCTCCCGCAATCAGGCAGGACCAAGTCGGCTTGAATGACTCAGTCGGCTTGAATGACTGATGAGTGAAAAGGTGCACAAGGACTTGAAGTTCCTCATATTTTGTTTTGTCCTTTGTCATCTTTCATTTCAGCTTCTTATAGGCTGCACTGTTTAGGTGTCACGGACGGCACCTCCGGGCTTATTCCGCAGACTTTAAGAAGCACACTAGCTACTACTACCTCAGCATTTAGCACTGAGGTTAAGTTAAACCCCTAATTCCCTCTCAGTGCTTGTGAAGTCACAAGAGGGCTTATAAGAATGAGAGTGATGGAGAGAATGAGAGAGAAAATGAGAGTCAAAGATTAGCATGAGTTAAACAGAGATTAAAAACATTTGATCCTGAGACAAATCACTGTGTAAGTGAATTAAACTATCAACAGTCTGTACTCGCCCAAATAATCCAGCAGCCTCTCTTCTTTTGCCCTTAACAAAATAAAAGATTATGGACCCGAATTAAGATCCTTAAATTGGTAATTCTACTTGCTGTCAGAGATACACTATAATACAAAAATAAAACTAAACAACAGTCATAACACTCAACCTCAATAATGTACTTTGTCAATGACAGAAAGAGATTGAGAGAGGGACAGCCACACACACACACACACACACACACACACACACACACACACACACACACACACACACACACACAGAGAGAGAGAGAGAGAGAGAGAGAGCGAGAGAGAGAGAGAGAGACAGACAGAGAGATGAGAGAGAGAGAGAGAGAGAGAGACAGACAGACAGAGAGATGAGAGAGAGAGAGAGAGAGAGAGAGAGAGAGGGACAGCCACACACACAGAGAGAGAGAGAGAGAGAGAGAGAGAGAGAGAGAGAGGGACAGCCACACACACACACACACACACACACACAGAGAGAGAGAGAGAGAGAGAGAGAGAGAGAGAGAGAGAGAGAGAGAGAGAGAGAGAGGGACAGAGAGAGGGAGAGATTAATATTTTATATTAAAAATATAAAATAGTGCACAAGATTTCCAGAAACAGGGCATTTCAGGACAAAATAACAGCAAAGTGTAGTTACTCACCTGGAATCGTTTTCGGATGAAACGATACTAGTTGACTATTCCTGAATAATCATTTTATGCACCTGAAGGGAAACGTAAAAACGATACGATCCTAGTTACGCCGCCCGGGCTGCGCTGCCTCGGGTCCCCTCCAGCCCTGCAGGTGGCGCTGTTTTCTCACGTTGCTCGGTGTACCGGCAGGGCGCGAGCAAGGACGTTTTTTGTTGCGGGAAGTCGCCCTCGTTCTTCTTGCACGTGTCTCTCGCGTTGCGCTGGCTGAGTTTGTTTAGATTAAAGTTATTTCATTTGCTGTGCGTGGGCATGCTCGGTCTGAGTGGAAGGTGTTGATATGGCCTTAACATGTCTGCTCTTGCATGCCTGTAGCGGGCCGAACGGTAGAAGAGTTCCCCCTTTGACTGCATGGGCGGAGGAGCACGGTGGGTTTCTGGGGTATTAACGGGAGCAGACGAGCAAAAGAA
The DNA here is from genome assembly GCF_041902795.1 of Electrophorus electricus. NCBI lineage: Eukaryota > Metazoa > Chordata > Actinopteri > Gymnotiformes > Gymnotidae > Electrophorus > Electrophorus electricus. Next base: position 3,050,184 of record NC_137506.1, on the reverse strand, counting down.
GGATTCAGACTCGGTGTGCTGAAGCAGCTGGGTGAATCGTCCCCGTCCAGGTACACTGTTACTTATTGCATATTGTTGCCAACAGGTGGTAGCTCAGTGGTGAAGGTGCTTGACTTGTAATCGGAAGGTTGCTGGTTCAAGTCCCGCCGCTGTTGGGGCCCCTGAGCAAGAACCTTAACCCACAATTGCTTAAGTTGTACTCAGTCATAATTGTTGCTTTGGATAAAAGTGTCAGCTAAATGCATCTGCTGTGCGTTCTTACTGTAGGATTGACACATGGAAGACTCAGGACCTGGGCTGCTTACTGCCGGAGAGCGACAGAAAAGTAGCATTTTTTATTGCCTATTTAAAGGTAACACTTGCTCATAAATTAACAATTTTGCTGAACTAGATGAACTCCTGATCTAACCCTGTTTGTGCACAGCAATATATCTTTGATCATGGCCGAAAAGAAACAAGTTTCGCTTCATGGTAGCATCGTCGCTGTGACTACGTACAGAATGCTATTTCTGTCCTTATTTGCAGTGGTAAAAGTGTGTGTTGTGTCATCTGTAATAGCTGTTTTTTGCTTCCCCAGAGTTCAGGTTTGATGCGTTGCACAACTCTCCTTCTGGGATGGAGAGTGTTGCCGCGGTAACTGAACCAGAACAGAGCCAGGCAGAGGGCAAAACCGATTCGAGCGCCTGTCTCGAGTTCGAAGAACCGCCCGCCTCGCACCCGCGCACTCCTGAGCACAGCCCAGACCCAGCTTCACCCGAAGACCTGTATGATGACGAGCGCAACTCTGACTGGTCCGAGGACGAGTCTGCCTCTTCCTCTGACGGCTCCGGCTTGGAGTCTGAGAACTGCGTGCTTGGTCTCCCGGAGTCGCCGGCACACGATGCACCTGCGGAAGACGCGCGGTTCAAGTGCAGCTACTGTTCGAAGGCGTTCAGCAGCCAGCGTTACCTGCAGAGGCACAAGGCAGCCACGCAAGGTCAGGCTGCGGCGAGGTGCGTGCCGTGTGGGAAAGACTTCCCTGCCAAATGTGGTCTCAGGGTTCACAGGCTCACCGAGCACAGAGGAGAGAAACGCCCGAACTGCGACGAGTGCGGAAAAGCTTTCGTCACGGCTGCGGCGCTAGCGGCGCATCGGTGCGGCGGCGCAGGGGGAAGCCGGTTTAACTGCCCTGGCTGTGAGAGAGCCTTCCCGACCAAACATGCTTTAAAGTTTCATCTTCTCAGCATCCACCAGGGGGTGCAACCGCACAGCTGTGATGTCTGTGGTAAAGGCTTCAGGCATAAGAGTGGGCTGGCGTCCCATCAGAGAATTCACACGGGAGGTAGGCCTTATTGCTGCGAGGAATGCGGAAAGACCTTTATTGCTAAAAGCACTTTTAACGTGCACCGGCGGGTTCACACAGGGGAGAAGGCATTTAGCTGTGAAACCTGCGGGAGGAGTTTCAGTTTGGCCGCTAACCTTTCCAGACACCGGCAGAGCCACAGGGCGGTGAAGTCTTTTAGCTGCGAAATCTGCCAGAGGAGCTTTGCGCAGGCCAGCCACCTGCGCATGCACCGGCGCACGCATGCCAGCGGCAGAACCCACGACTGCACCATCTGCGGGAGGAGCTTCGGGCAGGTGCAGTCCCTGCGTGTGCACGCCAAGCTCCACGACACCGCACGGACCTTTTCCTGCCCTGTGTGCAGGAAGGCCTTTCGCTGTGAGACGTACCTGAGGAAGCACCAGCTGCTCCACTCTGGAGGGGCACTCCACAGGTGCGAGAAGTGCGGAGAGAGCTTTGTCTCCGCCGCGCACCTCCGCGCGCACCTCCGGGCACACACGCGGCCGAGCCCCTTTGCCTGCGTGCAATGCGGGCAGGCCTATGCTGCCCTCACCGACCTGGCGCAACACCAGAGCTCCCACGCTCCCGGCGGGCACATCTGTGGAGTGTGCGAGAAGCGGTTTCTTACGAAGAAGAGCCTGGACACGCACCAGCGCGCGCACAGCGGGAAGAAGCCGTACTTCTGCGCCGAGTGCGGGAGGAGCTTTTCGTACTTGTCCAGCTTCCGCAGGCATGAGAGTGTCCACACGGGAGAGAAGCCCTTCTCTTGCAAGGACTGTGGGAGGAGCTTCAGGGCTGGCTTCAGCCTCCGAGCTCATGCAAAGATGCATGCCAAGTCAAAAGTTCACACCTGTGCAGAATGTGGGAAGGTTTTCTCAAGTGCGAAAACTTTCAAAAACCACAAATGTCCTGAAAAAGGTCTTGTAAAGGATGCAAAGCATCAAACAGAAAATGGCATCTCCAAAGATTGCGTGTCTTAGCCATTTCGATGAAGAAAGCACCACTTGCATGCACACAAAGTTTAAAGATAGGTACTCAGATGTATAGTACTAATCATGATTCTTGGTAATTTTTTTTTTTATTTAAAAAATTGCACTTCTCATTATCAAAAAGCCCTTCAAGGGCTGATCAGGGGAAACCTGAAAACACAGGGCAGTAGAGCCCCAGGAATCCTGCTATAGAGACTAAAACCATAGAGTATGGCTTAAAGTGGTATAATACTTATTCACAGACATTGAAACAAATGCATGTGAAGAGTTTGTTGGAACAAAAAAAATATTTACACTTAAATCAGTATTAATGCTTCACTTTTGACTGGGAAGGTTAGTTGTATCTTGTGTTGCAATTGCATAAATAAATTACACCGGTAATTTAATGAAAATGGATTTACAAATATAATGATGTATATTAAGTAGTTATTTATAGCTTATATCACCTAAATGTATGTATTTATCTGGACAGCTAACTACTTATCCATCTGGCTACGTAAGTTACCCAGTGAGTTATTTATGGTTCTCTTTATTTATGCGCGCTTTTTGTTAGACTGCTATTTTGAAATAAATAAAGCTGCATGTGTGCAGCGGCCATTTCCGACGTTTTTTGTGTTGTTTCCACCTTCACCTTGTGTAGCGGTTTCTGCGAAGGGGAGTGAGTGAGTGAGTGAGAGAGAGAGAGAGAGAGAGAGAGAGAGAGAGAGAGAGAGAGAGAGAGAGAGGAGTCGGTGGATGTGATGGCTTTGAAAAGAATCCAGAAGGTAGACCTCGTCTTAAAACCCTCAGTTTGACCCGTTCGAGCCGACACTTAAGACGGATCCGTTTGCCGACGTCTGGTCTTGCGGGCGGCGAAAGGAAGTGTAATGTCATGCGTGTTTGCTAGCGCTCGGCTAACGCGCTGACCGGAGAACAAAGCCGGGTGCGCGAGCCCGTCAGGAAACCATGACAACGCGTTCGCGGCGAATTTAATGCCTCGTTTTTGTTGACGTTTGCGCAAAGTTCGCAGTAAGTTAGCTCGTCTTAAAGTCATGGGTTTCGGACATTTAAAAAAAAAAAAGAGAGAGGGAGAGAAGTCCAATGTGTTGGTGTGTGTTCACTTGCAGTCAGCCTTCAGTCACTTATCCTGAGAGAAATCCTGGTGGCTAAGCTAGGTTAGCTCCCCGGCTAAGCTAACGCTTGCTGGCTGGTTGGGGTCCTGGAGCTGTTTCTCAGGCTGAGACAGCTTTAGCTGGCTCGGTTAAACCCGAACAAAGTCATTTCGGTATTTGACCAAACCGTGTACGGTCTTTTAAAAACGTGGCTAGCTAGCTAACGGTTAAATTTGGAGTTGAACGGCTAAATGGGCTTCATTGGAGTTACGAATCAGAGTGGACAAAGCTTGAAATGTACTAAGGTAGATAAGCTACCACCTCGGGTACACCTCTCATGTTTGTGTAGGCTACTGTCATATCTGTATGGCAATAAATAAATACAGGGTTAAGGACTAGAATCCGTTTAAACACAGGGTTAAGGACTAGGTGTAGTATCCGTTTAAATACAGGGTTAAGGATTAGGTGTAGTATCCGTTTAAATACAGGGTTAAGGATTAGGTGTAGTATCCGTTTAAATACAGGGTTAAGGACTAGGTGTAGTATCCGTTTAAATACAGGGTTAAGGACTAGGTGTAGTATCCGTTTAAATACAGGGTTAAAGGCTAGATGTAGAATCCGTTTAAATACGGGGTTAAGGGTTTAGTAACTAGCTGCTTCGCTGGTGTAAAGGTCCAATCTGGACGTAGTGCATCAGTAGTTTCCAATCGGATGGCTCCAAATCACATAATGGTTTTTAGGCTCAGTTTAGGTTTATTGCTGTGTTAATATGTTTTTTTCATTGGCGAATTTGAAAACTGCAATTTGAATCAGAAACAGGACCCTCATCCTGAAACAAATGTTGTTTATTTAGGGATTTCACTAAACTACAAACAAATTTTGTGATTTTGTTTATTGATACATAGGTGTAGGTCTTGTGTGTGGGTAGTTGTTTTATATTGTGCACTTTTGCAGTGTGGTACAGCCTTTTAGTTGTGTGTGTGCGTGCATTTAGACACTGGTGTAATTACTTTGTGTACTCCAATTTTTGCTTTCGTGCCATCGGTTGTAACGCTGCCAGGAAAAACAAACACAGGGCCAGTTTTTCAAGCGTGGTGTGAACCAGCGACTCTAATGAAAAGTGCTTTTTGTTAACACTGGTCTAATCAAAAATGCTTTAAGTCTTTTACCATAGCTTAATATGAACTAAAGCTGTAGCAGGATTGGCTGGACAACCACTGTTGTGATCTTAAATTTTTTTTACTGTGAAATCAGTTTGGGGGAATTAAACCTCTGTTTTGGAAACTGAAGCGGGCAGAGCTGCGCATATATATATATATATATATATAATGTGCGTGTGTGTGTGTGTGTGTTGTGACTGCCTGCCACTGGTGGTATAATCACACCGTGGCTATGGCATTCAAAAATCCCTAACACGCATAATTAATGTTGGTTAAAATGATTCAGCGTCATGTTTGACCATGTCCCATCAAGAATCCCCCGTGTATATTGAGGTCGCAATATCTGTCTATGCTTTGGCAATATATTTGGTTTATGGGAGTACGTGAGCAGAGAGCTGGGGACGAGGATGCTCACACTGTCGAGCTACGCTCAGTCCGCCAGCTGCATTCTTCCAATCTGACTTCAAACTTCAAGGATGAGCTTTTATGCATTATGACTTTCCATGGAATATTCTTTTGGGGTATAAAAAAACCTCCAAAAACAGTAGGAAATGTTGTGCAAGTAGAGTTTTTTTTCTAAAGTCAGGACAGTTCTAAGTACAACTCAGTGTGTGTGTGTGTGTAGGAGTTACAGGACTTGCAGCGAGACCCTCCTTCACAGTGTTCAGCAGGACCAATGGGAGAGGACTGTGAGTGTTTTTGATCATGTTTCTGCTTGGCTCTGAGCCGTGGCGGAGTGGAGGTTTCTCTCATCCTGCTGTTTGTTGTTTTGCAGTGTTCCACTGGCAGGCTACAATAATGGGTCCGGTAAGAACAGCACTTCATTCTCTTTGCTGGTCGCTCCTAGTTCTTTGATATTTTGCCTCGTTTCTATATTGGCACTTGCTTGCGGAAGTAGTTCCGTTAAATCTCTTAATCTGTTCATACTCCCTTGATTTGCACCCCCCCCCACCCCACCCCACGCGTTTCCTTCCTCTTTCATCTCCTTTCTTTGCTCTTTTCTCCCCTCCTCTCCCCTCTCTCTCTCTGCTCCCCTCCTCCCCTCCCAGGGCGACAGTCCGTATCAGGGTGGCGTTTTCTTCCTCACCATCCACTTCCCGACCGACTACCCCTTCAAACCACCAAAGGTGAGCAGTGACCGAGACTGGACCTGCTGGTGATGCTGTGGCTTTAACCCAGCGGGGAAGCGTTCTGTTTCAGGGCCTCAGACCTCCCTAAATACGGGCTGGGATCTGGGACCGTGGTTTGTCCTCGCCATGTGTTAAAAATATGTCACTTCTAAACCTTTTAGAAGTATTTGTGTACATGTTTATTGCTTATGAGGGGAATGGCAGATAATATGGCAAAAACATGTTTGAACAACAACAATAGTAATAATGGTAATAATAATTAATAATCAAGCCCAATGGATAGAGCACGGCACATGCTGGTTTGAGGTACTGGGTGCCCAGAGTCAACTTGCTGCTTCGTTCCCAGGTTGCCTTCACGACAAAGATCTACCACCCAAACATTAACAGCAACGGCAGCATCTGTCTGGACATCCTGCGCTCACAGTGGAGCCCCGCCCTCACCGTGTCCAAAGGTGAAGCACTGCGAACCGCTCCTGGAAACCAACCCTAGCCCGATGATGTGTTTCCTGTTGGGCTCTGTTTGTTTTCTCTGCACATTGTTAAAAGTGGTCTTGTCCATACTGCAGATTGCATGAAACTGTCTTTTTTTTTTTTTTCTTTTTTTTTTTTTTTTTTGTGTGCGAACCCTCTGGAATGCTTCCTGAACTTGGCATGTTTTGTAACTGTAAACATCTACCTCTGTTCCAAGAGGGGAAGCGTAAAGATATTGGGGGCACCGATGTTCCCAGATTGGCAGTGTTCTCACAGTTCACCCATGCAGTCTTGACTGTTTTGCGCTTGTTTTTCAGTGTTGCTGTCCATATGTTCGTTATTGTGCGACCCCAATCCAGATGACCCTCTAGTACCCGACATAGCGCACATCTACAAATCGGACAAAGACAAGTGAGTGGTCTTCTCTGTTACATTTGTACAATTCGCACAAACTGGTTTGATGTTTAACCCTTTCATTTAACATCTCGGAGCATTGCTGTTTACTTTGGACTGTGATTGGCTCATTCAGTTGCATGTTCTATTCCAGTATATGGGCTGCGTGATCAATTGTTTCAGATTGTCTATAATGCCACACAGCTTGACACTAAGGCTTTTCTACTTCCAATTTTGCTCCTGGAGACTCAACACCTTCCAGAGTTTTTAGCTCCAACTCTGTTCCTGGAGAGCTACTGAATCGCAGCGTTTAGCTCCAGTCTGCTCCCGGAGATCTCGACATGTTGGCACACAGTTTCCAGTGCTAACATGTCCCTCTGTGTCTCACTTTCTCAGGTACAACAGACTGGCCAGAGAGTGGACTCAGAAATATGCCATGTAGCCGCCTCGGTCCAGACTGGCAAGACTTGAAATGGGAGCGCACGGCGCGAAGCGTACTGTACACCACCCTTCCCCCGAGTCGGAGGAGCGCGTTTGTGTCTGTTTCTCTTTTTTTTTTTTTTTTACAGAGGGTGCCCTGCGTCTGTAATGGAGCTGTACGATGCAGTGAAGCCTGTCGCCTTTTTGTTTACAGAAATATGGAACGCAGGAGTCATGTTTACCTGGCCATACTGCTGACTAGAGTAGCCAGAACAACAACAACAACAATAATAATAATAATTATGAAAGTTATTTCATTTTCCTATGTTATAGGTACATATTTTTTTTGTTTAGATATTTTATTGTATAGTATTAAAAGCTATTCTGGAGCTATTTTTATTATTTTGCATTAAAAATGTGACACAAAAGAATGAGAATCAACTGCTATATTGTTTCTTCTGTGGCAATGTGGATACATGCCAGTGTTTTTATTAATGGTTCACTGTGTGTTTTTGTGTGCGCGCGCATGTGCTACAGTTGTGGGTTTAGAGTGCTGAACACCCACCTCCAAAGAAAATAGGACTGTAAGCACAGAAAAGTGACTCCTGCTCCATTTACAAACTTTTTTTAAATGTGTTGCTTTTTGTTGGAGGCCCTGAGTACTGTACCTGAGAATAAGGTGTTTTTTTTTTTGGCCTTTGCTGCAAAAAAAACCAACATTCTCAAGAACATTCTCATTCTTTAAGAAAAAACGTATCAAATACATATTTTAGATCAGATGTAATTGAGCACTATGGACAGAGGCCCAGATGCTCAGACTGTTTTTAATGTGGATAATATGCCTGATCCAACCCACTTCTCAATTCTGAGTAGATGCGATCAAAATATATTTTAACAGTGACACTTCCTGGCTTTTTGGAACTACAGCTCCTATGCAGATCTTATGCAGGCATCATCACCCATCAAATTTCTGGGTCAATATCGTAAGATTTAATAGGTTACTGACCCCAGAACAGTGACTGCCTTTCAACAGTCTTTGCAGTAGATGGATGACAGTATTAATCCAGCAGAGAGAATTGTGGAACTGTCATTTTCGAGTCGAGTGCCTTTGGTGTAGGTGAAATATTTGGTGTATGGTGTTTGGGTGTAGGTGAAATATTTTCTACTTCACATTATGGATGAAACTCTTGCCCCTGGGATGGTGCCACAGAGCACACTGGTCAGTGTACGACTTTCAATGTCAGAAGGTCGATTCTAGTCACCCTAGTAGTTCCCTACAGTAGAACTGGGCCATTTTAAGGGTGATTCTGAACCGTGAAGAATGAGGACATTCAGTTTGAAGGGCACTGCATGGGGGTAATGAATGATGGTTTATGACCGCACAGGACGTTGACATGAAAGTTTAGCCATCGATCATTGCATGTCCTGTCAAGACGTGGCCAGCTGAGTGAGCTGATTGGTTATCTGAGAGCAGAAAATAAAACATTGGTATATCAGGAGTTCACTTATGTGTGTGACATATAGAGGTGAGAATACATTAGCTACAGTTCAGTCATTTGCGAGCTGTATTAGCAGACACAGGAACTTTGTGCAGCGGTCAAGAGAAACAAAAACATGATGACATGCATGTCTCCTGTGGTGATGAGGTAGGGCGGTGTTTGGAGTGTGTGTAGTGTTAAGGCGGTGTGCGGTGAGGATGACACCACACACATGCATGTCTCCTGTGTGGTGATGAGGTAGGGCGGTGATTGGAGTGTGTGTAGTGTTAAGGCGGTGTGCGGTGAGGATGACACCACACACATGCATGTCTTCTGTGTGGTGATGAGGTAGGGCGGTGTTTGGAGTGTGTGTAGCACTTAAGGGGTGTGTGATTAGAGTGTGTGTAGTGTTAAGGGGGTGTGCGGTGAGGATGACACCACACACATGCATGTCTCCTGTGTGGTGATGAGGTAGGGCGGTGTTTGGAGTGTGTGTAGTGTTAAGGCGGTGTACGGTGAGGATGACACCACACACATGCATGTTATGAATGAAGGCAGTTAGTCAGCTGCTTTTTCCTTGACCCACATCACGTAATTAGTGTGTTTGGAATACTTATGGTCTCCGTGGAGTGGAACACGGCAATGGTATGTTTTTCGGGCAGCCTTCGACTGTATTAATTTTGGCTGGACAGGACACACACGGCCTTGGGTTTAAACATGTGATCCGATAAAGAAACTTTTCTTTGTACAGGCCACTTTACCCACATTTGAATTTCTACTGCCTCTAACGGTTAAAATGAGGCATTTCACACAGTCTAAATAAAAGGACACATTTGGAGATGAAAAGTTTCTTCAGGACAGAGGTATTTAGCTGCATGGTCAGTTCTGGTTTATCTTGGCAGTGCTGACAGAGTGCTTCTCTTTGAGGTGGATCCGATCACGTTCTGGAGTGATGCCGTGGGCTCTAATCCGTGGGTCCATTATCCCACTGAACCTTTTTTTTTTTTGCTGAGCATTTTTTTTCTCCTTCCTCTAACATACATTGATTCGACTCTGTAAGCTCTCCATCAAACCCTCTGTGAATTCGCAAACGAAGGTTTTGAGAAGATAGACGTTTTGCTCTACAGTCTTACATTAGAGTAGGTTTTAAGGTGTGCCATCTGTGGCCAGCACTCAAGATCATTAGAAATGACCACGGGCAGTTCCAGAGGGTTCTGTAGTGGGCTGGAGATTGAATATCAAATCAGGACAAAATATGATTAACAGGCCAATTAATAATTAGAGATACATTTTACATTATGGTGCACACGACTTTGATAATTGGATTGTTTTGAACTTTTCAAATTTCTTCAACGTTTTGAAGAAAATATTTCCTAAAAAGAATATATTACTGGACAGCAGCCCTATCCCCAATTATAGAATAACTCGTATCGAAACACAACGACGCTACACTAAAATAAAAATAAAATAGTTCTGTGAGATGATCAGACTGAAATCTTTCTGCACGTGCGCGCGCGCTGACTTTGGGAGGAGCGTGAGGCGTGTTCTGCACGTGAACGTCCCTAATGGGGTTCAAGGTCCCGAAGCTTCACGCTCTCCGAGCGCGTGAGAGCTTATTCGGATTGTGCAGGTTTTTCGCAGAAGGGGGGAGGGGGGAAGGAAGAATCGCTGTCGTTGGGGAGCGATGAAGAAAGCATGCAAATCAGGAAAAACATCCTCTTGCAACTGGAATGTCTTTTGGTTTGTGGAAACTTCGGTCTTTCAGTAAGTTTGGACCACTGAGCATTAAACGCACGGATCTTCCAAACGCGATGGACGCTCAACGTGCGCAGGCGGTTCCCGTTGCCGTTCCCGTGTCCGAGGCTGACTCTCCCGGTCCCGTGTCCGAGGCTGACTCTCCCGGTCCCGTGTCCGAGGCTCCGTCCGAGCCGGACTGGACCGAGGAGAGGTTTCGAGTTGACCGAAAAAAATTGGAAATAATGTTTCTCGGTAGGTGTGAGTGAGAAGGGCATCCCTTGTTGCTCTTCCAGATCTGCCCCGATTTTCCCTTAACAGTAAAGTTTTAATGTGGTCCATACCACTTGTAGAAAATGTCACAATTACAATAATATTTATAATAAAATGTGCAAAACGTACAGAAAGTCTTGCACTTGCGCATGTAATGTTTTACGGGTGAACTTTGTGACCTCTGATTGCTCCTAAACAAAGTTTAGTATCCTTAGTAAGAGTAGTGCAGGGTAGAAGAGGATCTGTTAGTTCCAGGTCACAAGAGTCCTGTCTGCAGTGCGAAGTTGTTTATTCTTAAATGGAAACACCGTAGTATCCAATTGTATCCTTACTTTATGTTCAATTTCCATATTATACGTTTAATACGTTTATACGTAAATTGATTATACTGGCCTTTTCGTACAGGTAAGATGCTTCAATGTCTCACTCGTCCACTAGGAGTCACTACTAAGTCTTATGTATCTACACGTATTTCTTTCGTTTCACACCTTCAAAAAAGTATAACTAACAACTCTGCAATACATGACTGGGTGAGGTTGAAATCTGATGTATGCTTAATACGAATTTTAACAATCCTCATTTTTTCCCCTTTATCCGATGTTGGGTGATTTGATGAGACAGTGAGATCAAAGTTCTTGATCTCCCAGTGGCCTCAATTGTAGCTTCACTAATCAACTGTGGTTTGGATCAAGACAAAACAGTTTTTCAAAGATCAGTACAGGTGTGTACTGTAGTCCAAGTACCACTAGGTGTTACCAGCAGTGACACCAAGTGCAGGGATGCATTATAGTGTTGGTGTGTCGAGAGCCAGACATTTCAAGAGTTAATCCAGCTCAAAGGGGATGGGGACATTGTAGTTTTTAAACACGTACACTCTGTTCCAAACTGGTGCTTTAACAGGGGCAGTGATTCTTTCAAGCTTTCTGGCATCGCTACTGACTACAAATAATACTTTCATCTCAAATCTAATTTTAGCTAGTAGAAATAAAATGTTATATCTTTAATATCTTTAGAGCACATGGAACTCATTTGAATTGGCCAAATGAATATACTTGTAAGTTTAATCACGTGTGTGTGTGTGTGTGTATAGGTTTATCTGTCTTGCTGGCTTTACGTGTGTATGTTTGTCTTTCTGTTTGTGTGTGTGTGTGTATGTGTGTGTGTATAACTGTACTTTTGTCTGTGTGTGTATCTGTCTGTCTGTCTGTGGGGGTGGGAGGGTATTTGTATGCACACCAATTTCCATGGTTACTGTTATGTCCTCCCCTGACCTCTGCCCTGCCGTGGATCAGAAGACAGTGCATGGTGAGGAACCACACAGGAAACATGAAACTGTCAACCCAGAAGGGTTTCTCCAAGTCTCTCTCAGATGCACACACACACCATTATGATTCATAGTCATTCTCTTCTTCACTGATCAGCCCACATGTGTAACATCTGGCAGTGTTGTGATTGGCTGGGAGGGTCTGTTTATTTCAGATTGCGTGGTGGGATTGGTCCGACTTGGGCGGGCGTGTGATGAGAGTGAAGGTCTGTATGTTTTATTGTGTGTGAAGAAACGGCGGACCCTTTCCGGGAAGCAGCGCAGGGCCGGGGGTGGGGAAGGAGTCCGTGTTCCCTCCTGTGGCATCTTGCTAATGGATGGAGAAGGGAGTCCCTGCGGTTTGAGCTCTCAGCCGCACGGTGCTCGTCTGTACTATTAAAGGAGCTTTAGTTTGGGTCGTTGGTGTGTTGTGTAGCAGCTTTAGTTCAGTTGTTTGTGCGCTGCAAAGAATCTTTCGTTTGAGCTTGTGTTTACAGGCTCTGTTACATGACATTATCCTGTGCCTGTTTACCTGTGCCTGTTTACCTGTGTCTGTTTAACTGCGTATTTATCCTGTTTACCTGTGCCTGTTTACCTGTGTCTGTTTAACTGCGTATTTATCCTGTTTACCTGTGCCTGTTTACCTGTGCCTGTTTACCTGTGTCTGTTTAACTGCGTATTTATCCTGTTTACCTGTGCCTGTTTACCTGTGTCTGTTTAACTGCGTATTTATCCTGTTTACCTGTGCCTGTTTACCTGTGTCTGTTTAACTGCGTATTTATCCTGTTTACCTGTGCCTGTTTAACTGCGTCTTTATCCTGTTTACCTGGTGTCCTTCTTCTTACTGGCTTCACAATATTCGATCTGGACGAGAACCCATTCAATACTCCACATGTGGCACGACCCAAATGTGACCCTTGACCTCCGTAACTGCTGCTGTGTTCAGGAATCGCCTCCGCGTGCCGTTGTGCTCCGGACATCTGGTCTTTAACGGTTCACTGCGGAACGGCGCAACCTCCTGAAAGGAGGATCCAACGGAAACCCTGCGGAATACGGGCGCATGCGGGCATACACTCCTCTGTTTGGAATGCCGTTCTTGGCTCAGGTGGTGTGTGTGTGTGTGTGTGTAGGAGTGGGGGCTACTAATGATCGTCAGATGGTGATGTGATGTAGCTAATTAATCAGATTTTATTATCTGAAGGTTCTGCGTTTCATATGAAACGGGAGGCAGGACCCGTGCGGAGGGATTTGGGGATCATTTTTGTGTCTTGATTTACTGTGGCTTTTCCTGTGGCGGAAATGGCTTTTCCCACAATAGTTCAGCGATGGATTTAATCTCGGTGGTTACTGTGGTGTCTTTGTCACCATATATATTTGTCTGCGCTAGTGCAGGTGTGGTATGTCGCAAGCTCCGGTTGTGTAACGCTCTAACGTAACCATGTCGCATGTCCCAGTCTTAGGGGGTCTGGGAAATTACACACACGTGTCTGCAAGCGTTTGCAGATTGAATTCACTATGGTTCATTTATGCTATTCTGGTTTATATGTATCTGGGTAATTGTGTGTGCTGTGCTTTCTTTAGGCAAAACTCTGTGTGTGTGTGTGTGTGTGTGTGTGTGTGTGTGTGTGTGTGTGTGTGTGTGTGTGTGTGTGTAAACGGGAAGTGAGTTCTGTTTAGGGAATGTGCTCATGATTCCTATTCAGTCCCCTGTTGTTGGGTGAATGTGGTTTTTCTGGGGTTTGCTGAATGGGGTGGAGGGTCTGATTTTGAATTGCTTTATTCAATCTGCACTAATTTACACTGCGCTATGACCTATGGACAAAATAACTTCCTGCTGTTCTAATGCTAAGTTCCTTTATTAAAGACAGTTGTCTGATACGTGCTCGGTTCTGCTGCGTTAGCGCCACCTGGTGTGCAGGTGCCGCTATGACAGCCTGCCAGCTCGTCACCTGGAAGGCTTACAGAGGACGTAGTGTATGGGTTCTGTCAGCTCTACATGCAGTCTCAGGAGACTTTTCCTAAAGTGACGTGTGTGTGTGTGTGTGTGTGTGTGTGTATGTATGTGTGTGTATCTCCTGCCATCCAGTCAAAAGAAAATGGAAGTAGGATCATTTGGCTGTGAGTGAGAAAAAGAACAAACACTGAGAGTGTAACACAAAAGAGGAAATGCACAAGTCTGCCCCTACCTAAATCACTAAGCACACACACACACACACACACCTCATGTTCCTCGGGCTCCCCCTCCTTGTGCTGGTCAAAGCTCTCATTGTCTAATCATATGGCAACCTATAGAGAAGAGAGGAGACGAGTACCGAAATCCAAGCTGTCCCATTGGTTCATAGTCTGGAACCTAGGCAGCCTATGGGAGAGCAGGAGACAGCACATATCTTGGGATAGGCAGGGGGGGGAATGCAAAACGAACAAACGGCAACAAAAACAGGCGTGCTTTAAAAGTGCACAATTGTTGGTGTGTTCATCAGGCCCCTATACCTTCTCATACACTGGTGGGTTTCTGACCACAGGACCACTGCCAACTAAAACCCTGCAGGGCAGTAGATCTCCAGGAGCGGGGTTGGAGTCTAACCCTGTAGGGCAGTAGATCTCCAGGAGCGGGGTTGGAGTCTAACCCTGTAGGGCAGTAGATCTCCAGGAGCGGGGTTGGAGTCTAACCCTGTAGGGCAGTAGATCTCCAGGAGCAGGGTTGGTCACTGAAGCCATGAGGCAGGGTTTAGAAAGGTGAAGCTAATCTTTGGCTCATGCACTCTGGCTGTCAGCTCTGGATCCTTCTGAGCATTGTGGAACTCCCTAAACTCTTTTGCTCAGCGAAACACATTGAGACCCTTAGTTTCTCGCACTCGCTCGACACATTCTGCCTGCACTCAAGGCGTAGGCTTTGCAGGAGCGCAGTCATAATTAAGGAGGGTGTGTGTGTGTGTGTGTGAGAGTGAGGGTGAACGAGAACCTGCATCTCATTAGCAAAGAAAATCAAAAGCCGAGCTGAGTTTCCTTTGAGCTACATTCCTTCCAAAGCAGGAAAGCTGAAAAGACAGAGAGAGAGAAACAAACACATGAGAAAGGCCTTATATATATATATATATATATATATATATATATATATATATATATATATATATATATATATATATATATATATATATATATATATATATATATATAATATAAAATCTGTGTGTGTGTGTTTCTTTCGCTCTCTCAGCCTGTGATGCTTCTAGTCAACAGTGACTACTGCTCAAACTGAGACTAGATCTAAACACCCTCAGCCCAGGTGACTTTATGGAACCTAATTATAAAACATCTCCGTTTACACTAATGGGCTCTACATTCGCCTGGGTTGTTATAATTAGATGCCACTAATAACGCAGTCCGAACATTATGAACCGGCACAAATTCTGAACTGTTCAGCGGGTGTGTGTGTGTGTGTGTGCGCATGCACGTGTGTTGGATGAAAAATGTGTGCCTTTTATCCATCTCATCATTTTTCTTTCTGCATGTGCAAGTTGCATCTTATGCATTGATAACCTGTGAAAAATCTCAGTGTGGCAGAAGCAAACCCCTTACACACACACACACACACTCTATGACTGGTCTCCAGGATGGGGCAAAATTGAACTGTGGTGACTAAAAACTCAAGCTTCCAGTTTCAGCTGTGATTTTTATTTTTATTTTTTTATGTGGTTTTTGGAGCCAGGAACGTGATGTCACAGCTGTATGGGTATAGAGTTGGTGACTCAACGCTTCAGTCAGGCAGGTTTAGCGTTTCTGGAGCAGGTTTAGGTTTCTGGATCCTTTTTTTTTTTTTTTTTCTTTTTACAGCAAAATCCAATATTTATCCTCCCCGTACAACTTTTACCCATCCTCTTACTGCCCTCATTGTTTTTGTTTTGTTTTTTATGGCCAGTAGGGGGCCCCCTGATCTCCGGGGCCTCACATATTTGTGTGACTTTGTGTAGTGGTAAAAAAAAATTGCCACTGGGCTCAGTAATGGAGAGTTCAGAAGCTCGTCAGTGGGGTTTACTTTTTACTGTCGGAGAGACAGTTCCAGGGATTGGCCGGCCCCGTGTGAGGCGGTTCCAGGGATTAGCTGGCCCCGTGTGAGGCAGTTCCAGGGATTGGCCGCCCCAAAATATTATATCGCGATTATATCGGTACATTCAGGAATTGCGATATGACCTGTAATATCGTAAAAACACAATGGTGAACCAAATGAATCTGTGTTTGTTAGGATCAGCAGGATTAGCAGACGTTCACGGCGCACGCGCACGCACACACACACACACACACACAGACAGAGGTCTGTTTTGTTACAGAGTAGAGGCTTGGCCACCTTCTGTGGACCCTCAGGTTTGGAAGTCGCTCTGGTAATGCCAGAAGTAAACCAAAAGCCATGTTGATCCGGTTATAATTCGTGTGCGACAACCACATTTTGAATACGAGGCCGTCATCTGATACTCCCTGGCCAACAGCACTTAGCAAGGCGGTGCTGGTGTTTTTGATGCTGGTGTTTGCTTGAGGAGGTTCTCTATATCCGCTCTGTGTGGAATCGCGCGTGAGAAAGCAGGACGTTGCTTGATAGTCTGCCTTGCGTGCTTTGTGGCTCTGAAAGTGCCGAGTCATTCCCGTGCAGCAGCGGAATCCACACTGTTCCTCTGACTTTTCCTTCGCTGCGATTTTATCGTCTGTCTGACAGACAGACAGACAGTCTCAATCTCTCTCTCTCTCAAATCAAATCATTGGCATGACAGGATAAAATACCCATGTTGTCAATGCAATACAGTATATGTAGATGTATTATTAATACAAATGAACTGGTTTTTAAAGAGGATAGAAAACCCCCCAAATTGGATTAGAACATCAGCTTGAACCAAAATGGAATACGATAAAGCAAACAATAATTGAATGTACCTTTTTTTAAGCGTTTTCTCTGATCTTATGGCACTTTTGTATATCTTTTTCTCCAGTTTCTGTTTCTCAGTTTCGTTTTCCCGTATCAGTCAGCACGGGGAGGGTGGGGGGTTTGTTATTAATTCCATGCAGGGAGTATTCTCTTGTATTTTGGACATGAAAGGACGATTTCAGTCTCTCCTGACAGGCCGCGGGTGCAGATCCTGTCCTCCATGGACACTCGGCTTTGTCCTGCGTCTTCCCGTTTCGATGGGCAGCTTGTGTTCCCGAGTTTGGGATTTAGACTGGGCTCACCTTTGTTTGTCGTCCTTAAGTTTGGGGAGGCAATTTGCTCATTTGAATTCATGATCATGCCATTCATTTTAATTTGTTCTGATATGGAATTTCATTTTCCCAGTACAGGATAGAATTCTCATTGTTCGGATTTTGTTTCTCTCTCTCTCTCTCAGGTATTTATAGCAGGACAGTCAACTGGTGTGTGTGTGTGTGTAGATGACAATGCACATGTAGATGACAAATGATTTATTTTTTTAGTTTCTTTTTCTGCGCAACCCATCAATTCACCGCTCTGACTTCAGCTGGTTCCAATAATAGTCAAACCTATGGCTGTGCAGTTGGTGATTAATCTGGCCAATGGGGCAAGAGTCTGTGATTTAATGTGGCCAATGACTAAAGAGTTGAAGACTCCACGGAAGGGGCTGTTGAGCTCCAGAGGTCAGCGTGGTGGCTTTGGGTTTTCTCGGAGAGAGACCTGGGCTTCATCACTTCCTGTCTGGAGCCCAAAGCTGCTGCTGACATGGCGGAGCGTGTTTATTGTCATCCAGCTCACCGGGTCTCTCGGTTTCCGTCTGCTTCGGCCCGATCCAGCCCCTGAGAGCGGACTGGAATTCTCCATGGGCTGATGGGCAAGGTGATGTGTGGTCATTGGGAAGATGATGGAAACATGAGGAAGACTAGGAAGAACCCCCCACCCCCACCCCCATATGATTTGTCCTGTCACATCCTACACACACACACACACACACACACACACACCCCATTATGTGACAGTTATTAAAAGCACTACTGGGACTACTTTGTCAGGTTCATTACAGCTTTGGATTTTTAGGTCAAAATGTAATTTGATTTTGTATATGTATTAATAATAGTTTTGAACATATGCGTACAATACTCTAAATTGTATATGCTGATCAAAGTCTGCTGAGTTTCCCATGCATGTAAAAGTTGTGTTTGGTTTGCAGGCGTTCACTCTGAACACCGCCAGCTTGTTTTCAACATTCTGGTGACACTAATCCATCTCAATATGTTCCTCACTGGTCTCTGCAAGCAGAAAGGACTACCATTACAAGATGCGCTGAAACCCCCTGTGTGTCTCTCTGTTGTAGCTGCCAGTGGAGAGAGAGAGCGTGGAGGGGAAGATTTCTTTCAGAAGGTAAGACTCCATTTACAGTGGTCTTCCAGATTTGTGTGGTATAGGGCAGGTTTTATAGCACATAAACAAGCTGAAACTAGAAAACGAACCATTATGTACAATGAGTGATATTTTGGCTTGAGTAAGCGAAGTATGAGTGAGACGTTTGGAAGAAAATAAAGGTTCCTTTAGTAACACCAGTTTTCCTAAAAATGCAGAGTCCAACATTACTGAACAGTATCCAACAGTATTTGATGAGGTCTCCACAGCACTCTGTCTGTAGTGTTTATCACGGTTGGAGAACGCTCGTAGAGGCATCATGGACCATTCTTCTTGGGTTTCTTGGGTTCTTGGGTTTTCTCTCAATTCTCAAACGGCTTCCGGTCTGGAGACTGAGAGGACCGTTCAGAACCTTGGCTTTGTTTTCCGGCCATCCATGTCTTTGTCTGCTTCGCCGTGTGCTCCGGGTCACCGCCTTGGTGGAAGACCCGAGCACGACCCGGTTTCTGCTTCTCTTCTGGTATCGAGTCGGATTTATTATGCCACTGACCTAAACAAGAGCACCTGGACCACTGGCAGCAAAACGGCACCAAAGCTTCAAAGAGTCATTGCCATAATATACGGTTTTTTTGGGGGGGGGGGTTTATACTCTTTTCTGTTTTTTCGCCAAACATGACGATGGTGTGCACAGTCAGAGGGCTCAATTGTGGTCTCATCTGACCACAGCACACGATTCCAGTGTTTCCTGGCAACGTCCAGGCACTGAGATTTTTGTCTTGGTGATTTTCATGAAGGGTGTTTCTGAAGTTGACTGTGTGTGTGTGTGTGTGTGTGTGTGTGTGTGTGTGTGTGTGTGTGTGTGTGTGTGTGTGTGTGTGTGTATACACATGTATATATGTAGGATCCAATATGGGAAGTGTGAATTGTAGTAAAAGACAGTGGTAGCTTGTTCAGTAGACAAACCCACAGCTCACTGCAACGAGACCCACAGTTCTCCTTCCTCTGTTCTGGTCCGCTGGCTTTTTCTGTTTTAAAGAGAATGAGAGAGAATGTTGTTTTATAGAGAATTCCTTTGCTCTGTAACACTCAGTCCTGTGCCAAACCCACTCCGTTTCATTGGTTTCATTAGTTTTCAGTACTGCGAACAGTAGTGTTAACTTCAAATTTAGCATTCATTTAATCACTCACACACACACACACACATGTGTGGAACAGTAGCGAGACAGACTGTGGTCGCATTAAAATGATGAGTGTAGGCAATGGCATGGAATGGTTCTTTTTTGGGAGGTGTGGTAGTGGAGTGGAGCTAGAGGCACTGTAATGGAGCCTGCGCGTATGACAGAGCCTGTGTGTGTGTGTGTGCGTATGACGGAGCCTGTGTGTGTGTGTGTGTGTGTGTGTTTGTGTGTGTGTGTGTGTGTGTGTGTGTGTGTGTGTGTGTGTGTGTGTGTGTATGATGGAGCCTGTGTGTGGGGGATCTAACAATTGCAAGCAAGCAATTGGCATTAGTGACCCACATGCCCTTATGTAAACCCACACCACAATAAGTAACATCATTGATTAGGAGATTGGAGGTTACAGTCAACTGGAGGATAACAGAAGTCTCTTTTGTAATATTGTGGATCAGTAAGTGGGACTAATTGCTCATATTGTCTGACTCTCAGGTAATGGTAAGGCAGAAAATCTGGACCTGGACCTGGCACTAACTTGTTTCCAGGGACTTGTCAGGATGGTGGTGTGTTGTGGTTGGAGCTTAGGCCGGCCCCCTTTTTACGCATGGCCTTTAAGTTTGGCCTTGTCTTTTGATTTTTGATTTTGATTTTTGCTGAGTTTTTAAAGCTCAGAGGGGAAACAGTCGTCTCCTGAAGGAGTGGACAGCATGTTGAAGGACAGGGGTAAGGGCAGCGTGTCGGACAGCTGGCTCTTTGGTCTGGTGGTCAAGAGCATACCTGCCAGACCTGGATTCGAAACCGGGTGTGGGTGTGGGTGGGTGGGGGTGTGTGTCTGTCTGTGTGGGTGTGTCTGTGTGTGGGTGTGGTCAGCGGTGGGCGTGGAGGTGGGGGTCCAAGCACACAACCCTGAGTCTG
>NC_137506.1:3012500-3017500 GCF_041902795.1 Electrophorus electricus | reverse complement strand
CATTCGGTAATTATATGCGCTGTGTCCTTAACATTAAAAACAGTCCCATTCTGAGCTTTTGCTGTGGTGGCCTGGAGGGTTATAGCAGCGTTTAGTGAGCAAACGCGGGTCGATACCACGGCTGCGATGCTGTGAAACGGCACGGGATGAGCAGCAGAACTAGACCCCTGCCCCATGGACTTTCTAGCGAAGGTGCGTGCTGTATCCGTTGGCGCGGAAGTCAGAGGTTTAGATTGGATATGAGTCCTGCATCTCGTGCTGTGAGTTCAGTGGATGAATGAAAACAAATGGCTATAAAACGCTTTGCTCACAGTGACAAAACTCAATGCAGCCATTTTGTTTACTTGGAAAAGCTGCTGGGTAATGTAGTCATTTAGGTTCCATCTGCATGTAGTTCTACTTTAAAGAAATGTATCATTGTAGTTTTAGGTTAATTTCAGGCTATGTTCAGATTCTGGTGTAGTATATTTGAGCTCGTCGATACCTCGGACAGTTTTCTTTTCTGTGGCATTCTCTGGAGGTTCAGTCCAGCTTGGCTTCTGAGGTGACACTCTACTCCTTGGCTTTTGAATCGCACAGATGTCAAAATCATTTATCCAAAATATTTGCTTCGGCTCTCTTTCACCCCCCCCCCCCAAGTTTTGGAAACCCAACAGAAGTGGGAGGCTCTCCGACATGGCGGCGTGTGAGAAACCCCACGAGGGGATCCCTCAGAAGCTAAACCCATCGTCCCCTGGGCCACAGGAGCCCGGGGAAATGCAACCCTAGACGAAACGTACAGAACTGGGACCGAAAGAGGGAGCAGCAGACCTGTAGGGTCCGAGCTGGCTTGCTGGCTTCTGTGTGCTGGTGACGTCACCAGCGATGTCGCTGTCGTTGGCACCCGAGAGGCCGTAAGGTTAAATGACTAATGATTCTGTCATCAGTAATGATTCCCCCCCACAGGTCTTCTGGGTACCTCAGGCACGTCTGCTGATGGCAGCTCTACCCCTCAGGCTCACCCCACCTCCAACACCCCTCAGGTTCCGCCGGCACACGATTCCATCCGGAACGGCTACTCCTCACACTCACCTGCACACGCACACGGGCCCCAGTCCCAACCTGTGCACACACACGCAGCCCTGCCTCTCCATGGCTCCTCCCCCTGGTCCTGCCTCTTCAGGGCCAGTGGTGGCAGTGCAGGTGAGGATGAGTTTCAGGTGCATTTGCATATATTCGGGTGCATTTGCATGTGTTCAGGTGTATTTGCATATATTCGGGTGCATTTGCATGTTTCACTGGCAAACTCAGGTAAAGCAGGTGACCAAACACACACTTAAAATCCTAAATTTCATTTTATATTTCATAATTTGTAGTTGTGTTGTTTAATGAGTAACATTAACATTACTACAAGTATACTTTTATATTTTTTCTCAAAATATACTTCAAATCAGAGATATATGCATCTTCTATATGTATATATGAGGGGTTGGTACTGAGCCCAGTTACCCAGTAGCATTGTTCTGTTCATTTGAGCTCTGTGTGAAGTGACAGCTTTATTAATACACACTGAGACTGTTGTTGATGACTGGATCCCCTGTTGAAGGTGTTGTATTGAATGCGCTGCCGTTTTGAACAACGTTGACTGGTTATGTACGCTGCTGTTACTGCGCCCTCTAGTGGAAACAGCCAAGGATGCATGTTCACTGGTTAAAAACGGTCAGAGACAAATGGACTCGGATAGTTGTTTACTCACATTCTTCCTCTCTCTCTCCAGATCATATGTTTCAGTCTGTGTCTCAGGGATCTCACAGTGGCCCGCCGCTGTCTGGAGTCCACAGTTACACCAAGAGTCTTGCACACAGTCACGCTCTCAGCCCAGCGCACACACACAATCCTCCACCAGGACTAACCTCTATACACAAACCAGTCAACACAGAGCAGCTCAAAACACATGTGAGTGGCAGTCTGTGTATAACAACAGACATGGGTATATTTCATTATTCCTCAACATGACTAAACGTGTGTGCACGCGTGTGTGGGTGTGTGTGGCGGGCAGATTTCTAGGTCTGTGTATAGAGAGATTCCCTCTGTCTCTCTTGAATCTGTGCTTGGCTCCACCCACCGTGACTCAGTTCAAGAAATTAACGGACGCTGCCAAACAGAAGCTATCTCCAGCAAATCAACCTCAGATGAAGGTACAGTTTAAGGACGGACACACACACAGTATAGGCAGGTGTGTCGGCATGCATATAGATGCATGTGTACATCTGCTATTTGTGCTCCTTTGTACTGTATATGCTAGTTAATCTTGTTCTTGTTCTTATTTATTTCATATATTCATATTCATCAGAACTTTTCCTGAAACTTGAGAGAGAGAGAGGTGTCCAATAAAGATGCTTTCTTGCTGCCTGTATTGCAGGCTCAGACACCTTTGTTGAAGTGGGCATGCCCAGAAGCCCCTCGCACTCAGCCAATGGGACTGAGCTGAAGCACATGCTAGCTTCCTGTACAGGGAAACGGCAAACTGTGGCGCTTCTGAAGGGCGCCAAGAATTCACATCTGCAGTAGGTTCAAAACCCAAACAGCAGCATTAGAATACAGTGATGTGAGATGGTGCCCGGTTTGCTTTAATCTCTCGCGCCGAGTCTTGTGCACTCGGAGTCTCTCGGGCTCTGGGGTTAATCCAGCATGATATAGGGTCAGAAAGGTTAATTGCTCTGTTAATTGACTGAAGTGCCTGGTTGAATGTCTGTCTGTGCGTGTGTGTGTGCAGTTCGGAGTGTTTGCTGCGAGACAGTGAGTCTGAAGCAGTAGCTGATAAAAGAGCTCCAGGCAGTGAGAGAGCTGAAAGAAACAGACTCACATCTCATATACAGGTATACACACACACACACACACACACACACACACCCCTCATATACAGTCACATGCACACGCACCTCTCATACAGGTACACACACGCACCTCATATACAGGCGCACACACACACACACGCACACGCAACTAATATACAGGTGCAAACGCACACGCACCACATAGACAGGTACGTGCGCACACACACACACACACAGGCACACACACGCACCTCATATACAGCACACACATGCGCACCTAATATACAGGTGCACACACACACACACACACACACATATATAATCCACACTCACCTGATATACAGGTACACACACACACGCACCTAATATACAGACACACACACACACACATACACATATATATATCCACACTCACCTGATATACAGGTACACACACACACACACCTGATATGCAGGCATACACACACACCTCATATACAGGCGCACATATATCTACACTCATCTGATATATAGGTATACGCACACTCGCACCTCATATACATTTTCACAAACAGACGCACACTCACACATGCTCACACACTTGCACACTCATGTACACAGGTACATATACAAACCCCATGTACACACCATATACACACACCAAAATGCATGTGCATGTGTAAACACACACAGCGTACATAGTGTCTGTTAACATGAACAGCTACTTGGATGTCTACACATACACATACAATAGTAATTGTGTTTCCTTGGCATACCGTGTGTGTGTGTGTGTGTGTGTGTGTGTGTGTGTGTGTGTGTGTGGGTGGGTGGGTGGGTGGTGTCTTTGCAGGCCTATGACTATGAACAGAAGAAGCTACTCGCCACTAAAGGTTAATAGAGATTTTAGTTGTTGTTCAAATGCGTATGCAAAGCATTTCAACACTGTGTGTGTCCCTGTGTGCGTGCCTGCACGTGTGTGTTATTTACTGTATGTGGAGTGTTCGGTAAGTACATCACAGATGATGATTGCATGCAAGAGCCCCAAACTTGAGACTTGCGTCACAAAGTCTGATTTAAGAAAAAGCACATGTCCATCTGACCAGGGCTGCGATTCCTCCACCCAGTAAAAGTTTGGATGCTGTCCTGCTAAAACAGGCATTCTGCACCTCCACCTCCTGGTCCGGGCTGGACAGGAACTCTGTCTGGTGTTCCCCTCCCTTTATTTACTCTGACCCTGTAGGCGTTGTGCCACGTGACCTTAGGCGAGGGGAAAAGGAGAGGAACATGCAAAGATAATCTGTGAGTGAATTTTAAAATGAACCAAATGCCCTGTTGCCCTAAAAAAGGACAAATTTGTCCGGTATGGCAGAACTAGTAATGGAGGTGCTGAACACGGGGTCTACGAACACAGGGCCGTCCTCCACAGATTGTAACTTTTCGGTTTTAAAGGCGGCAGTGACGATCAACAACCATTTGCGATACTGCGGAAAACCCCACAAACATACACCACTGGGAGGAGGAATCTGGGGTTTTAGACTCCAGAAGCCCCCAACCGTATCCCTTGACAACCAAACCCATCAACTCCCCACTGGCAGAAGGAGACTACGGAAACCATCATGTCTCGTATGGCAGAAGATACGACTTCCATCAATACCACACACAACGAGTCCTTCAGAGAGATCACTCAGTTGGCATCAGTCAGCCTGCGTTTGCGTGACCTATGACAATTTCTCTTTATACCTTTTTAAAACCAGTATGTTTAAATTGGAGTGTTTTAAAGAATATCGTCATTCTGAGAAAACAAATTGCGTTTCGTGTTTTACTGAGAATCTTGCTCCCTTGTGCAGTCCGTTTGTCATTTCAAATAAAAAAGACGGTCCAGACGTTCAGTGAATGCAGTGCATGTACCACAGCTGCGTTTTCATTCAATCTCGTTTTGGTTAGTCCTGTGGCCCACAACACACTGGGGTCCCTGCCCCAACACACCCAGTTAACCAAGTAACTGCTAATTAACCAGTTAGGAAGTAATTTAAGTGATTATAACATGGAAGACTTGTGTGTAAACCTGTGTGTCTTTGTATAACTTGAGTGGTGTTGGTTGGTTTAACTCCGTCGGCACTGGCTGGTGGTGTGTGGTGCAGCCATGCTGAAGAAGCCCGTGGTGACAGAGGTGCGAACCCCCACCAGCACGTGGAGCGGCCTCGG
>NC_137506.1:2937500-3007500 GCF_041902795.1 Electrophorus electricus | reverse complement strand
GTGTGTGTGTGAAGGTGCTGGTGTTTACTTCTTTGGATGAGTGTATCTTGTTGTTGTTGTTGTTGTTTTTCTGTGATATCGCTGTGCTTTGCCTCCCATTAAACGTGAAGTTTCTTTGCTTGTCCGGGCAGAACTGAGTAAGAACCAGAGGAAACTCTTTGAGGTGAACGATGTCCAGCCCTCATTCCCGGAGGTCATTGCGGGTCGTCGTGCCTGGCGGCAGGTCCACGTGCCAAGTGTTAGTGGGCGTTGGTGAGCACTTGGGGCTCCAAGTCAAAACAACAGGCCCACTGACGGTGCTTCCGTCTGGGCTACAGACACCCTGACTCCCCCCCCAGGCCAGTTCCAGAAAGGACAGTAGGCTAAGACAGCATGGCTGCTACTTTACTGGTTGTGTTCTGGTAAAACATTTGTAGAAACCTTTCTAAAAAGGTCAGTTTACGAGAAAAAGCCATCAAATGAACAGTGTTGTGTTCCCACCATCGTTGGCATGCCACAGTATCAGTACAAAGCACTTTAAGATATCTTTTTCTCATGGTCCTTTCAAATGTGTACATCTGTGTAGTGTGTTTTTTCTTGTAACTGGTTCCAGTGCCAATGTACTTACCACTTCAGGGTTCAAAAGTCAAAGTTCATGCCAAGGATCTTTTGATTCATCATTTTCATGTACATTTTCATTACTCAGTGGATGTCGCCGAAAGACCTCATTTACTTCAAAATATTTTAAATGCTTTTTCCCCTTACTATCATCAATGTTTTAATTTTAATGTTTTCTTTTTTATCAAGAAACTATTTTAGTTTTGCCTTTTTTTTATGTTGTGATCTTTAATTGGTTTGACGAATTGATTCGTGGGTTGGCTTTCTGCTGATGATTGGTTGATTTGATTGGATTGTTGGTTGGTTGGTTGGTTGTTTTTCTTTGATGATGTTGTTTCAATATACAACTCCCCATCAGAGATTTCTCAAACAAGCCCTCAAGGTTCAAGGGGCAGTTGAAAAAGGGAGTTGTTTACTTATTCTGGCTACGAGTACGTAATCTGTTTCGATCGACCCAGGTGTGATGTGGTAGCAGATCTGATGTGAAGGGACGCTCTTGCGGCACTTCCAGCTGAAGCCTGTGCCATTGGTCAGAAACGAACTTCCACTCAGGGCTTCTGACGTGGCACCAAAACGATCTTGCTTTCCTACAAATCTTGCTGTGCACACACATTTAGAAGCCTGTCTGAGATCAATTCCAATTTAAATCAGTTTTACATTTCTAGATATATTTTCAATTAATTTCCTCAGTTCTTAAATTCATATTGCATTCTGGTTTTTTTTTGTCAGCATAACCCTAACACTTTGCATACTTAAATCAAATTGTTTAGGTTGGCTATACATATATTCGTGGAGTCATGTATATTGTGAGGTACCTAGATTGTCAAATGTATCCGCTTCAGATTTACCTAACAGTATTTTTGCTTATTAGTGGCCATACTTTTCAGTTTGACTTTTTAAAGATATCTTTCTACCTGCAATGTCATTTCTGCATTATTTTTTGAAGGGTTGTGACACTTTTCTCCACAAAAGGCTTGTGTTCAGAAGACCTTTGCCTCTACCACCTGGATTATAGAAATACTTTATTGGTAAGGTACATTTCTGTAAGTACTACAGTCAGTGGCAGTGAATGGACATGCGTTCAAACATGCATATTAACCACCTGAAATCTGTATTCATGTTTAACTTGCTATTATGAGGGTCCTGATGCAATTTCTTTTTTTTTATTTCCACATTTTTATGTGCGATAAGGTTGAATCTCAGAAGGCACCACCAGTAGCCTTTACTAGTAGCCTGTTACTGGTTGGTTGGTTGGTTGGTTGGGTGGTTGGTTGGCTTGTCTTTTCAGTAATTGTATGATGGCCAAAGCACCCTTGTGTTAGGCTGTTAGCTGCTGTTTATGTGCTTATGTTTCACAAATAAAAAATATAAGCAAGCGAAATGCCGTTGTATGTCAGGAATGTATTTCGCAACGAGAGGAGGAGGCGCAGGGAGGAGAGAGGGATGGAGAGAGCAGGAGAGCAGCAGAATTAGAGGCGGAGGTGATGCTCATTCTCTGGATTCCCCAGTAGCCGCTCTGGAACGGCACGCGGAGGCGCGCCGGTGCGCAATCACCCCAGCCGCGTCGCACGCGTACAAACGCACGGACAGCGGAGAGACAAACATCGAATAAGCAGGTGCATATTGCAGTAATGGTAAGGAATGAAACCATATATGTGATGGACCAACCACTGGGAGGAGAAGAGAAGGAAGACTGGGAGAGTACACTGGAAAAATACGGAAAGAATGTAATTTATGGAGGCCTTTGGGAATTTAAGGTAGTTTTGCGGTTACTGGATCGTCTGCATTTTTATAGCGTCTTGGCAAGAGGAGAGGAAGTGGTGGGAGAAGAGTCTGGAAGCAGAGAGACGGCGGCAAGCTAATTACGAGGCAACCATGTGTTTGAGCCTTCGAGGACATGAGAGACCAGTGGGAATTATGGGTGGGAGGCGGAAGGAGTAATAAAATGAACTAATACGTTAATTATAAAACAAAACTGAAAAGATCTGGAGAGATTGTGTGTTTAGAGTGTTCTCACTGTGAATTCCACTCTAGCTATCTAATGCACCCTGCTATGCATATAACACACATGTTCCTACACTATTCAAACGACGTGTTCACGCAGTTTAGAGAAGTGGAGGACGTCTGTGCGTAGGCGCGTGTGTGGGCATGTGCGTGCGTGCTGTTTATCTAGCCCTGTCCCACAGTGAGCCAAGCCATGACACTGATGCAGGATGATGTAACCTAAAGGAAAGAGAGTGAAACTCGGATGGCAGAGAAAGTTGAGGAGGACGAGCAGTCAGACCTGGGCCACAGACCCGTTACGACCTAACTGTCACATGCTCAGTGCGATTGAGGTTGTCATTCCTGGGCAAAAAGTGCAGTAATCACACAACTCCCAAAACTTTCCTGTTAGATCAGTTGTGTCTGTCTGAGAGAGAGAGAGAGAGCGAGAGAGAGAGAGAGAGAGAGAGAGAGAGAGAGAGTGTGTTGCAGTACCATCCTCCTACAGCAGGGGGCAATGCTCTATGTCAAATACGCGAATCAAACTGCTTTGTAAATTATTTAATTGTATTTATTTATTTATTTATTTATTTTGCAGACTGTGGATGTCTGCATATATTCTACGGACTCTCCTGTTTCAAAATTCATTTTGCTATGCATCACGTCCGTCATTAATTACGATCCATCTTTCTGCTCATCGGTCCAGTTTTTATTGTCTGTATGTCCTTTTCGCAGCTCGCTTAGGGGTGGGTACCTTGCTCTTCTCCTCTCTGGAGCGGTCTGCCTGAGTCCGGATACGAGAACACACACACACACACACACACATATTCATGGCATTAGTTTAACGTGCCATACGTTGTGAAGTGTACCAGGTTAAAGGGGGAAAAAAAGATAGCACCGTTACACACCTGCGCCACGGGAGCAGCGCGCTCGCGCCGGGGCTGTTTGGGTACCAAATAAGGACATGAGCGCGAGCGTTCGTATTCCAGACAAGATGACGTCACTGAAAAACGGATCCAGAGTCCGAGGGAACGGGAGAGGAGAGGGCATGCGATTGCGGAGCGGCTTAAACCGAGCTTTGACGAGAGCCACAGCGGCAGCCTTGCAGATCTAGCAGTGCGCGCACCACAAAGCACGCGTGGCGTTCCCGGGAAAGGTAGAGAACGAGGGAGAGTACGATTTGCAAAATACGCGTGGCATGAACGAAGTAAGGGGACCCGCGTTTTCTTTTTTAGCATCTCAACTTAACATTTGCATATAATACAGTTTGTCAGGCGTGGTGGGGTGCTGGTGACGCGGTGTTTAGCACAACATTAGAGAGAGAGAGAGAGAGAGAGAGAGAGAGCGCGCACCGGAGAGATAAACGAGAAGGCTCTCCGTTCCCACAGGACGCGATCGCGCACGCAGGGAGATATTCGCCCCTCGGAGGACATGGAGGTGCCGGATTTGGGACACGGCATCACGGGCCCGCTGAGCCCGCGCGAGGGCATGGTCAAGAACGTGAGCCTAGAGTCGCTCCAGCTGTGCGAGAGAGACGGTAAGAGAGCGGAGCTCCGAATCTGAGAGATGCGTTTACACGAAAAGTCCCATCCACGTCCTTTAAAGCGGCGTAGGTTTCCTTTCAGTCCTACATATAATAAAACCTGAAATGTCTTTCTTTTTATTTTCACGTTTTCCTGCCACGAGATTGTGGCGGGCCGTGCCGAGTCATCGTGTATTTCTGACGTGCACAGTCCCTGCAGGTTCTTATTTCTCACATCGCACCGCGAGTCTAGCATTATCCCACACACATGCATCAGCTGTTGCACTTTCATCCTTGCCGGGTGCTGCCGCATCCAAAGCGTTTGTCGCGAGGATAAAATCTCTGCAGCCGCACCGTTTCAGCACCATGGACACTGCCCTCTCTCGCGGCGCCGCTACTGCGCCGTCACAACGCTTTCGGCGACCTCTGTCAGTCACCGCAAACGCCATTGCAATCTCTGCAATAAGAATGTTATAATTATAGTAGAATATCGCGTAATGATATTCAAAGCTCTGCAGGCTAAAAGCGTTTGATTACTCAAAAATCCACCCCCCCCCCGCCCCCCCCAAAAAAAGCATACATGCTGATTCAGCGACTTCGTTTGCATGTTTAAATTAGCGTGTAAAACCTTCGGCGTGGTTCTTCAATGTCATGGACACCTGCAGGTAAATTACCGGCAAATATTCTTATTTTTTGCACTCACAGCGAGCCTATTAGAATGCACACAGATGATCAGAATTTGTAATTAAGGGTCCTGCTTTCCTGATGTTTGATCCACCTATCAGAATACAATCACCGCTGCAGGCAGACAAACAAGAGCACTAGAAGAAAAGACAAGACAGAGAGACAGAGAAAGAGACAGAGTACGTCTACAAGGGAGGGGCCAAGTCGGTCATACACACAGCAACAAGAACTGTTAAGGATGAAAAGAGACACACCCACCCCCTTCCCCCACTCGTTTTGTTCCTCTCAGTGCACCTGTGCCTGTACTGGCCTGATACTGGAGTGAGACTAGTGTGATCGCCTGTCTGTAATTCTGTGAATATGTGCCGAAGAGCACTGTGTAGGTTTTATGAATTTGCGGAGTATAAATATCAGGACACTGCTCTCCACGTTATTTTTTATCACCGTTATGGAGAAGCTGTCATTTGCAAATGTCTACCACGGTCAATTTTGCTTGCATAGTGTGAAGCGTACATGGAATATGTTTGGTTGCCACTTGTCACCTAACACATCTGTTCGGGTATTCATGAGGTACAGTGACTAATAAAAATGTTTCTCTTAACAGATCACCAACGGCACTGTGGGAGTTTGCTTTGCCATAAATTAGTAAAGAGCATTTTGAACACAGAGCTTTATATAAAGGAGAGCTACGGAGAAACTGCTTCAGGAATACGCATATTTATTGTGCCATTTGCTGACCTGCTGGCCCTGAAGGCTGTACGTGATGAGCTCATGTACAACCTTCAGGGCCAGCAGGTCAGCAAATGGCATAATATAGGGTCATAGAGTCACGCAGATGATTCCCTTGGTCCAGCACAGAATCAGCTGTTGAAAGCTTTTCATTAGGGATGATTTGGGTGTAGCAGGTTTTGTTTAATGGTTGAGTAGCAGGTAATCTTGGCTCTACCGGCGCAGTAGTGGAGGACGCGCTGTTGTGGGGGTTAAAATCGGAGCATCTTTGACCACTGGCTTATAGCTTTGATGAGACAGTGCAGATCAGGACAGATCCTGAAAGTCCAGACACTCTTTTTAGCTATTCTTCCTCAGGGACAAAGGGACCATGGGAATGCAATGGAGGGTGAGAAGGTGTTAAATACCTGCAAATACTCACCACCAGGAGGAGTTCCACAAGGCTTAGCTATTTCACTCAACCAAGTTTTCCAGTTTTCTTGCTCACACCTTCTAAACAAACCTCTTACACATGGTACCTAACTGTGGGGATAAATCAGGTTTGTGTAAACAGGGCAATCGCCAAACCGTGCTGGACCCCAGACCTCCGAGACCAGAGCTAGAGAAAAAGAAAAACAGTTAAGACAACCTCTCAGCACCATCCACAATCACACACAATCAGAGCCAGCGCCCAGCATGGCTGTTGGCAGTGCAGTCCATGGGTGGGGTGGGATCAAATCCTCCAGGGCCCCAATGAATGGAGATTTACTCCCATCCAGCTCACCTCCAGTCCAGCCACCCTGAAACTACTGCTCCTGTGTGCTGGAGACGGTCTTCTAGTCCCAGCCTGCCCCGGGAAGCCATCCACTCCCCTGCAGGGACCTCCCTGCAAAAGAAAAGTTGTGTGAGTAGGTGGTGTCACATTTGATGACAACTCCATCAAGTTATCGCTATACACCCCAGCTCTACTGTTAAAATAGTATATTCACGTTAAATAAAATGAAATAAATAAATAAATGAAACAGTTGGGCTGAGTGGCCATATTGCTGGGCCACTTTTTCATCTAAATTGTATAAAACTTGTTCAAACCAAATACATTTCTGTAATGAGTATATGAGTGCTGCTTTATGTTAAAGTACCTTATTCTAGGATCAGCCTGTTTGTCTGAAGATCTGAAGATATGTCCTGTGTTTATATTTGGACAGAAGGCCTATGTGGGTACATGGTAAAAAAAACCCAAAAAAACATGTTGGACTTGTTCTGTGACATAATAATTCTTTCTCTGACCAACAACACAAAATAACTCTCTGTTAATTATATTTTTACTGTCAGAATATTTTCTTGTCCTTATCAAGTCTAGCTATGCAAGTGCTATATCAAAGTACAAGAGGCATCTATCGGGGATTTCAGAAAGACTGTCCAAAGGCTGTGTCCATCTGCTGCTGAGGAACCCTGGTAACATTATGGTAACGTTATGCTGATGCTAATGCAATGACTCATCACGTTTTTGTTCTAAGAGGAAAGTGGCTTTATATTCCTCATTTCAAGAGCCAAAACACACAGCCGCAACACAGAGGCCGTGCAAAGCTTCTCTTCTTTCAGTGCACATATTATTCAGCAAATTTACACAGCAGGGTTTTTTGTCATGCAGGTGTTGACGCCTTGGCCAGCTGATGGCCAAGTGAAATGTAGAGTGCGGGGCCTCGTCATGTCTTTTTGGGGAACAACCAAAGCAAAATCTCCAAGGTCTGTCTGAGGCAGAAATAGAAAGAGGGTGTGGTGAGTTTGTTCCAGGCTTATTATAGTTTCTCCAATGTTGCTGTCACAGTTTCTTTTCATCCCTAATGTTGGCTAATTATATCTATATATTTAATTATACATCACTGAGGAATGCAAATTCCACTTGTCTTTATATACAAGGACATGTTACTGGTAACTATTTAGCATTAGCTAATCCACAGAGATGACCAAATTTTAGACCAAAAAGATGAAAAATAATTCTGGAAGACTGTTTCCTTAATAAATTAATTGCATGCATTATAATTGCGTAAATTTTAAACTGAGATGCCATGGTATCACAGTTTGCTCTCTAATCCTGACTAATGGCTGACACCTGAACTCGGGTCTTTCAGAGAAGACGCTTAAAGATGAACTAAGAGTGCATGATTTAATCGAAGTTGCAGGGTTTTGACTTGGATTACATGCCCAACACCTGCTAAGAGAGAGAGAGAAAAAGAGATTAGAATGAGAAAATGGCGAAGCTTGGTCTCAGCTGAATCACTTGACATTCCTCAGCCGTCCTCCAACTCTGAAGCTGATGAAACATTGTGAAAGTCAGTTCAGCAGCTTTTAACATCGCATGAAATCAAGTCGCCAAATTGCACATACTCCTTTTGTGAGATATTTTATTAAGCCATACCAACTGGCTCGACATATGCGGAAAAAACATGTTTAATACCCTGTAATTGGTTTTATATCGAAAATCAACGGACAGTGGCAACTCAAATGAAAAGCGAGTTTCCGTTAACAAGGCTCTCTAACGAATTAACCAACGTGCCATTTTCAAATCTTATCCTCGGCCTCCGCAATTTTAAACTCGACTAATAACGACAAATGACAATTAGATTGATAAAGCTTTATCTCTGGGCAAGTTGCCAAATTTAGAAGCTCGTTTTGGATACTTAGGTTAACGTTAGTTT
The DNA here is from genome assembly GCF_041902795.1 of Electrophorus electricus. NCBI lineage: Eukaryota > Metazoa > Chordata > Actinopteri > Gymnotiformes > Gymnotidae > Electrophorus > Electrophorus electricus. Next base: position 2,999,307 of record NC_137506.1, on the reverse strand, counting down.
AACATTTGCCAGGCTAGCTAGCGTAACTTAGCCCACGGTACAGGTAAGTAACCTAGTTAGCTAGCTAGCTAACGTTAACTGAAATAAATGTGATTTTATTTTACTTGTTGCATTTGTAAGCTTTCATATTATGATTATCTCAAATTCTTTATAATTGATTTCCGAACTTATAACCAATGTAGTTAGCCAGGTGTCAAAACTAAGGTGGGAATATTAATATTGTCCACTGTAACTAGATCGTTAGCTGGGTGGCTAGTTTATCCCTTCACCACTAAGGTAAACTCTAACTACTTTTATTTGTTCTCACACAGTTGTCGTTTTGGAGTCATTCATAGATGCAGGCTAACTGTTAGTGTTATGTTTGCATGTAGGAAGCCCTCTGAGTAGACGTTTAACAAATTGGATTCTTTTTACATTCATCAGCCACTTCATTGAAAATCATCTTGTGGGTCCGCATCCTTCATTAGCCAGGCACACCTGTCGTACAGGAAGCTGTACTGCCACTTCACTGAGAACAGTACTGCTGTGAGAATGAAACTACAGTGTGTAATTGGGCCTGCGTGGTGAAGTTTACTCTCTTTTGTATAGTTACTCTGCACGATGGTGCTGAGCTCTCTGATCTAAGGAGGCTGGAATGCTGTGTGTACTTCACTGTCCAACATTCACGCACCTCCTTAACACAGTGTGTTCTTCAGCCTGAGGACATGTCGCTCGTTCTCTCTGCACGGGTGTGTGTGTGTGTGTGTGTGTGTGTGTGTGTGTGTGTGTGTGTGTGTGTGTGTGTGTGTGTGTGCGCGCGTGTGCGGAGACCTCCTGCAGCACTACTGTGATGTACAATGGAGAAGCGTATAAGGCTGTAGCACACACAGTTCATCTAGTAGGCGTTTGAGCGGAGGGGTTTCAGGTTGGCAGAGTTGTGACTGTATTCTCATTGTTTCAGGCTTATGAATGAAAGTCCACTTGGTTCTCTCTGGGGTTATGAGGGTCTTCTTTTGCTGAAGTGAGGTAATTACTATGGCATATACGGCTGTTTCCTGGTTTTATTTTCTTTCCAGATGTAATGCATAGCTTGTTTGGCAATAATGACTTAAGTAATGATTACATTTTATCACACATTTGGTTCTTTGGTTTCTTGGTACTCTAACGGATGGAGTCTGTTTGCCTGATGGCTTTTAATTGATCAATAAGTCCATTATGGTTACAAACTAAGGAAGCAGTGCTAAAGATTTTATGGTACACAAATAGGTTCATTTTCCTAGTAAAGATGTCTTCTTCTACAACTTTCTTCAGGTTTAAAGTCAAGTGTGTTTGAAGCCCCACTTAAGTGAAAGGAAATTTGTTTGTGTACGTGTGTGTGTGAGTGTAAATGAGACCTAGAATAGACAGCAGTGTTAACAGAAACCTTTAAGTAATTCAGTGTCAAACCGAGGGCCAGACATGCTCCAGTAAATAACCTTCTCTTACATGTCACAGACTTTCTCTCTCTCCCCCTAACACAAACTCTGTCTCCCTGCCACGGTGTCTTTCTTTATCTCCCTGTCACTCTCTCTCTCTCTCTCTCTCTCTCTCTCTCTCTCTTTTTCTTTCTCTCCTTGTCAAAGTCTTTCCCTCACAGTCTCTGTCTCCCTGTCACAGCATCTCTCTCTCTCTCTCTCTCTCTCTCTCTCTCTCTCTCTCTCTCTCTCTCTCTTCTTGTCAAAGTTTCTCCCTCCTTGTCAAAGTTGCTCTCCCTCTCCCTCACGGTCTCTTCCTCCCTGTCACAGTCTGTCGACTGCGGCGATGCAGGTTCTGTGCGTTTATACAAATAAATGCCTTTTCCTCCATTGTTCCATATGCTAAGCTCTGTGCATGCGATCCAGCAAGTATGTAATTTATAGAATGCTCCAGTGTGGCTCACTACTAGTGTATTGCTGAGTCCCCAGTTGGATGTCAAAGGGTCAAAGCAAAGCCACCTGTCTACAGTGCTCCTTACACCACTGCCTCCCTCCCACTGGGACTTTACAGGTTTTATTTGTTTTACTCAGTGTTCTACAGCGCTCGCATTCTGTACATTTTGTATGGTAAAGCAGTAGTACTTTGTTGCCATGGGCAACCAAGAAGTATCGAGTGTTATGTTAATGGATTGGTTATAGCAACAATGCACAATTCATATTTTGAAAATTAAAGTACATGTGCACTTGGATTTGTGCGAGTTCATCGAGGGATGCGTGCCGTATCATTACATAGAATGCGATGTGTGGGTCATCTGGGTCTGACCCCCATGACTTTAAAAGCTTCCCATTTCTGTCCTATATCAGACAAATGCACTGTTTTGCTGTTGCAGTTCTGCCTGTTTTTATGTTGAGAAGCATACGATTGAGGGCCTTTCTACGATAGCGATGATATCCATTGTTAGGAGAGCTTCCATTTTTGCTGTCACATCCTGAGATTCTTTCTCTGCAACCCCATTTCAGGAGTCAGCAGTCACGGCGCAATGGAAATGGATCCTCATTTAAAATAGTGATATAAAATCGATCCCATGAGCCTGAAAGCTCCCCGGGGCTGTGACTTGGCAGGCTTTCTAGAATTTTCCATGATGCCCATTGCTTTCCTTAGTCGAGGCACTGTGCTTCTGAACACAGTCAGAACTTTCTCTCTTAATGGACTGACATACACCGATGGACCAGCTTGCTTTGTTGCCATGGAAACAGCACTGCGTGTGTGTGTGTGTGTGTGTGTGTGTGTGTGCGCGTGCGCTTGCATGCAGGAGAGAAAGCTTTTTCTTTTGTTAAGGGTAAAGCAATCTTGATGCCATAATGCTGCGTTTAGTACAGTGAAGATATGCTTTTGTCTCTGACTTGGGTTCCTTGTGATCATTCTGCATATGGGACTTATCCCTTTTGGCTGTGACAAAGCCCAGCACCTTGCTGTATTACATATTAACGGTCTTAAGCTTTCTGAGATGAGGCTTTGTTGTGGTGTTGTACTCAGTGCTTAGAGGTCTTCGAGGTTACGCCACGAAGGAATTATTATTCTCATCATTAGTTCTCTCTGTGTGTGTGTGTGTGTGTGTGTGTGTGTGTGTGTGCAGGTAAGGCAGAAGACAGTGGTGTAGTCGGAATGGAGCTTCCAGTGCCGGTGAATATTCGGATCAGCCACATCACTTGTGACTCCTTCAAGATCTGCTGGGACATGGACCCACGCACCAAAGACAAGATCACCCACTACTTCATCGACCTCAACAAGAAAGAGACCAAGAGCTCCAACAAGTTCAAACACAAGGTGTGGCACATAAGTAGCAGCACTACGGAGACGTGCTAACACCCCAGCTCCCCACCCTGCCTCTGAGCCATCTCCGTTTGTCTGATTCCTCTCCCCCCCTCCCCCCGTCTCCAGGATGTACCCACCAAGCTGGTTGCCAAGGCAGTGCCGTTGCCAATGACCGTGCGAGGCCATTGGTTCCTGAGCCCAAGAACAGAGTACACGGTTGCCGTGCAGACTGCGTCCAAGCAGAGCGATGGGGACTATGCCATATCCGAATGGAGTGACATCGTTGAGTTCTGCACCGCGGGTAACGTACCCTCCCCCGTTAGCAAGGGTCTCGTCTGCTGCCAGTAGACGGCCTCGCTAAATGACCGCTACCCTCCTAATCCTACGCACAGCCGTAGCCACGGAAATAACGACAGTGTTGGGGGCGGGGGGACAGCAAGCCAGAGGTTTATTTTCACATGCATGAAAGCTGTGTGTAGTAAAATGAGTATTCCAGCTGTGTGTGTGTGTGTGCGTGTGCGTGTGTATGTGCGTGCGTGTACGTGCGTGCGTGTACGTGTGTGCGTGTACGTGCGTGCGTGTGCGTGCGTGCGTGCGCGTGCATGTGTGTGCGCGTGTGTGTGTGTGTGTGTGTGTACGCGTGCGTGTGTGCGCGTACGTGTGTGCGTGTCCGTGTGTGCGTGTCCGCGTGTGCGTGTCCGCGTGTGTGCGCGCGTGTGCGTGCGCGCGCGTGCGTGTGTGTGTGTGTGTGTGTGTGTGTCGCCATGCAGATTACTCCAGCGTGCATCTGAACCAGCTGCTCCAGAAGGCAGAGGTCATCGCTGGACGGATGCTGCCGTTCACAGTGTTCTACCGCAACCAGAACCAGGAGTACTTTGAGCACTGCAGGTACGGTACGGGAGCAGCTCCGGGAGCGTCCCTGGCACGTGCAGAGTGCCCCCGTCCGCCAAACGGCGGAACAGCAGCAAAAGACATCCGCTAGTGAAATAAGTGAAAATGCCGTAGTTTATTTACAGACGTGATGAATCGCTTAAAAGACGGCGTAGAAAGTGTGTTTAAGACCAAAAAAACAAAGTCGCACAGTGATCAGAGCTAAAGGGAGCAACGGTTCCAGGGCCAGCTTGGTTTTGAGGATTATGCAAACGGCAATAAGAATTTGAAAATTGTTTGAAAATATTGATACCAGTCTTTGTGGTTTTTACAGTGTGCATAAACAGCTTCAGTCGAACTAACAGTCCTTAAAATACATATTAAAAAAACAGCCATGTTTTCAGATTTTTTTTTTTCTTGGTGATAGATGTGCACAATGAAAAACTGCACTGTAAGGCATAGTGTTGTAGTCAGAGGAAGACCTTGTTATTCCCACATAGATCTGTGTAATGCACACATACATTACAGTGCACGTTGCATTCATAAGCCTTAAAGATGGACTTATGAAACAATATCCAGGACTACTCTAACTGTAGTAATAATAGCCTGTATAATATTATTATTAATAATAATAATAATAATAATAATAATAATAATAACTGTAGTAATAATAGCTTGTATAATATTAATAATAATAATAACTGTAGTAAGAATAGCCTGTGTAATAGTAATAATAATAATAACTAGTAATAACGATAATAATACCATTTTTTTGCATTCTCTTTAATTGTGAGTCCTTGAGAATTTCAGTTAAATGCAAGTCTAGGTTTAGTTATGTCTAAGCCCGAACAGGAGTATATTTGAAAAAAAGTGTATTTACTTGATGGCCACCACTGTGGCGGACAGTAGTGAAACCCTTCTGTGTTGTGTGCATGTGTGTATGTGTCTGCATGCACGTGTGTGTGTATGTTGGTGAACACCCTCTTTGGTGTGTGTGTGTGTGTGTGTGTGTGTGTCTTTCAGGGCTGCGCAGGGAGGCCGAATGCTCCCCTCGGTGAAGGACAACAGCGGGAGTCACGGCTCTCCGCTGAGTGGGAAGCTGGAGGGCATCTTCTTCAGCTGCAACACGGAGTTCAACACGGGCCAGCCGGCTCAGGACTCGCCCTATGGCCGCTACCGCTTCCAGATCCCGGCTGAGGCGCTGTTCGACGCTGACACGCGCCTCTACTTCGGGGATTTCTACTGCATGTACACGGCATACCACTACGTGATTCTAGTGCTGGCCCCCCGCGGCTCGGCCGGGGATTTGTACTGCAGCGAGCGGCTCCCCGAGCTGGACGCCGCCAGCAACCGCTTCCTAACGCGCACGGTAGGCGAGGATGGGCGCGTGGAGTTCCGCCATGCGCAGGATCTCATCCTGGAGCTGATCTACACGGAGCCCGTGGACATCTCCCGCGGCACCGTCGGCCAGATCAGCGGCCACCAGCTCATGAGCCTTTCCACCGTCAATGCCAAGAAGGACCCCAGCTGCAAGATCTGCAACATCAGCGTCGGCCGCTAATGACCCCGGCCCCCACCGTCACCGGGCCTCAGATCACAAGCCTCAACACCACTAATAGCATAGACGCTAACACGTGCTAACACCCACATACAGACTCAACACAAACTCTCATCCTCTGATCACACACCCCAAGACCTGCGACATTAGTACAGGGTGCTAAGTGACACACACGAACACAACACGAACTTATTAACAGCGTCTAACCTTCAACATAACAATTTTACTACATTTATTTATCTGTTTGTTTATTGAAGATCACATCTCAAGACATAAAATTCACACGGCATGGTAGCACACGCTACCATCACCTCAAGCAAGAGAACGCGACCCTAAAACCTCCAGCCTAAACTCTGGGCTGTGCTCTAGCTGTGTCACTGTATGCGTTACACAGTAGGGGATTTCGTTTACCCAGCAGGCCTCAAAAGCTTAGCGTCAAACCTGACATTAGCACCGTGCGCTAACGCACGCTGCCAGAGACCCAGACTCGACCTGAACTTACTAACACTCTCTAGCCCTCACCGGTACAGTAGCAAACCCACACCACCAACGCTGAGATGCAATATTAGCTCGGGACGCTAACTGCGGTGGGACGGTAGCTGGCGCTTGACCTGATTTCCAGTGTTTCCCGACAACACTCCTACCCTGGACGTGGCCCCAGAAAGGCTGCAGGCGAAATATTACGCTAATATTTCACACAAACGCGCTGGCAGAGTTGCAGCGAACGCGCTCAGACGCCTCCCGCGTCTCCGGGCCGTGCCGCTTGTCTCCAACTGTGCCAGCCACGTGCGCAGAGCGCCGGAGACCACGCCTCCGCAGGACCTGGCACGCACCACCCACCACGCTGAGGCCAGCCGCACCGCCAAGTCCTGGACGCCAGCTCCCTGCCGGCTCCCGGGGCTACCACACCTGGGTCAAAAAACCGACCTGGTCAACTGGTCGGTGGCAAAGTTCTCCACCGGAAAAACTGGAAAAGGAACGATGGAAGAGAGAAGGAAAGAAAGACAGAAAGAAAGTACTGAATTTGTCACCATATCTGACAGGCCTTGGAGCTCTGCCACCGTCCTGTAACAAAGCCTCTTAAACCCAAACACAGCACCAGTCCCCTGAGAAAACTTGCAGTAGAAATGCATACGGCCTTATCCGTCCGTGTAAGGATCTCTTCCGCGCCGCCCCCTCCTGGCAGGTAGGAACGTTGGACACGCCCCTTACATCGTACGTGTACATGCAGATTCTTACACCTGTTAGGACTGTTTGGCGGCGAAGGGATTTCGAACAGAGAACCTTTACGCGCAGTGATGATTTAGCCTTGGGCTGAACTTCTTCTGGCTGCTTTGAACCTTTTAACCATATTAAACCTTGCCCGGAATTAAAAGGGATTTAAATCCAGAGAAAAGGCCTTCGATGTTGAACCGTCCTTACGGCCAGGCTGCGGCTCACAGACTTTCACCTGACTCGTCCATGATTTTCCTGACGTTAGCACCCCTTAATGAACACTTGCTTATTTTTACAGCATTATCGCAGTTCTCCTTTAACTTTATTTTGTTTTTTACTGGAACCGTAGTTTGATTTTGTCTAAAGTTATTTTCTGGAGGAATGCAAAACGTGTGTGTGGGAGAGAGAGAGTGAGTCTATTCTGATCGTTTATAATGTACCTGACGTTCCTTGTTAACACACATTTAGACGTGTTCACAACCTTAATGCTGTGTTGCTGTAAGCCAAAGGTATTGCGGGGAGAACTGTTTAACACACCTGAACACACAAAGATAATGCGGACCGTCCCCATAAGAGGTCACCCCAATAGATACTAAAAAAAACCCAACCAAACCCTCCCAAAATAGTTCGAGTCAACACAAGGTAGGCACGCATGGCTCAGAAAGCAACTGACCGTTGTTAGGTGCTATTGCACCATTGTTTGTGTGGGTTGTGCTGTGTGTTGCTGTGGTGAAACCGCGGCACCCACACCCGCAGTTTCTCAGCTCTGCCGCAGCTGAGGGGGTTCGTTGCATCCAAGCCTTAACTGTACAGGTCTGTTCTAGTTTGTCATCTTGCTTCTCCTTCTACCTAAAGTACACGTTGACCGTTCTGTTAACCTCCATGCTGTATATATTGTATATGGGTATAAGCGGCCTACAGCGCACATGTTTGAGTTCAGTAGTGGTGATTCAGATTTGTTCAGTCCAAAATGGCGTTGCTTGCCTGGCAGTGTCCAAGATTGTCTGTAAGCCCTAAACCATGTCTACAGTAGCTTAACGGACTAACCGCCTTTCCCTTTTAATTCACTGTATGATCAAAAATCTGACCATTAACAGACGATATGTTAAAATTGTAACATTGATATGAGTTTGAGTGTAGATTAGACCATATGCGAGTAATCCATGCAAAAAACTATCTTAGCACATCCAAGACTTCACATATAAATGTATATTTATGGGTTCACCTGGGATCGCGTTTGGAAAATCACCTTCCCTTATGGCAAGAAGGAAAGGATACCTTATGTTTTAAAACATTTACACCTTCAGTGAACACTACTATTGTAGGTAGAACATAAAGAATCTTCAAAACGGTGTTGGTTGTCGAGGCATCGTTTTATTTTTGAAGCGCAACATCGAACAGCTCACACACAGCAAGGGAACAGTAGAAGAAGAGCGAGGAACCCTGTGGTACATTAGCACCAGCTAGTGCTGCAGGTACCGGGCTCTTCAGTCCAGTCGCCAGGGACCCAGCTCCAGTTCTGTTCTGGCCTACGCACACCTCAGGGTGTATTAGGAAGCAGAACACAACAACAATAGGGACTGACCGGAGGTCTCAGAGGACCACAGAGCGAACATCTGTGCTGCGGCAATCGGTGGAGAGAGAATATGTCTCTCCACTCATTCTGACACTATACCAGTTTACTTTGGGAATCCTGACCTGACAGTGACCTTCACTTGAGTGCAATCCCTGAAACACTGGCACAAAGCAAACTGCAAGCATGCCACACCATTTTGAACAACGTTCACCAAATTTCAGATGCAGTGAACCACAAAGGAAGCATTACTTGCTGTCACTGTGAAATATATGTATCTGATTTGTTCAAACACTTAGCCTTTGGTTAAAAAAAAAAACTAAAAATGTAGAATTGAAAAGGAAAATTGCCAAGGTTATTTTTTGTAAGCAGTTACGTTGTGTATGTGATATAGATTAGATTGAATAAATAATTGAAGTTTCCATCTTGCAGAGTGTAGACTAGAGAGCTGCTGTTTTATTCCAAGATTTCCTGTTTCATTTGTTCAAAAAAAAAAAACTAAGCAAATGTTGCTGGCTCGTTAGCATGGTTAGCATGCAGTTTCTGCCCAGGCGAGGCAAGCCACGCCCACCTGGCCCCGCCCTCACCTGGCGAGGCAGTCAAACACGGCGCCCTCAGGGCCGTGCGTCTTCACCCAGCATGCTTTTCAGCAGCCTCAGTCTGGCCTTCAGGGCTTTGTACTGCTCATATTCCGCCGCCACGGTTACCCAGTCCTCCCTCTGTAGGTTCCTTTAATGAAGAAGGCGTGGAAAATGAGAAAGAGGGTGTGGCATAAAAATGTCACTCCTCTTTGTCACACATATCTGACATTTTCCCTTTATTGCCTTACTCCCGCAGGTGTGTGTAGTAATGATCCAGACTGAACCTCTACACACCCTTACTGTACATGCGTGTACAGGGGAGCCACCCAGCACTGTCTGTGTCATTCCAACCCTATATGTGTTAGCCCCGCCCTTTCTGCCCCTCCCTTCCTCCCTGTCTGGCCTGTGGGTGGCGCTCACACTGAAATACCCTCTCTGGCAGATGCTGTTCCGTGAAGGGTATTTTTTCCTCTTCTTGTTTTGAGTTTCTTGACGTGTTTCTGAAAACATGTGACTGTTCAATAAATTCAATAAAGCTGTGTGTGGATGAGAGGGCTGCCTCAATTCCTTACTCTGCCTGTGTGTGTGTGTGTGTGTGTGTGTGTGTGTGTGTGCGTGCGTGTGTGTGCGCGTGCGTGTGTTAGTGTGTGTGCGTGTGTTAGTGTGTGTGCGCGTGTTTGTGTGTGTGTGCGCGTGTCTGTGTGTGTGTGTGTGTGTGTGTGTGTGTGCGTGTGTGTGTGCGTGTGTGTGCGTGCGTGTGTTAGTGTGTGTGCGTGTGTTAGTGTGTGTGTACCTGCTCGTGTTTGAGAGAAATATCTCCTTGTATTTTTTCAGAATTTTCTTCAGTCGTCTCTTCTCTGCTCGCACCTCTTTCATCTGCCTAAGGAACTCTGTCCTTGAGTCACACACACACACACACACACGTATAAACAGACACACATGTATAAACATACATATACACATGTACACATACAAACACGTATAAACACACACACACACACACACACACATATACACATGTACAAACACGTATAAACATACACACACACGTATAAACAAACACAAATATGCATATGTACACACAGGACATGCGGTTCCATATATTTAAAAACAGTTTGTGCGTGTGTGTGTGTGTGTGTGTGTGTGTGTGTGTGTGTGTGTGTGTGTGTGTGTGTGTGTGTGTGTGTGTGTGTGTGTGTGTGTGTGTGCGTGCGTGTGTGTGTGCGTGCGTGCGCGCGTATGTACCTGTTGGTGGAATGTGTATCATTTACAGGAGCTGTATACTGTTTGTCCCTGTCCAGCTGTGAGATTAAGGTAGAATTCCTGTACTCTTGTGTTGGCACAGAAACCATGTCAAATATTTGAACCTGCCCCTGTTCCCTGTATCAGCACACACACACATACCCACACACCCCCCTACACAAAAACTAGTCTGTAGTCCTAAGCATAGCCATTCAGAGAAGTCTAAAAAGAAGGGTTGAATGCATGTTTGTTCTGCAGACTATTATGTACTTCATTAAATAAAATATATTGAACAGGGATGAGTGAGACGAGAAGATGAGGGAGGGAGCCATACGGTGGCGTTGATCGCTGTGTTTGAGGTATACAACGCCTGCTTCACCAAACGATAGCGGTTATAGAGGTCTCTCATCACACTCCTCTCCTCTCTGGACTTCTGTAGAGAAAACACACACACACACAGAGCTCATGATACATTCTGGATCTCGTGGTTCACAAACCTGGGCTTTCTAACCTGCTCCATGTGTACCACATTTTCATTCTGTTCCAGCCCAAGCACACCTCTGACAGGTCAGCAGGTAACATATACACCTCTGACAGGTCAGCATTTAATATAGATGTGTTGTGAAAATGACCTGGCACTCTGTGGAGCCTGTTTAGAATTTATTATTACGATTCAGACAATAAGCTTGTCAATTAATTATGAAACTTTGTGAAATTATGCCAATTTCAGTGTGAACACAAATATACTGGGTTGTGTCTGGGTACAAACCATTATTCCGTTGCTTCCCTCATGTTTGTCTATTTTTTCATTAACAAATGAGACGTGGAACAATTTATACTTTTTTCAGTTTTACCAGTAGTAACATTACAGTCTAAATGTGTGGGACCAACCGGCCTGCCGTGAAGACTCTCACAGTAGAGTAGACACTTCTGCAGTGTGTTCTTCTCCAGAGCCAGCTGGACCTGAGACATGTCCTACACACACACACACACACACACACACACACACACACACACACACACACACACACACACACACACACACACACACACACACACAAAATATGGACTAAACCTAAAAGTTTTTAATAGTGTCTACAGTAAATAACTGGAAAATCTAGATCACCCAGAAATGTTATTTTATATGTTGATATTTTATTTTTGTGTGAGAGACTGTGTGAGGGAGTGAGTGTATAAGTGCGTTTGGATAAAATTGTCAGCTAAATGGCATAAATATAATAAACATGACATTTTACATGTGTCAGAAGCACGCTAAAATGGCTGAGTGTGTGCGTGTACCTGCATGTGCTCTGGTATGTGTAGTTCCAGTCGTTTTTCGTTAAGGTGCTGCGCTACCACGTTCACTGTGTCTTCCAGTGCTGGTTTGGGCTGAGACACTCTGATCTTTGTCTCCCCTTGCTGGGTGGAAGTGGAACCACATGATCTCTTCACTCCCTTCACACACTGTCTTGATCTTAACCCTACACAGAGAGAGAGAGAGAGAGAGCGAGAGCAAGCGCAGGAGAGTAAAAATGTTGGTACACCTGATGATTGTAATAGCCTCATTTTTTAGGCCCTTCTATGCCACATGCACTCTAGTCCTGTGCACTCTCGGCCCGTGCACTCTATGCCACGTGCAGTCTCACCCCAGCTGGTACCTTTGAGCTGCCTCCATCCTTGGCTGAGGTCTGTGATGTGATTCACCACATTAGGTTCTGTCTCTTTACCACTGTGAGCAGCCTGCACAGAAAGCCACTCCATTAGTAATATTTAATGAAGTACACACTGATATTTACACACTAACATTTAATTAATTACACATGAATATTTAATTAATTACACATGAATATTTAATTAATTAGGACTTTGAGCTATCAATCTGAAGCTTGCAGGTTTGACTCCTGGCTCTGCCATACAGCCACTGTTGGGCCCTTCAGCAGTGCCCTTAACCATCCAGAGTTGATGGTGTAGTATCTCTCTAATACAAAACCTTACCTCTGACACACACACACACACACACACACACACACACACACACACACACACACTCACACACCCACCTCATGACTGTGGCTGAGCTGGAAGGGATTCTCAAAGCTCTTGACTGCTTGTTTGAGGTTGCGAACATGGCATTGTTGCAGAGGGACCAGCAGCTCACTGGACACACACACACACACACACACACACACACAGCCATGTAAGCATGTTTCCATTGCCAGAGCATGGACTGAAACACATTTTAGATGTAGGGATCCTCCTACGTGGAGTGTGATTGGCTGGATGGCACAAAAGAGGTGGAGTCTTGCTCACTGCCCAAACCCTGGCTCAGGGCTGCACTGGCACTGGTGGCCTTCCACACAGGAACTGCAGGGACCAACAGCGGTTAGAAGGTCAGTGAACCTCACGCATTCAGCCACTAGAACCAGAGGGCTTTTAGTCATCTGAAACAACTGCTCCGCTTCCAGAAACTTCACACCGCAACACTGCATGCGTACAAGAGCAGGAAGACATTCATCAAACAACCATGTGAATGTTGTGGGGAGCGAGAGAAGGAGAGAGGGAGGGACACAGAAAGGGAGAGTGGAGAAAGAAGGAATGAAGCCCTGAGAGGTGGGGAAGGTGAGAGAGATCCAGCATGCGCACGTAGACACAGGTCTTACCCCTGGGGCAGGACCTGGGCTGTTCACAGAAGGACTCGCCCATCTTCTCTAACCGGCTTCTCCCCGAGCCAGCCGGTCTTCCCGAGCCACCCTGACCTCCAGTATGAGTGGGTGCCTGCCGGCTCTTCTGCGCCGGCGACATGCTGCTCTCACATGTTGTGCAGCCGTGTTGAGAGTGCGCGTCGTTCCTAGGATCAGGGCATGAGCTGGTCCTCGTGGCGTCTGACTCAGGCTGTGTGTGTCTGTTCTCACAGCATGTCTGGCTGGTGCACGAGCGTGTGTTGCCACCCTGGGCGTGCGATTGGCAGCGTGGTGTGTGTGTGTGGCTGGTGTCTGATCGTCTGCATGGGGTGTTTGAATGGGAGGGGCTCTGCAAAACAAAAAACCAATAGCAGCGAGATAGGATGTTTCTGATACAGTGAAGACCGCACACACACACGCACACACACAATCTTTACCGTGCTCTTTACCGTGAGTGAGCACCTGAGGCGGGACTGACTGGGTAGACAGGATCTAGAGAGAGAGAGAGAGAGAGAGAGAGAGTGAGAATAAGAAAGAATGAGAGAGGATGAAAGAGAAAGAATGAGAGAGAATGAGACAGGATACAGGTACATAACATGCAACAGGAAATGGAATCCTACCTGCTGGATAGTGGGGTTGCCCCTGCTGTCGTGGGTGGGTGGGCCCCCATATCATTGGCCCTACCCATGCTGACATCACACACAGTAAATAAACTACAAGACTGCTCCTGGGAAACAAGCAAATATTCATGTAAATAAGTTGCACACACACGTAGCCATGCAAGCACACACACGTACCCATACATGCACACACACATAATTCTTTCTTACCCTCTGCAGTGGTGTCATGTCAGCGAGAGAGGGGGGCAGTGCTGAGTCCTCATTGTATGTAGTGTGTGTAGTGTTTAGGGGGGTGGTGGTGTTTTGGGTATGTGTGGTATTTGGAGTGTGTGTTGCATTTATGGGAGGTGTTGTGTTTGCAGTGTGTGTAGCATTTAGGGGGGGTGTGGTGTTTGGGGTATGTGTGGTATTTGGAGTGTGTGTAGTGTTTAGGGTGTGTGTTGAGTTATGGGTATGTATGGTGTTTGGAGTGTGTGTAGTGTTTGGGGCATGTGTGGTATTTGGAGTGTGTGTAGTGCTTAAGCGGTGTGTGGTGTTTGGGGTATGTATGGTGTTTGGGCTGTGTGTAGTGTTTAGGGTGTGTGTGGTGTTTGGGGTGTGTGTAGCATTTATGGAGTGTAGTGTTTGGGGCATGTGTGGTATTTGGAGTGTGTGTAGTGTTTAAGGGGTGTGTCGTGTTTTGGGTATGTGTGGTGTTCATGATGTGTGTTACATTTATGGGGTGTGTGGTGTTTGGGGTGTGTGTAGCATTTAGAAGGGGTGTGGTGTTTGTGGTATGTGTGGTATTTGGAGTGTGTGTAGTGTTTAAAGGGTGTGTCATGTTTGGGGTATGTGTGGTGTTCATGGTGTATGTTACATTTATTGGGTGTGTGGTGTTTGGGGTATGTGTGGTATTTAGAGTGTGAGCAGTGTTTAGGGGGTGTGTGACGTTTGGGGTATGTATGGTGTTTTGGGTGTGTGTAGTGTTTAGGGGATATGTGGTGTTTGGGGTGTGTGTAGCATTTATGGGGTGTGTAGTGTTTGGGGCATGTGTGGTATTTGTGGTGTGTGATACATTTATGGGGTGTGTAGTTTTTGGGGTGTGTGTAGCATTTAGGGGGTGTGTGGTGTTTTGCGTATGTGTGGGATTTGGAGTGTGTATAGTGTTTAGGTGGGGTGTGGTGTTTGGGATATGTGTGGTATTTGGATTGCGTGTAGTGTTTAAGGGGTGTGTCATGTTTGGGGTATGTGTGGTGTTCGTGGTGTGTGTTACATTTATGGGGTGTGTGTTGTTTGGGGTATGTGTGGGATTTGGAGTGTGTATAGTGTTTAGGGTGTGTGTGGTGTTTGGGGTGTGTGTAGCATTTATGGGGTGTGTAGTATTTGGAGTGTGTGTAGCATATAGGGGGTGTGTGGCGTTTGGGGTATGTGTGGGATTTGGAGTGTGTGTAGTGTTTAGGGGGTGTGTGGTGTTTGGGGTATATGTGGTGTTTGGGGTATGTGTGGTATTCGGGGTGTGTGTTACATTTATGGGGTGTGTGGTGTTTGGGGTATGTGTGGTATTTGGAGTGTGTGTAGTGTTTAGGGTGTGTGCTGAGTTATGGGTATGTATGGTGTTTGGGGTGTGTGTAGTGTTTGGGGTGTGTGTTGAGTTATGGGTATGTATGGTGTTTGGAGTGTGTGTAGTGTTTGGGGCATGTGTGGTATTTGGAGTGTGTGTAGTGCTTAAGCGGTGTGTGGTGTTTGGGGTATGTATGGTGTTTGGGGTGTGTGTAGTGTTTAGGGGGTGTGTGGTGTTTGGGTTGTGTGTAGCATTTATGGGGTGTCTAGTGTTTGGGGTATGTGTGGTATTTGGAGTTTGTATAGTGTTTAAGGGGTGTGTCGTGTTTGGGGTATGTGTAGCATTTAGGGGGTGTGTGGTGTTTCGGGTATGTGTGGGATTTGGAGTGTGTATAGTGTTTAGGTGGGGTGTGGTGTTTGGGATATGTGTGGTATTTGGATTTTGTGTAGTGTTTAAGGGGTGTGTCATGTTTGGGGTATGTGTGGTGTTCGTGGTGTGTGTTACATTTATGGGGTGTGTGTTGTTTGGGGTATGTGTGGGATTTGGAGTGTGTATAGTGTTTATGGGGTGTGTGGTGTTTGGGGTGTGTGTAGAATTTATGGGGTGTGTAGTATTTGGAGTGTGTGTAGCATTTAGGGGGTGTGTGGTGTTTGGGGTATGTGTGGGATTTGGAGTGTGTGTAGTGTTTAGGGGGTGTGTGGTGTTTGGGGTATGTGTGGTATTGGGGGTGTGTGTAGCATTTATAGGGTGTGTGGTGTTTTGGGTATGTGTGGGATTTGGAGTGTGTATAGTGTTTAGGGGGTGTGTGGTGTTTGGGGTATGTGTGGTGTTTGGGGTGTGTGTAGCATTTATGGGGTGTGTGGTGGTTGTGGTATGTGTGGTTGGAACGTGTGTAGCATTTAAGGGGTGTGTGGTGTTTAGGATATGCGTGGTGTCTGGAATATGTGTAGTGTTCAGTGTATGGGTGGTGTTCGGGGTGTGTGTAGCACTTAAAGGGCGTGTGGTGTTTGGGGTATGTGTGGTTGGAGTGTTAAGGGGGTGTGTGGTCAGGTGGACGCTGCTTGTGAGTTTGTGGGTAGTATTGCAGACGTGTGTGTGAGTGTGTGTGTTTGGAATCAGGTGTGTGTGCTTCTCCAGCAGATGTAGAGTAAGGATATTACACATGGCCTGTTCCTCCAGCATCTTCGGGCCTTCAGAGACACTACAAACAGGTTATAAAACATAACAGTTGAAATTATTATCAGTCACATTTAAACTATTAAATCTTTCTAATCACCTAGTACAGTATACACTAAACAACACTTTCATACATTTTGTTAAAATAGCATAAATCCCCCCCCCCCCCAAAAAAAACCCAACCCAAAAACCATCGAGTGTTAATGTTAATAAAAAGTCTATGAACTCCACAGTTCCCCCTGCTGGTGTTTATCTGGCATGTTCACCCTTGTCATCTACCCCGTAGTGCATTAAAAACCCCTCCCACCAGAAAAGGAATTACATTCTAATAAAAACGTCGCTATAAAAGTGAATATATTGTCGTAACATACAGTCCCATTTAGTCAATTTACAAAAGAAAATCAAAAACAAACCAAGTTTTCATATAAAAGGCTTTTTTAAAATACTTTTTTATTCTATTATTTATTCTATTATAAATAATAGAATATGTAATACAATTCAAGAACTACCCAGAACCTAAGCACTCCCAAACGCCAACATGTCCAGTCAACTAGATCAAATCTACAAGACTCAAACTGTATCCCATGCAGAGACAAAGAGACAAAGTGACAGACTGTCAGGCAGGTAGATAGACAGCTGGTCACTCAGGCCATGTCTACATAATTTGTATAACTCGAAATGTCCATTTGAGAAGCACATTGCTGTATGTGTCAGCTCCAAATGTGTGTGTGTGTGTGTGTGTAGGTATGTAGGTGTGTGTATGTGGTGTTCTTGTTTTCGTGTAGGTTTGTGCCAGGGTCAAAGGTAGAGGATGATGGGAGCTAAAATGTCAAACACGGTGGAATGATATTAATAGTCCTGTTTATGAGGAAATGACACGATCAAATAAGCCTCTGGCCCTCTGTGACGAAATGCAGAAACCATCTATTTATCTGCCTGTCTGTACTCTCTTTCTACACTGTCTGGAAGATTCCTCTTCCTCATTCCTGCCCTCCTATCCTATGGTGTCTGGAACTTGGCTAGGCTCACAGAGTGCACTCTGACGGCTTTGGCCAGACACATTCATAGCAATCCATCACACAGAGGCCACTCATAGCTGTGCCCATAAATACAGCCTACTCCATCTGAAAGGGCAGACAGTGGATCGTACAAATCTGTAAACACACACACACACACACACGATCACAAACACACACATTCAGAAATGTTTACTTGGAGGATGAAGACTGAGTAGAACTTTCTATGTGTTTATTAGGTCTGCTGGGAACGACCCACAATCCCTTTGACACATTGTGACAGCAGCGAGGGCTAGCAGGTTGACAGGCTAGCAGGCTCTGAGCTCCTGGAGCGTTCAGCACTGCCTGTCTTGTCCTCGGTGGGACACTTCACCCTGTTTCACCTATCCCCCAGGGTGTGTGTTGATGAAGGACAAAATGTCCCTAGTGCTCTCCGCCTGCTCAGCACAGGTGCCAGGGGTGGGGGGTTGACTGAATGGAGTTAGGATGATTCTAAGGGCCTGTGACTGACAGGCACCCAAATCTATCGTAGTACCGCTGTGCTGACCTGCCATTCTAAATGTCCAGAGAACAATCTGGACTGCCATTCTAGAACTCCAGACAGAACATTCTGGACTGCCATTCTAGAACTTCAGAAAGAACATTATAAACTGCCATTCTAGAACTCCAGACAGAACATTCTGAACTGCTATACTAGAACTTCAGAAAGAACATTCTAAACTGCCATTCTAGAACTTCAGAAAGAACATTATAAACTGCCATTCTAGAACTTCAGAAAGAACATTATAAACTGCCATTCTAGAACTCCAGAGAGAGCATTCTAGACTGCCATTCTAGAACTCAACAGAGAACATTCTGACACTCCACAGTCAGCTGGGAAGATGGTTCATGAACCTTTCAGAACAAAAAACTCCAGAGCTGCGATTAGTATCCAATAAAAATAACAATTTTACACCATTTAATATTATTAGCAATATTAATCATACAGTAGTATGTACATAACAGCAACAACAACAACAACAATAATAATAATAATAATTATTATTATAGGTTCCTTTCAGGATTGCCAAGGAAACTGCACATATAAAAGTTTAACATTAAAAGATTAAGAAACTGAATTAAAAAAACAGGACTAGAATTTAAAAAAGAATGACTATAGTATTAACAGAGGCAGTTAAATAACTAAATCTTGAATAAACGAGATAGATGCAGTAGCAAGATATTTAGTTAGTATGAGGAAAAGCAATCCGGAATGGAGGATACAGAGGTACTTGTGGGGAGGTGTGAAGGGATTGTGTTCCAGAAATTAGGGTCCGCTACCCTAACAGCGTATGGAGCCTGGAGCATGAGACAGAGACCCGGCGAGCATCCAAGAACCAAGGCGAAGGTGAAAGAGAGCAGGAAGCTACCAGACCATGCAAGGACTTCACAACTAGAAGAAGCATTTTATACGGTCTGGTGAAGTGGACCTGAAGCCAGCGTATGTGGACCTGCCGCTGCTTCCGGAGCCCGGAGGCAGGAGCTCGAGGAGAGCAGCTCTGCAGTGATCCAGTCTGGATTAAAGCACGAATAAGACTCTCAGCTACGGAGTGACAGAGAGGACAATAGGCTGAAAATACGCTGCTTTATTGATGGTTTAATATGACCCTCAAAGGACGACGTGGACTCAAAAATGACACTAAAATTCCAAACCTGGGTGACAGGACATAATAAAACCAGGGATAGCCAGTGCAGTGTGTCCAGTTTACTTCAGGGTGGTTGTAGATGCAACTGGTATTTTACGAAGCTCTTATGTGTTTATATCAGCCAAACACTTGATCAGAGCGGCAGGTAGGTGCGGATGAGACCGGACACAAGCTCTCAAATGAGTCCCTCCTGCACATGCTAAAGACTAAAACAGAAACCTTGTAATTTTTTATTAGGTCTCATTTATTTTTAAAGGTCTCAAATAAACACACACACACACACACACATTTTTATTTTAGACTTACCGAAAGATGCATGGGCCGAACACTGTGGCCAAATTCTCGGAGGTCATGTGATTCCACTGGCTATAGGCAGCCACTCGGGACAGGAAGTGCAGAAGATAAGACAAGATGTTGTAATTGTCATCAGGAAGACGGCTCAGGGTTTCCTTCAGTACCGTAAACAGTTCTGTTCCGTCTTTACAGTCTTCACACACACAAACACATACGCGTGCGCGCACACACACACACACACACACATACACACACTTGTGAGAAGTGCCAGTACGCAAGAAAAGTCACAGTATGCCAAAGAGTAAACTGTAGAAGTGAGTACCGGCCCACTTTGAGTACTGTTTGTGTGTTTCATGCGTGATTGTGTGAGTGCATGCTGCATGTGTTTGCTATGTGTGAGTGTGTGTGTGTGTGTACCCATAAGTGCCTGCTGCATGTGTTTGCTGTGCGTGTGTGGAATAAGTCCACAGGGTAGTTCTCTCAAGTAGAGTTTGAGGAGTGCAGCAACCGTGGGAACATCTCCTCTCTCCAGACCCACACACTCTCCCCGGTCCAAACACACACGGAGGGTCTGACAGCGTCGGTCAGACCCACACAACCTGAACACGCCACTCTGCTGCAGACCTGGACACACACACACACACACACACACACACACACACACACACACACACACACACACACACACACACACACACACACACACACACACACACACACACACACAGGTGTGAGTGATGCTAGCTTTACCTAGCAGGCTGTCTGTACAGGCCATAAGAAGGCAACTCAGCAATGCTCACCATATTTCTCCAAGAACTCCACCATGCTCCTGAGCACCAGGGGAACACCTTGCCGCAGCCGTCCTGCCTCCTTGAGTCTCTGCAGGGGCACACCAAACACCGCCCCGAGGTCCAGCTCTGGAGCCTGCGGGTGGGGCTGCACTCGCGCGCTCCGCTTCACGCTCGCTGACGCCGGACGTCGCTGCAATTTAGCAAAACGCGTGAGAGAAAAACGCATCTCTATTTCAAACAAGTCCGTGTCTCATACTCAGTAGCGCCCGTGTTCTCAAGACCCCAGGTAGCCAGACAGGTGGGCGTGCATGCCTTGCATGGCACAAGCCCACCCCGAGACTGCAGTGCACGGATTTATTTCATTTTTACTATAATAAACTAAAATCCGAACTGCATGTCGATTCGGTGCGGTAGTTACAGCAGTGCGGCGGCTTTGTTTAAGATGAGGTGCCACGTTACTCACGCAGAGTGACACCGAGGCGCTCGAGCCCATTTCAGGCTGAGCCGCGCGCCAGTCGCCGTTCTCCCGCGCGGACGGTCAAGTCATCGTCACGAGACGCGTCGTCTTAAACTAGGGTTCATAACACACGTAACTTTGCCTTCCTAATCCGTAGGAAATCTCGTTCAGGTCGTAGTATTTGATCCACGGTTGTTTCTGTACGCAAGTCGTCAGTCATGTGGCTGAAATCACGTTTCTATGGGAACCGTGGAAGCGGCGTCTGAAGCTAGGCGGTTGCCTTGGTTACAGACGTGTTGCCTAGATACGGTAGAGCGGCTTGAATGGTCTCCAGTAAAACCAGAGACTGTATAAACGGGTTATACAGTTTATACTGACGAGTAAAGTGCAAAAGGTCGCTTTTGACATGGCTGTGCATGAATTAAACGTTAATGAACACATTAAACCAACACTTTAGGGGATCGTATTGTATCGATTTGACCTTTTTTTTTTATTGGCACGTTTATTTAAAAAAATTAAAATTAAAATAAAAACGATCCGCAGTAGGCACTGTAACACACGTTTAAGAAGAAAATAGCCCAAAGTAGAAGATGGAAAATAATATCATTATTTAGGGGGACAATGAGTCCCCACACTTTCAGAGACACAAGAGAGTCTTTAGTGTTAAAAACAACAAACAACAAACAATCACAAATAATTTGTGTTCTTTTTGTGATGGACACACATTGTGTATAAGTGAATGTAAAAGAGATGCATTCAATTCTTACAAATCTTACATACTAATAGTGGCATTAAAAATGACAACAAAAGAAAAATACAATTATTATCAGAATCAGGAACCAGCCCGGTGAGGGACCATGAATGAGTAAAACATTTCTGATGATTCATTCGTACATTAATTCTTATGTTTTGTCTTTGTATGTGTGCATGGCTGTGTATGTTATAGTAGGAAAAGGTAAAGTGCAGATGGTATAATGCCCACACTAGCCTGGGGATACTCTCTCTCTCTCTCTCTCTCTCTCTCCCTCCCTCCCTCCCTCTCTCTCTCTCTCTCTCTCTCTCTCTCTCTCCCTCCCTCCCTCCCTCTCTCTCTCTCTCTCTCTCTCTCTCTCTCTCTCTCCCTCCCTCTCTCTCTCTCCCTCCTCCCTCTCTCTCTCTCTCTCTCTCTCCCTCCCTCCTCCCTCCCCTCTCTCTCTCTCTCTCTCTCTCTCCCCTCTCCTCTCTCTCTCTCCTCCCTCCCTCTCTCTCTCTCTCTCTCTCTCTCTCCCTCTCTCTCTCTCTCTCTCTCTCTCTCTCCTCCCTCCTCTCTCTCTCTCTCTCTCTCCCTCCCTCTCTCTCTCTCTCTCTCTCTCTCTCTCTCTCTCTCTCTCTCCCTCTCTCTCTCTCTCTCTCTCTCTCTCTCTCTCTCTCTCTCTCTCTCTCTCTCTCTCTCTCTCTCTCTCCCTCCCTCTCTCTCTCTCTCTCTCTCTCTCTCTCTCCCTCCCTCCCTCCCTCTCTCTCTCTCTCTCTCTCTCTTTGGTTTAGCACTGGTGCAATAAAAGAAGATGAGCAGGAAAAGCAAGGTACGTCACGCGCGTCTCGATCAGGAAGTACAGCGATCAGGGTCCCGATCTGGGTTTCCCAAACCCATCATAAAACAAAGATGACTATTTGTAAACGGTAGAGTGAGCATTACACGGAGCAGCCTACTGGAGGGCACTACCTGAGCTGTGGCTGATCTGACCAGAACGGGTCTTCTATGCAGACGGCACCATTTCCCAGAGGGTCTGTGATGTATTACATTCCTTATGGTCTCCAATGCAGGATGCTTTGTACTGTCACACCATGTGTGGTCAGACCAAATGTACAATCGTTTTGAGTGAAGGAATCCTACAAAAATCTGTTAATAATAAAAGACATCTACTCTACACTCTCCTAATAAACTGTATCTGATTCGTACAAACCTCCACAAACGAGGTAATAATTATATTAGTTCAGAATACAGCAAATAGTTAATCATCACTAAAAATATATAGAATAAGAAAAGAATAAAATTGCAGACAAACTTTGTGCGTGTTTTCTAAGGTCTGTGAAAAAAAAGTCAATGTGTACGATGCTTAAAGCACGCAGGAGCAGTAAGGCTGAGGGCTACATCAAGGCGGTTCAGGCCACAGAAGCCACTTTGTCGGAGGGGTTTTCTCGTTCTGGGTCACAGGGGGACTCGACGGCAGGCGTGTTCCCCTCGCTCTCCGGCAGGCCCCAGCAAGGCAGGGTAGCCAGGAAGAGCAGCGCGCCCCCCGCTACCACACAGGACCCGCTGAAGTAGAATGCCAGGTCGTACGACTGCGTCCAGTCAAATAACCAGCCTGGGACAGGAAGAAGACCGAGCGTTAGCGAGGGGAGACGTGATTACTGACACGTCAAGTGAGTTTTGATGTGTAGGTAACCCGAAGCAATGGAGTGCTCTGGTGTCTGTGAGCGTGTGCGCGGATGTGTTTGTCTCCATACCTACGACGGGAGGTCCCAGCATGATCCCGAAGCCTCCGAAGCACATGAGGATGCCGTGAGCCTGGCTGAGGTGCTCCACGCCCACCATGCGCGTGGTGACGTAGGGCGTGAGGGACCAGTTGCCCGAGAAGAAGCCCAGCACGGCGCAGAGCGCCTGCAGGCCTGCGTAGCTCCGCGAGACGGGCACCAGCAGCAGGGCGGCGCCCGAGGCCATCGCGGTCAGCGCGTACAGGTGCAGGCCGCTCACGCGCCGCGCGTCTGCCAGCGCGCCCAGCGCCAGCTTGCCTGCGCCCGTCGCCGCGGCCACCACCGAGACGAGCGGCACAGCGGCGACGTGCTCGGCGAGGCCGGCGCTCTGCGCCACGTCCTCCATGAACAGGACGGGTGGGAAGGCGCCCAGGCTGAAGAGGAAGATGCAAACACAGAGGGCGGCGAAGGGCCGGTTCCCCAGGTAGCCGCCCACCTGTCGCGCGTAGCGGGCGTGCGCGCGCGCCCGCCGTTTGATGGCGCGCACCAGCGCGGAATGCGGCGTGCCCCACTCTGCCGCTCCTGGCTCTGAGCCAATCAGGAGCTCCTTTGTTGCGGTGCCGGGGGTTTTATGGGCAGGACCGGTGTCTCGGTCGTCGCCGGTGACGATGATGATAGTGGAGGGTTTGTCATAAAGAGGCTCGTCTGTGTGTGCCAGGGCGGCTTTCTGTTTGAGGTAATATCCTGGAAAGTTCAAAGGTCGCATGGGTCCGGCACATGCCATCAGGTTTAGTGATGCTGCTCCGATGATAAGCAGGCAACCGTCCAATCCAAACAGCTCAATCAGCTCATTCTGTAAGGTTGCATAGAGAAAACCGCCCGCACTGGTACCTGAAGAAACGCCCACACACACACACACACAAACACACACACAGTTACGGAGCAGCCTTTACCTTAAGCAATGGTGATTACGTAAGATGTGCAATTGAACACATATCGTATTACAATCCTTTTAATCCAAACATAATAAAAACACTACAGACAGTTAATGACACGTTCACAGTCCATTGTTATGATTTTGATATGATTTGGAATATAATTTTAATTGCTGACAGTGATAAATCTCTTCATTACTTTAAATAGATTCAGGAGTAGTTTAGGAGGGAATTGAAGTATGATTATTTGAAAGTACAGGTGTGAGGTGGGAGGGGCCACACCTGTAGTAACGATGCCCAGAGCAAGACCACGTCTCTTGTCAAAGTACTGACATGTGATGGTCAACGTCGCCGCATAGACCAGCCCGCAGCCCATACCTGACAACACACAAACAATCAAACACTCAAATACTCAAACACCAGGTTTCCATAGAAACAGGTGTGCAACCCAAGTGCTTCTGAAGTCCTAGGAGGTGAAACCATGTTCAGTATGTTGAATATAGTACATGTTTAAGTCCTAATCATTCCATCAGGCAAAGAGTGAGAAGGAGGATAAATGGTCACCAGTCCCAGAGGAAAACTGGGGCACAAGAAGCCGGTGTGGTTCAGCACTGCAGGAGGAAGGCGAGCACGAGATGACGAGAGAGTGAGAACTCAGGAGCACAGTGCTGTACACAGTAAAGACTCTGGAGAGATTTTGAAGGTGATCCAGCAAGAAGAGCCTAATTATACCCCAACCATCACAGGCACATATAAGAGTCTCAGCATCACAGGCACATACAAGAGTCTCAGCGTCACAGGCACATACAAGAGTCTCAGCATCACAGGCACATACAAGAGTCTCAGCGTCACAGGCACATACAAGAGTCTCAGCGCCACAGGCACATACAAGAGTCTCAGCGTCACAGGCACATACAAGAGTCTCAGCATAAGAGGCACATACAAGAGTCTCAGCGTCACAGGCACATACAAGAGTCTCAGCGTCACAGGCACATACAAGAGTCTCAGCGTCACAGGCACATACAAGAGTCTCAGCGTCACAGGCACATACAAGAGTCTCAGCATCACAGGCACATACAAGAGTCTCAGCGTCACAGGCACATACAAGTCTCAGCGTCACAGGCACATACAAGAGTCTCAGCATAAGAGGCACATACAAGAGTCTCAGCGTCACAGGCACATACAAGAGTCTCAGCGTCACAGGCACATACAAGAGTCTCAGCGCCACAGGCACATACAAGACTCTCAGCATCACAGGCACATACAAGAGTCTCAGCGTCACAGGCACATACAAGAGTCTCAGCGTCACAGGCACATACAAGAGTCTCAGCGTCACAGGCACATACAAGAGTCTCAGCGTCACAGGGTGAGATAACAGGCCTGATCTCAGCTGTATTATTATTATTAATTACATTTTTCAGCACCTTTCTCAGACTCAAGGACGCTTTACGGATGGACACGGGCCGTTACAAACACTCACATGCTGATGAGAAGCGGCAGCCGATTTGCACACAGCGTGCGCCCTGTCGGAAACCACAGCCCCCCGGGGGACTGACATTGGGTGCCGGGGAAGGGGAGGAGGTCAAGACCAGGACAGAGCTCCAACCATCGCTGGACATACATGCACGCATCTCTATATACTTACACACAGGTCCCATTCATGCAGGACAATTTAGAATATCCCATCAACCCAACCTCCATGTTCTTGGACTGCGGGAGGAAACCAGAGAAGGAAAACCACACAGATAGAATATGGAAACTCCACCAAGATCAGGACTTAAACCCCTAGTGCTGAGAGGCAAACGTGCTCACGACCAAGCCACTGTGCCATCAACAAAGACAGTGGGAAGAGGTTTTGGTAATATTCTTGATGTGAGTGTCAAATATTAACTGACTATAAAAAATGACTCCTAGGTTACATACTTGTGTAGAAGGTGAAATCTAAGCAACACCTATGTGAGGATTAAAATATTTGAAGATTCAAGGAAAGATGACTGCCAATTCAAAGAATCTCAGTCTTTGAAGATTGAAGGTGAAGTAAAATCTGTTGCATCCGGGTTATTATTTGATGGAGACACAGATTAAAACTCAAGCAGCTGCCAAGCTAGCTCTTAGTGCTGATACACATTTGGGTGTCATCAGCATGAAACGAAGCTCAAGCCAAATTTCCTAATGCTCTCGCCATAAACGCAACATATAAGTACTCAACATTAATAGCCCTCTAAGGATTGAGATAAAGCCAGTCGCTCGCTGATAAAATAAGCCGTGGTTTTAATCAGTAAGGGGTAATGCAACAGAGGTTGGCAAGGTACAGGCAAGGGTCAGAACCAGAATCATACAGGTAACAGAGTCAGAGTATGTTACAAACAGGGCACAAACAGGCCAAGGTGGAAATCCAGAAAGACAATCTAATCGGGCGGACAAAACCAAACAGGGCAAGCTAAAAACAGAGGAGAGGAATCGGACAAAGATCAGAAATACGGTAAGACGATCGGAAAGAACGCTGATGATTTAAGTGGCAACACTTTGCAGAGTGTGTCTGGTATAAATAGGCAGTGTGAATGAGTAGCAGGTGATATTAGTAGTCCGGTACTGATGAACGTGTGTGTGGTTGGCGATTGGCCAGATTCTTCATCATTGGAATGCCGGGAGTCGTAATAATCCAAGGAAACGGGCTGTGTGACAGGCCCAAGGATAGATCCTTGAGGTACTCAGCAAACCAGCACAGTATGAGATTTATTATTACCTAACAAAACAATTATGAATGGTTGAAAAGGTGATTCACACCTTCAAAATACCCACCCGCCCACTTGTTAGAAATTCCATAAGTTCAGAGAGGAACACAGGAGGAAAGTAAGTGAAAACAACAAGAATAGGAGAGGTACAAACAATATGGTCTAATAGGGAAGTTTGACCAACTGGATTGGAAGGATGATAAGACGAAGGATGATAAGAGCCCCCCCCCAGTCTGCTGAAAGAAAAAGCATCATTCACGAGCACCGCCAAGGCGGTTTCAGTGCGATTCCGAACTTGAAACGAAACTGAAATGGTTCGTGAAGTTTATGCTCTATCAGGGGTTATTGATGTTGGGCTGGAACAACACACGCAGGGACTTTAGCCAGAAATCAAGATTAGAAATCGAGCTGCGGTTAGTGAGGTCATCTGCAGCAACACCGGACTGCAGTTCAGACTGGACAATACCAGTAATAAGAGAAGAATTAATAGCGGTAGTGATTACAGGACAAAGGGTTAGCACATGTGTTTTTAAGAGTTTGGTGTTGTGTGACCAGAATGGGAGAGAGTACATTTTTTAAAAAGGGCAAACTGTTCTAACAAAGTTCTAATTACAGTGTTGTGTTTTCCTCTGAGCCAATGGTAGAACTCTAGCAACAGAGAGAAGCATATTCATAATCAATATGTTTAAGATTTCTGTAATAATCTCTCTGCCTATCTCTCTTTACTAAATAAGAGGAAATAGGTGTATTTCAATCAAACCTAAGGAGTTTCTGACCAGAAACATTCATGTAGGTACCCTCTCGATTTCCACTATCAAGGCCAGATGTGCAGACAAAATCCAAAATGTGACCTTTTACGAGCAGGAAACGTAACTTGTTGAGTAAGGCTCTGCGCTGCAGAGTAACACGAGAGATGAACAATGCGTACGTTAAAACCAATCATCAGGATTAGTGGTTGAGCAGGTAGAGCTCAAGAGAATTAGAAATTGAACAAGCTTAGAGAGGAACACAGGATTGTACTTAGGAGCGTGATAAGTAAAAACCACAAGAAGCGGTGCGAGCAATTTTAAAAGCCAAACGTTCAAAAGGTGACACAATTGGCAAATCAGATCTCTAAATGATGGCAAGGCCACGCCCCCTGCCCTGCGAGCTGTTGTGTATCGATATATGAGAGCACATAGCGAGAGCTGAGTGGTCATTAGGATGAAGCCAAGTTTCAGAGCTTCTCTTATTTTTTAAAAATGCGCTCGTTTAAGAACGCGCATTTATTATTCATAGAGTGGATATGAAAGTGCGCTGTTGTAACAGAGCCAAAATGTGAGACGTGCTGTCCTGTAGGAGGTGTGTGTGTCTGTGTGTGTGTGTGTGTGTGTGTGTGTGTGTGTGTGTGTGTGTGTGAGTGTGTGTGTGTGTGTGTGGCATGCAAAATCACCTACAATGGACTTCAAGGCCAAATTCCTGTCTGCATTGTCGGTGGACAAACCAGCCGATCTGTTACATCTCTTTCGTCTTCTGACGTGAGTATCCAGCTCATAAAGCCTGTTTACTTCAGCCAACTGCTTGTTTTTTCTTCTCGTGTTTGAGCTCTGCTTCTGAGCTTGAATTTACTTTACATCTTCACAGTTGCCAGTACACCATGGAACACATAATAAGTCTCAAAGCCTCCTCTAATGTCCTAAATGATTATGCTAGACTACTTATTCCGATCACAATAGATATGTCATCTTTAGCTGGCAAGCTCATAAGAATTTTCCAAAGAACTACATAGTTTGATAAAATAGATACTTTTATGTATTTTAATGAAATTACTTTCATGTTTATCATTTTAGAGTGGTCAGTTAACTGTGTGAGTTTGTCTCCATGGCTGAGACATGATGGATAAGAGGGTTATGAATTAACATCAGGGTGTGTGAAGCAGCAAAGGTTTAGGCTGGCTGGCGCGGGATACTGTTACGTGAACGGATCGTGAATTATAGATGCGTAGCGTAGGGCCTGATGGAAAGGGCCCAATGGGCCCTGTAAGGGACCCGGTGATGCAGATGCAGAACGTGAGAATCCCCCTGGACCCCCCAGGAAAGAAGAGCTTGGCCGTTCTAGGACTGAGGAAGACGAGAAAAAGAAGCGGGCTGGGAATGAGGGGCGGAGCGTGCGGAAGTTAAGCCTCACCACCGACGATTCCGTAGGAGAAGATGAGGAAGGAGACGTTCGGGGCGAAAGCGCTCAGCATCAGTCCTCCGGCGACCATCACGCCGCTGAAGATGGTCACGGGCCTGGCGCCGAAGCTGTCCACGCACACGCTGCAGAGAGGACCTGCAATGAGCGAGGGGGGAGAGAGAGAGAGAGAGAGAGAGAGAGATTTGCATAAATACATTTCCAAAATATCAATCCCATTTTTCTGATTAGCATGCTGTGTGTGTGTGTGTGTGTATGTGTTTCTCTGTGTGTGTGTGTGTATGTGTCTGTGTGTGTGTGTGTGTGTGTGTGTCTGTGTGTGTGTGTGTGTGTATGTGTGTGTGTGTGTGTGTGTATGTGTACTTACATTTGTGTATGAAACTATGAAACACTTGCATATACACACACTTATACATTCAGTCACTGGTGTGTAAATATGGATTTTAGCTATGTTCATGTGTGTGTGTGTGGCTGTGTGTGTGTAAAACAATGTTCAGCGCAACCGGAAGTCATTTCACTTTAACATCTATACAGCACGCTCATCAACATGAGGTGAAGAGAGGTCTCTAAAGAAGAAAGACTGTGGTTATATCCGTGTATAATTCTAAATATACGATAGTTTGAAGGTCAAAGACACTAAGGAAGGAACATTCTTACAGTTCCACCAACACATTGTACGATCCCCTGCGGTACCCCTGGACAGGGAATCATATTAACCCATGTTTGTGTCTAGGAATTAATTGATCTGTGGATTGTTTGACACATACAGCATATTGTTGTCCCACCATGAGAACACACTTCCTTATCGAATGTGAATTTTACACAAATTTTGGAATGCGTTCCCAGTGTTAGCGAGAACGTTCCAGGGCTAATTGAATTAGAAATGATACGATTATGCAATATGTAGCCTGTAGACCTGCAACAATGTAAAGACAGCATTAGGCCACACGTTAGCTTCTCAGTATCCTCCAATCAGCCTGCAGTATGTGAGTAAATATTCAGAACATATATCTCATAATTGATCTAATCTATATCTCACAACACACTCCCAATGCTAATGGAATTCATTCTGAATATTTTCTAAGATTAAGTAGGACATAATCTTATCATTTCTTATAGTAGCTATGTCCGATCAATAACCCACAATCTTAAATTCCTTTTCAAATCTCCAAAACTCATCATAAGGTTATGGAGCTCATTACGATGGAACAAACGTCATGCAGCTTGCTGTATACATGTTAAATATCTGCCTTCCTGTTACAATGTAATTACTTCCGGGTGCACTGGAATTATTTATTTTTTTTACACTTTTTTTTTTTTTTTTTTACATTTATATATATATATATATACAAGCACAGTTAAGAACTATATTCATGGACAGTTTAATTTACATTTGAATGTGCAAATGTATATACAGGTGTAAGTTAATATATGTAAATCGAAGTAGTGTATATGTGCAAGTGCACATTAACATATGTATGAGTAGTATGCGCATATGCGCATGTCTTTTATATGTAGGTGCGAGTGTTTCAAATGAATGCACAAGTAATGTGTGTACAAACAAGTGTTTCACCCTCACCAGCTTTTCATATTGTGGGGTCTCCTCTTTCTCCTTCTCTCTCTCTCACACACACACACACACACTCACAAACACGCAAACACACACCCACGCACACGCAACAACACCTGTGGTTAATTCTCGACTCCGGTAACACAAAACTACAGTATGTACCCTTCTCACGGTGCACGCTGTATCACTTCCTCTTTATCCCCCTTTCTCTTCCTCTTTATCCCTCTCTCTCTTCCTCTTTATCCCTCTCTCTCTTCCTCTTTATCCCTCTCTCTTCCTCTTTATCCCCCTCTCTTCCTTTCTTTCTTTCTCTCTCACCTTGCATGACCGAAAAGACAGAAGAACTTGCAGTCCTCAGATGGTGTATTAGCAGGCAGGGAGTGACAGCCGTGGCACGCAGGTGCGAACCAGGGCGGTACAGCTGGGCGTGCAGGCCGTCTGCAAACCAGGCCCGAAGACTGCCCTCTTCACTGAGTCACTGAACACGCAAACATGCAGTAAAAAAACCCTCTACTGTCTTATTCCCGCTTTAGCCAGGCATTAGCCTGATAGTATTCTTAACACCGACCTACCTGTACTTATATAAGCACACGTGATTGACAGAGACTACAAAGCACTCTTGGACAAGGATACCTGCCAAGTGCTGTTAATGTAAATGTGAATGTTAATATTTTATGCGAGCCAGGTACCGTCCCAGGGGGCCATACGGTGGCTCTTGTGGGACCACTTTGTTAGTGGAGGACTGCGTATGGTGCACTTCCACTGTGAGTGAACTCAAACGCAACGTTTTTGAACGTTTTGTATTTCTCTCTACTGTGTAATATCTCATAAAGTAGAGTAGTGCAGGTAGAGTATAGTGTTACTATAGTAGTGCAGGTAGAGTATAGTGTTAGTAGAGTGGTGCAGGTAGAGTATAGTGTTAGTAGAGTAGTGCAGGTAGAGTATAGTGTTAGTAGAGTAGTACAGGTGTAGTGTTAGTAGAGTAGTGCAGGTAGAGTATTGTGTTAATAGAGTAGTACAGGTAGAGTATAGTGTTAGTAGAGTAGTGCAGGTAGAGTATTGTGTTAGTAGAGTAGTACAGGTGTAGTGTTAGTAGAGTAGTGCAGGTAGAGTATAGTGTTACTATAGTAGTGCAGGTAGAGTATAGTGTTAGTAGAGTGGTGCAGGTAGAGTATAGTGTTAGTAGAGTAGTGCAGGTAGAGTATAGTGTTAGTAGAGTAGTGCAGGTAGAGTATTGTGTGAGTAGAGTAGTGCAGGTAGAGTATGTTAGTAGAGTAGTGCGGGTAGAGTATAGTGTTAGTAGAGTGGTACAGGTAGAGTATAGTGTTAGTAGAGTAGTGCAGGTAGAGTATGTTAGTAGAGTAGTGCAGGTAGAGTATAGTGTTAGTAGAGTAGTGCAGGTAGAGTATAGTGTTAGTAGAGTAGTACAGGTAGAGTATAGTGTTACTATAGTAGTGCAGGTAGAGTATAGTGTTAGTAGAGTGGTGTAGGTAGAGTATAGTGTTAGTAGAGTAGTGCAGGTAGAGTATAGTGTTAGTAGAGTAGTGCAGGTAGAGTATAGTGTTACTATAGTAGCGCAGGTAGAGTATAGTGTTAGTAGAGTGGTGCAGGTAGAGTATAGTGTTAGTAGAGTAGTGCAGGTAGAGTATAGTGTTAGTAGAGTAGTACAGGTAGAGTATAGTGTTACTATAGTAGTGCAGGTAGAGTATAGTGTTAGTAGAGTGGTGCAGGTAGAGTATAGTGCTAGTAGAGTAGTACAGGTAGAGTATAGTGCTAGTAGAGTAGTGCAGGTAGAGTATAGTGTTAGGAAAGTAGTACAGGTAGAGTATAGTGTTAGTAGAGTAGTGCAGGTAGAGTATAGTGTTACTAGAGTAGTGCAGGTAGAGTATTGTGTTAGTAGAGTAGTATAGGTGTAGTGTTAGTAGAGTAGTGCAGGTAGAGTATAGTATTAGCAGAGTAGTACAGGTAGAGTATAGTGTTAGTAGAGTAGTGCGGGTAGAGTATAGTGTTAGTAGAGTAGTACAGGTAGAGTATAGTATTAGCAGAGTAGTACAGGTAGAGTATAGTGTTAGTAGAGTAGTGCAGGTAGAGTATAGTGTTAGTAGAGTAGTGCAGGTAGAGTATAGTATTAGCAGAGTAGTACAGGTAGAGTATAGTGTTAGTAGAGTAGTGCAGGTAGAGTATAGTGTTAGTAGAGTAGTGCAGGTAGAGTATGCTAGTAGAGTAGTGCGGGTAGAGTATAGTGTTAGTAGAGTAGTACAGGTAGAGTATAGTGTTAGTAGAGTAGTGCAGGTAGAGTATGTTAGTAGAGTAGTGCAGGTAGAGTATAGTGTTAGTAGAGTAGTGCAGGTAGAGTATAGTGTTAGTAGAGTAGTACAGGTAGAGTATAGTGTTAGTAGAGTGGTGCAGGTAGAGTATAGTGTTAGTAGAGTAGTGCAGGTAGAGTATAGTGTTACTATAGTAGTGCAGGTAGAGTATAGTGTTAGTAGAGTGGTGCAGGTAGAGTATAGTGTTAGTAGAGTAGTGCAGGTAGAGTATAGTGTTAGTAGAGTAGTACAGGTAGAGTATAGTGTTACTATAGTAGTGCAGGTAGAGTATAGTGTTAGTAGAGTGGTGCAGGTAGAGTATAGTGCTAGTAGAGTAGTACAGGTAGAGTATAGTGCTAGTAGAGTAGTGCAGGTAGAGTATAGTGTTAGGAAAGTAGTACAGGTAGAGTATAGTGTTAGTAGAGTAGTGCAGGTAGAGTATAGTGTTAGTAGAGCAGTGCAGGTAGAGTATAGTGTTAGTAGAGTAGTACAGGTGTAGTGTTAGTAGAGTAGTGCAGGTAGAGTATAGTGTTAGTAGAGTAGTGCAGGTAGAGTATAGTGTTAGTAGAGTAGTACAGGTAGAGTATAGTGTTAGTAGAGTAGTGCAGGTAGAGTATAGTGTTAGTAGAGTAGTGCAGGTAGAGTATAGTGTTAGTAGAGTAGTGCAGGTAGAGTATGTTAGTAGAGTAGTACAGGTAGAGTATAGTGTTAGTAGAGTAGTGCAGGTAGAGTATAGTGCTAGCAACAACAATTCATGGGTTCGGTTTCAAGGGAACACACACACTGTCAGACTGATAAATATATCACTCTGGATACACCAAATATGAAAAACATGTATCATTTGATTTGGCACAGTGAGAATGATTTTACAAAAATTCAAAAAATGTTTTTCTATAGATGCTTTCTCTCTCTCTCTTTCTCTTCCTCTTTTCCTGAGCAGCTTATCAAAGCTTATCTTAATTACCCTGGACGTTTCACTGTCTCACCTTTTTTCACCTCTCTCTCTATCTCTCTCTGATCTTTGAACAACCAGCCTATCATGTGCACTATAAGGTCTAGTTAAAACACAGCGTGCCTGACACCCAAGACGTCACCAGATTTACAGCAGGCACCTTTAACTGTTGCTATGTCAACTCATTTATCTCTCCTTATATCTCTCCATAGCACCAGCTGATTGAAGATATCACAGCTTCTTAAAACAGCATTAAAGACACATAGCACCAAATGCTCACACATGCACACGAACACATGTACACATACATACACACACACACACACACGCCCACAAACACATACGGAATGCCTGATTTATGTGATAATGTAACTCATGCGCCAAGCAGATGTGCGTGTGTGTGTGTGTGTGTGTGTGTGTGTGTGTGTAGATGTGTGTGCGTGCATGTATGCGTGGGTGTGGGTAGGCAGGTTACTACACAGGAATAGAAGCCTCTATGCTCAAATCACAGCAGCTAAACTGGAAAGGTCCACACAGTACACCAAAACATGAGACAAAGTGTCACCACCAAACACACCTGCCACCACTCCATCGCATTCCACCCACTTGGAATTCCAAACCCACCAGCTTTCGAATTAAAGCAACTGCAGTATAAACACTACAGACCACTGATTGGGGAGGTCATGTTTATGTGTGCACTTCTGATTTTGTCCAGGGAATCTCACACAGCTATTATGAGAACCCTAAGTCCATGTTATTTAACGGCTACGGTTCAGTGAGACAGCTCAATGTTTCAGCTATGCAGTGTTTCAGCTCTTTAACAGATACAGCAGTGGGACAGTTCAGTGAGAAAGTTCAGTGAGAGTTCAGGAAAGCTAGTGTTTTTTGCTGATATTCTTCCTAGCTCACCCTCCACTGTTTCGCTACATGGTTAGGTTCTGTGTTGTGTGCAAACTACTGTATCTCTCCAGCTGGTGTTTCTTGTAACTCTATATGGATCCTCGTCTTTCCATATGTAAA
Organism: Electrophorus electricus; assembly: GCF_041902795.1. Classification (NCBI taxonomy): domain Eukaryota; kingdom Metazoa; phylum Chordata; class Actinopteri; order Gymnotiformes; family Gymnotidae; genus Electrophorus; species Electrophorus electricus. The sequence goes on along the minus strand of NC_137506.1, from coordinate 2,964,615 downwards.
CAACATGGATTTGTTCAAGTGTCTTTCAGCTATCAGCTTACATCACACACACACACACACACACACACACACACACACGTATACTCACTGGTGATGAGCGCCACACCTGAGACTATGGACCCCACCCAGGCTGTCATACTCTTGCCCTCCTGGTAGGTGCTGAGCCACTCAGGGTAAAGCACACCCACTGACTGGGGAGACCCGAAGGCCAGCAACTGAGCCAGGAAGCAGGCGAGCACTATGACCCAACCCCTGCCGCCATCCAGGGGTCTCCCGGCAGACACAACACCCATGGGCTGCCCTTTACGGTACCTAAATACTCAGAGAGAGCAAAAGGCCTGCCAGGCAGGGGAATGGAGGCATGTAGGGTGGGGGTTGTTGGTTGAGACAGAGAGAGACAAGAAAAAAGTGAGAGACAGACACAGAGCAATAGAGAGAGAGAGAGAGAGAGAGAGAGAGAGAGCGAGAGAGCGAGAGAGAACAAAACGATCAGTTAAACACTGCATAAATAATTCTAAATATTAACAGCAGCAACACTGAACAGCGAACATACTCGTGCATTAAACCTAGGCGGGCAGCATTTGCATTAAAGCGTTTCCGCGGCGAAGACACACTTACAGGTGAGCGCGGGGTCAGCGCCGGGGTACTAAGGGCCAGTGGAACGCTCGCGCGCGACGAACCAGGCTGTTTATCTTCTCGCGCTCAGCATCGCGCGCCGCTCCGTTTTTGAGCAGCGCTCGAAGGTGACCACACCTCATAGGAGGAGAGTTCTGCACCGGACAGCCTTCTTAAGTTTTTTTTTTTTTTTAATATATGTATTTATATACTTTTATTAAGCTATCGACCTCAGATAACAGCGAAGCGCTGACGGGGAGATTTTAGCGCAGGGTCATATAATTTGTGCTGTTTATCGGGCGATAGCGCGAGGTCCTTGCAGCAGCACAAAATGAAGCTTCAACTGCAACGCAACTCAACATTGCATCGCTCCAGCATCTTACAAAAATAACAGCAGGCATCTCTATTGCTCATAGCCAGAGGGCCACCGTTTCTAGCAGCTACGTTTACCGAGCGAGCGACCTCCTCTCGGGTAGCAACTGCGCGCGTCTTACCTTAACACGAGCGCCCGGTACCTGCGCGCAGCCATGCAAGCCCGGTGAGCACGCGTCGATCACTCGTGCGCTGCTCGCTGGCAGGTGCGCACTTTGCCGTGGCATAACCCCTTTGTTGTCGGTGCGGAAACCGGTTTAGAGCTGTTCTCACCGGTCCGGCTTAAAAGCACGCGAGGCTACGCCGAAGGAGTGTCCAACTTGGCGGCGTGTCCGCACAGACGCGCGCGCCACATACCGCAAGCAACTGCGGTGCGGGTAGTTTTATAACAATAAATTCTTTTCTTACATGGCGTTTTTTTTTTTTTGTTGTTGTTTTTTTGTTTTTTTTTAATGCTCGTTTTATAAAGAAACAGGCCTGTTGTTGTTCATTTGTCTCAGAGTTTGGACTGATTGGAGACTAAAATATCCAGCGCTGGCAACTTCCACGCTACAGCAGTTAGCAGACTTTCATGACAAATTTATTTCAAGAAGATAGTTTTTTTCCTGATATTTTTATATTTTTTAAGATTAACAGAGCACCTTATTCATGGGTGTAACTGCAGTGTATCTTACTGCAGTAAAAAATGTAATGAAAATGTACACGTTTCTAGGGAAACAGATTCTACTCCTTGTGCACATCACTTCTGCAGTTTTTGCTACCCCTCATATATGGATAAACAGTAGAAGAGGGATGTAGTGATAGATGTAGCAATCCCAAATGATAGCATCATCAGAAAAAAGAACCCGAAAAGCTCGAGAAATACCTCGAGAGGAGCTGGTTCCCGTGGTAATCGGAGCACTAGGGGCTGTGACCCCCAGACTGGGAGAATGTCTCCAGCAGATCCCAGTAACAACATCCGAGATCTCCGTCCAGAAGAGTGCAGTCCTGGGAACTGCTGAGATACTACGCAAGACCCTCAAGCTCCCAGACCTCTGGTAGAGGACCCGAGCTTGAAAGAAAATATGAGACTGCCCGGAGGAGGGCGAGTGGGGAATTTTTTATGCACACACACACACACACACACACACACACACACACACACACACACACACACACACACACACACACACACACACAAACCCCCCCCAAACCCCCCCCAAAAAACAACAATAATAACAAATAAATGTTTAAGTACTTTAATGTATATGTGCTTTATGGTTACTGTAAATTCTACAGTACTTTACTGGCCACAGTGGTCCTAAATTACTGTAAAATGTTAAGTACATTTTTAGCGTGCAGATTACGCCATGCCATGGAGAATGTCCCGTCTCATACTTGGTCTGATGGGTGTGTGTGTGTGTGTGTGTGTGACCTGTCTGCGAGGACACCTGAGAGTGATGAGTCATCATGGCAGTCCTCCCGGTGGCTCTCTCCGCTGTCAAATTAAAACCAACAAGTGCAGAAGCTTTTGATGTATGCAAATGAACGGCGGGGCCCTGATACGGACGTCCCAATCCCAAGCGATCGCTGTCCATACTTATCCATTTTTCACTGGTACTGGGAGCAGCCCTCTCTGTTGTTTCTAAGTGAAACCAGAACACGCCTCTCTAAGGCGGTATATGGCCATTATCATACTAGACTGTGGACTGTGATGATGTAATGATGTAATCTGTCTGCTGCCTACTTCTTAGTAAATCATATAATATCGAACTGAAGCTCACTGTGATTATATTCGTTAAGTTTTAAAAGGTAGAAACCCACCCAGTGTTCTTAGAACAAATGAAAAACAGGGTACAGAAGTACTGGAACAGTTGGTACATCCACTGTAACCCAAGCAATACAATTAAAACAAGCAGTATTAATAAGTTCAAAGGTCAGATTGTGACCTTATTAGAAGTGATCCTTTAATGTACCTCAGTGTCTGCACATGGAACGCATTCTGGGAACGGGACTCCGCATTAGTTCATGCGTCTGCAAAAGGACTTGTACCGAACTGTTGCTTTGATCAAACTGATTTTAATCTCGGGTCGCGAGAGACCGAAACGTAGGCCTTCTTTCATGTGATTTCCACCTCTTTCTCTCGCCTGCTTTGTTCTCCTGGGTGGCCTACCCTGCGAGAGGGTGTCGGTGTTCAGCATATCTGAGAGCTTAGATTCTGAAGCAGTGTCTGACTTTTCCTCCTCGCTATGCCCACAGAGCTGTCAGACCCACCACGACATACCTCTTCATCACCTCTGACATGGAGGGAGGGAGAGATGAGAGAAAGAGAGAGAGAGAGAGAGAGAGAGAGAAAGAACAGAACGTCTAATTACCCCAGGTCCGGGAGCACTGCCCTCGTATAAACTCCAGGTGAGTATTTGTCTCACTGCTCTGCTACTGTAAACACAGGAGCAGTTGACGAATGGTCAGGAGGAACATGTGTTGTCCATAAACATAACTCCTAAACTCCTATACTCCTAAACATTCTCCTGTCTACAGATTCAGTATATGACGATGCACTGCAGTGACATTACAACTACCGTCTGTTTGCAAATGGCACAGTGAGTTTAGAGACAGGTCAACGAAACTGTTGCGCAACAAAGGCACCAGATCATTCTCAGCTCAGGAATGAGTTTCAGAGAGGTTTCAAGCCCTTTGTTACATGACATGACATCACCTCTTAACTGTGAACATTCTTTGTTAATTAAACTGATTTAAACACAATGATGTTTGGGAGAATCAGGGCCCTGTTTCCCTGAGCGCACCGTAGCGGTAAAGACGATCTTAAACGAGAGATTGTTCAACGTGACGCTCGCTCTAAAATTTTAAGATCTGTTCTTACAAAAAAATATGATTTTTGTGTTATAATGTCCGAGATGTTGTTTGTGGGTCAGTATGTTTCCTCATGGTTTTCCTTGCTGTGATGTTGCATCAAAAACATTTAATATTGAAACTCGGTCCACAGAAGCAGTCAGTATCTCTGACTAGTTCTGAAGCCAGAAAGATGTCTCAGGTTTTCCCTTTTCAGGACATGGCCAGGATAAACTGCTAATTCAGAATTCCCTTCTGAAATGTCTCTCTGTTTGAATCCTGAATGGGCACAACCTGTCCCCACTTATTTCAAAATGCTGATCTTGGACTTCAGCTCTGCATTTGATACAACCGTTCTGTCAGAACTGGTGTGTAAGCTCAGACCTCTAGCACTCAGCATTCCCCAACACAGCCAGACCCCAGACGGTCACCTCTGAAACTAAGGAAACCCGTGCTGAGTTCAGAATGTGGAGAGTTGAGCACAGCGCGGCGCACTGGAAAAGATAAACAGCTTTAAATTCGCCTCACACCTCATAAGAAAAGCTCAAACTGCTCCTCCCGTTTCTAAGACCACTGAGAAGTCAACCCTCGCTCCTCAGCTCACGGCCCACTCCTGCAGAAGTGTAGTGGATGGTACAGTAACATGACGCGGCCTGCTGCGTCATCTCCGCGGCCGCTGGCCGCGAGGCCCCGTAACGAGTGGTTAAGACTGCTCAGTCCACCGCAGTGCGTGATAGCTTCACCAAGAGATGTCGGAAGAGTGCACTCGACTTCACCTCTGACCCTACGTGCCCCAGCCGCTGCTATCTGGGTCATAAGATCCAGATCTGCGTGATTACGAAACAGCTTTGGCTCTCGGGCTGTTGAGATGCATATGGAAATTATGGTTTACATGTCTTGCATTTGTTTAAGATATATATGTGTATAGTGATACGCACTTAATGACTGTCTTATGCTTTGCAGTAAATGTTGTATTCCTACACCACAGGCTAGTCAAACCGCATTTCATTCTGCAATACATGAGTACCTCAACATAATTACATATAATTACAATATGACAAGATTAGAGTACCTCAACATAATTACATAGTTAAAATATGACAAGGGAATAGTACCTCAACATAATTACATATAATTACAATATGACAAGATTAGAGTACCTCAACATAATTACATAGTTAAAATATGACAAGAGAATAGTACCGCAACATAATTACATATAATTACACCAAGACAAGATTAGAGTACCTCAAAATAATTACATAGTTAAAATATGACAAGGGAATAGTACCTCAACATAATTACATATAATTACACCAAGACAAGATTAGAGTACCTCAGCATAATTACATAGTTACAATATGACAAGAGAATAGTACCTCAACATAATTACATATAATTACACCAAGACAAGATTAGAGTACCTCAAAATAATTATAGTTAAAATATGACAAGGGAATAGTACCTCAACATAATTACATATAATTACAATATGACAAGATTAGAGTACCTCAGCATAATTACATAGTTACAATATGACAAGAGAATAGTACCTCAACATAATTACGTATAATTACACCAAGACAAGATTAGAGTACCTCAACATAATTACATAGTTACAATATGACAAGAGAATAGTACCTCAGCATACAGATACATAGGCAGACACTGATCACTTGTTTGATTTCACTGATTCTTTTCAACCAAAAACCTAACACTCAATGTTCCTAACTCAGGCTCCGAACTTAGTCCCCCATTTCTCACGTCATGTTTCTGGGCGGGAAGGACGGAATTAGAGGACTGTCAGAATTAGCAGTGTCTGTGCTAAGGATGGCGTTTGAAAACTTCACCTGCACCTTACATCGGGGGAGCATTTCATGATGAGCCGACGAGCAGAAAATGCACATCTAATAGCAGATGTCAAGTTTTTTTTCCCCTGTTTTTGGAGATACAAAGTTTTTACGTTGATGATAATTCCAGGCAGTCAGCAGCGATCTTCTCAGATATCAGTCCTTACGTTACCTCAACACAACGACCTCAATTGACCCATTCCAGAGATGCTAACGAGTGTGTGGATGATTATGATACATGTTGGATCAGCATGTGCTGTAGTACCCTGGTTGCTAGGATAAGCTGCTGGTTACTGCCAGGAGTTTGGGACCTACTGTGAGAGGAAGACACAATACAAATGAAGGTCCAGCCTTTTTAGAAGATTTATCTCCCCGTCTGTCTGACGAGCCGATGCTGTTAGTGAAGAAGACACGAATTCCTGAACACTAGAGGACTTCTAAAATGCGGCTTAATGATTATCTAGAGGTCTGTTCTCTCCTCGGCTCCAGGTGTGTGTGTATGTTGTAAAACAATTTATATGGCTGAAGATTTTTAGTGTAATGGATGAGCCTAGATATACCCTACTCCTAAGTCGACAGCGTTAAGTTTGCAGGCTGAAAACCTGAAGCCTCGATTGGCTGAAAAGGATCTGCACCCAGGTGCCAAACATGACAATAAGATTATGATGATGCTTGTGTTTCTCGCCCTATGAAATGGAGTGAGAAGCTACTCTTCATGGCTTGAGACATTGGGGGGGGGGTCTTGGTTTCTCATAAGGAAGCCCCCTGGACACAGAGGCACACCCAGGACCCGCTGGAGGGATTCGATTTCTCAGCTGGCCTGGGTCTGTCTGGATGTCCAATAGAAGCCGGAATCTGTTGTGGAGAAGAGGGAAGTCCGGGCTGATCTTCTCAGCCTGCTACCACTGTGACCTTCACCAGCAGAACGCACACCCCCACCAACCACGCACAAACATCACCTACTCCTACATGAATTTAAGGTCCAAAAAAAGCTTTTAAATCACAACAAGATTAATTTGTTCCACAGTACCTGGCACCTTACCTCCTCCTGCTGGTACTCAAGGGCTGTCACTCCTCTATAGTTTAGCCGTAGCAGTGTTCTCGAGTTAAAGCATGTGTTTTAGCCTCACTTTAATCTACGGATCTTTATCACACACACCTGAGGCAGTGTCACTTTCGGAATGCGAGAGATGAAACATCCCACAGTACTTTGGCAAATAAACCTTTTCCAGCAGTGCCAGGGAGGCCCTGACGTGCACAGGCACACACACACACACACACCCACAGCCATAGGAACATATCACAACACATGTCAGTCAAAACCCTGGGTCTGCCCTAGTCAGGCCTCTCATATTGTCTTTGGTTCTGACCTCTCACTGAGACGCTTCCGCTCCTGTTACCAGACGCCCAGGCAGTTTTCCTCATCCATCTCAGGTTCCGTAGCCTGAGAATGACCCGAGTGTGCGTGCACGCTTCCTTGCGTGCACACGCGCTTACTTTCTCATACATTCAGAATGTCTCACATGTAGGCAGTCCCCACACACCCAAGCCTCCCCAATGCATTAATCATTGCAAGACACCAGCGCCGTGTAGTCAAGTACTTTGGGAGAAAACCAGCAGAGGTGACAGAGGTTAGCCCGAGCCAGAGGACTGTGGGGTGACTCTGAGCTGTCATTCTACCAGCAGCTGATTGGCATCTAGTTTCTACCAACCAGACACGAGAGGAGTGCGTATGCCTCACATGGTTAACATATTTAATGTTCATGTTTAAAGTCTGGCATAGAACTGGGCACTTCGTGGTGCCATCGGGAGTAAGAAAACCGACCGTGGCCGAAACCTAGACGCACACAGTGAACTCAAGTAATTTTTTACGTTTTTTAACCTCTGATAAATTTTAAAAAGTTCAGCCAGACCAGGAGTTCCGGCCTCCATGGCTGAGTGATCTCTGATCACTCATTCCAGGCCAGTGTCCACGTGCTTCCTCAAATTTGCTGTTAGGACACTTTTTGTGTAACGCACTGACCGCCCGGAGCAGTAGTCATTAACCACAGCTGTACGGTGGACATGAAAAATAACTTCTGAACCCCCCCGCCCCATACACACACACACACACGAACTTAAGGTCCAAGAAACAGTCAGAAACTGTCACGTTTTTGTCCAAGCTTTTAATCACATCAAGGTTAATTTGTTCCACAGTACCTGGCACCTCACCGCCTCTTGGCTGGTACGTTTATTTTATTGTGGTGCGTTAAACTCAGGGCACTAGCCTTGCTTCCCTCGTTCCTCCTTCTGTTCTGCTCGCTGATCTGACACCAGGTGCACTGACCCGTGACTGCTGCGCAGGTGTGGATGCCCTGACCCTCGGATCAGCGTTTCTGGCAAAGGTTTGCCGCTTGTAATTTGTGGGACTCCGGTCCAGAATTTTTTGTTCTGTTCCAGCTCCTTGCGAACCTGATTTGGATAACCAAGGGCTGCTGAGCTATTGATTCCCGTTGCCGGGAGGGCTGGAATGGACGGAACGGGTCGACTGGCTCGAGGCCCCTGGAACAGGCTGGACTGCTCGTTGGAGACATACCCATTTTCTCGAACGCAAGCCTTGCAGGAACGGATCAACCAAACGACATTAATGATGAAAGCCACCTGGCACCTGGGTGCTTCCTGTCACTACTCCCGGCTCACAGTGTCGGCCGAGTTTGGCCTGGACGGTCATGACGTCGAGACGTGTTTGGCCGTGACTTGTGACGCAGCGGGGATTTGATTGGCTGCAGGCACCATGCATAGAGAGAGAAGGGAGTGGATTCCACCCGGTCTTGCTGTTTGAACTACAGGATCCTCTCACTGCGTTTGAACTACGTTTCCCAGTTTGAACTACAGGATCCTCTCACTGTGTTTGAACTACGTTTTCCAAACTCTAGTGCAGGTGCACCCAAAGTCCGGTCCTGGTGATCAACTGCAGAGTTTAGTTCCAACTTTAATCCAACATGGGTGATCCAGTAGATTCTTAGTTTTAGAGCCAGATTAGCATTAAAGATAAAGTCTGCAGATCTCCAGGACGGGGCTTCGATCCTGGGATTACTGACTGCTGGGAACCAGAGGCTGGCACTATTAGCACCGTTTGGTTGAACTCTCTATTCAATGATCACAAGAGAACTGAACTCACATCAGTGTTAAGGGGCATCTACACCCCCCCCCCCCCCCTCCTGACTTTACCCTCTAAATGCTGTGGTGTACATCTTTGAATGGGCTTTACATACAAAAGCGAAAAAACAAAAACAAAAACCAAACCACAAACCAAACAAACCGAACTGCCAAAAGCTCTCCCTCATAAGCTGGGACATTCAGAACACGTCTTTCCCATCACCCATGCTGAAGTTGTCTGGGATTATAATCTCATCAGATTGACTACATTTACACAATTGGTAGCTTTTTTGTTTCGAGATTAAAATCTCTGCAAATGACTGGGGACTCTTCTCGGGGGAGGCGTCCTCAACGTGTCGAAGCTCGCCGGTCAGGAGCAGCAAGCTAGTTAACAGTCAACGCTCAACAGTTAGGAGGAGCAAGGCAGGGAAGCAGCCGGACAGCAGCCTTTAAAAAACACAAACAAAAACAAACAAACAGTTTCGGACAGTAATCCCTACGCTGTCCGTAAAAAGCCGTATTTCACTCTAAAGCGAAACGCGTGACGGTATCACGGAGTTATAACGGCGCGCAAGTCCAAACGGGGGCGTGGACGCAGTCAGCCTGCCAACGGAAACTCTCTCTCTCTCTCAAACCTCCCATCCATCCATCCATCCATCCATCCCTCTCTGCTTCCGAGGCGACACCAGTCTTTTCCCCGCACAGCGCTTGCCCAGTGGAGGATTGCTGAGTCGTCGTGGCGGTGTGGGTGTGGGTGTGGGGGTTTGGGGGGGTGCAGCGGCCTGGCCTAGCGCGTCGTGGCGTGCAGCGCATGCATTAAGGCTGAGCAGGGGGCTGGTGCGAGGCCGCCGCGGGGGAGGAGCCGGACTGGGCCATGGGCTGCGCGAGCGTGGGGTGCTGTAGCCCGGCGTGCATGTTGGGGGAAGGGGGGGGCGTGGGGCGCTTGAACTTGTCCGGGCTGTTGCTCCTCCTGGGCGACGGCCGCTGTTTCGGGAGAAGGAGACACCGCAGACCGTAATTACGTTAGGTGAGCAGAAGAGAAAGAAAAACAAAAACCTAATCCAAACACAATGGCAAGTGAGAGATTCTGACTTTCACTTGGACTGAACTGGAATGCATAACGGTGTCTAGTTGTGAAGAGCAGTTGTGTGAGCTTGCGTTATTTGGGGTCACTGAGTGTGTGTGTGTGTGTGTGTGTGAGATACTGATGGCGTGAATGAGTGTGTGCAAGCTGTCTGTGTGAGTGGAGCTTTTCCAGAGCATGGCAAAACATCAAAGGGCCTGAACTCTAACACCCCCCCGCCCCAAAAAACCCCTCAAAACAAACCAAAACAAAACCCATCCCTCGGCAACCACCCAGTGGTTACGGAAACTGCCTTCCCTCTAATCCAGGAAATTCCAGGGGAAATAAAGCACCAAAACACTTCAAGACTGTTAATGGGAGGCGGAGTACAAGTGGTCACTGAGACTCCACCCACCAGGGCACAGCTTCTGATGCGCCACAAAACACACACACACAGTCCTCTAACCTATAAACCAGCTCTAATATTATTAGATTATAATTAACAGCTATATAGTTTCACGTGCTCTCATTCAGCTTGAGTTGAGTTTGTTTAGGTGTGTTCAATTAGTTGGGCCGAGAGAATGGAGCAGGTATGCAGACCCAAAAGGCAAAAAAATTAGAAAAGAAAAAAAAAAAAGCCCTAAACACTCTCAGGAGAGTCAGGTAAACAGTTCTGCACTTTTTACGAGCTGGCATTTATTTCCACTGGTGTGTCTTCACGCTTGACATTTGGACACTCAGTCTGAAGGTGGGAGTGGAGGTGTGGCTAGGAGTTGGGGGCAGGGCTAAGTAGGGTGGGGCGAGGCCAAGGATGAAGAAGCACAGTTGAGGTCTGTGCAAGTGTAGTGTAAGGTGTGTGTGTGTGTGTGTGTGCGCGCGATATTTACCTGAACTCCGTGCGAGGGTCCTGGGTGAATGTGCAGTCCCGGAGGGCCGTAGTGAGGGAGAGGGGCCCGGCTGAGTGTGGCAGGGGGCGTGAACCCCACCGTGTGACTGCCGTATGACAAACCTGCACAGCACAGTCAAGAGGTCAACTACTCATCTCAAACCCTGAACAGCCCTACAGAATTTTGCTCCTACGCAAAACAGCGACCCCGGGGCGCAGTGACAAAGAAGCTTGCTGATCTGAGCAAAACTCGGAAGGTCCCCTCTCAATGAGAGACTTTGTTTGAATTTAATCCATTTCACACAGGAAATTTGTGGCGCCGCACAAATGAAAGACCTGCACTCAGTCGGGGTGACGTATCGGTGTCAAAGATTTCAGAGGACTGGGATGAGCCTCTTTTGGTTAAGGGTGAAGTGCGTGGGCTTGTTTAATGACCGGCACGAAGGTTTAACACGGATTGTACACTGAGCGGGTGTGTGTGTGTGTGTGTGTGTGTGTGTGTGTGTGTGTGTGTGTGTGTGTGTGTCTGTGTGTATACATCCCCTGGACTATATGACAATCTGGTGAGCAGAGTTGGTGAAGCTTGGCTACCCTGGTGTTGCTGTGGTAACTGACGTTTCCGTGGTATCCATGGAGAACGCAGTTCTCTAGCAGTACAGAATGTTCTGCGTACGAGACACTGGGGTTTAATACTTACTAGCATCAGTACACACACACACACACACACACACACACACACACACACACACACACACACACACACGCGCGCGCGCGCGCTTACCTGGGGAGATGGGCCGGCTAGATGAAGGAGAGGGGGTGTAGGGGATGGGACTGGAGACAGTGCGAGCTCTCAACCCCTGAGCAGACATCTCATTAAAATACCTGGGGGGGGGGGGAGAGAAACACAGAGAGGGGACAGCACACAGCAGTGCCAGTTTGTGCGTAAGGGAGCCGGTATCTGGACCAAAACCAGGAAACGCATCATAGCAAACAACAGGCGGCGTGAAGGCGGCGTTGGCGTCTACAGGCGGCGCCCTACCTTTCGTCGTCCATCTCCAGGCTGCTCTCGCTCTCGCTCAGCTGCCTGCACAGCGCCTCTCGCCGCTCCATCTCCCGCTGGAGCTTCCGCTGGAGGCGCAGGTTCTCCTCCCGCATCTGTCGCTCCTCCTCGATGTACTGAGCCCGCTTCTCCGTGTCTGGAGGGAGAAGGTGGGGCAAAGGTAAACCAGAAAAACAATGAGACTGCGCTGAAGATGATGCTCAGGTGAAGTTCACCCACCCCCCACTTCATTACACCACCTGAGCCGTCTGCAGAACCGCTGCTCGGCAAAGGCCATGCAGAGAGCTCCACCTAGTGGCCGATCGCGTCTTTACACATAAAACACATTCAACCAAGAACGGCAACAAACCAACCAACCAACCCAACCTGAGCATCATCCGATTATGCAATACAAGATAACCTGGAGTTAAGTGTGTGTGTGTGTGTGTCACTCTACAGGCCCTGTAGGTGTATGCAAGAATGTAACTTGTGTGGTACGCGTCGTCTCGCACGTGTGTACGAGCGGGCGTGCATGCGCTCCTCACGCTGCAACTCGGTCGTGCGAAGGCTGCGTTTCAGTCTCTCCACTTCGCTCTTCAGGAAGCGAATGTGCCGCATCATGTTCTCCGGGGAGTCAATCTCCATGGAAACCTCCCGCGGGGAAGGCGGGGCCGACACGGGCTGGTCGAGCTTCTCCTGAAGGATCCTGCCAATCGATGCGGAGCAGGTTGGGGCAAGAGAGGGAGAGGGAGAGAGAGAGAGAGAGAGAGAGAGAGAGGGGCAAGGTCAGCATGTGCCATCAACCTCACGACAAACACACAGGAACGGGCGAAATGCACCTCCGCAGGCCTGCTCCAACTCCGCCCACAGCGAGACGTCGCTCTCGAACCTACGGTTCTTTACACGCTTTCGGGCGCAGAGCAGAGAATCGTGGAGGAGCATCAAAACACTTCAACACTGTTAATGGGAGGCGGAGCATAAGGGCACAGCTTCTGATGCGCCATAAGACACACACAGTCCTCTAACCTATAAACCAGCTGTAATATTATTCGATCAAAATTAACAGCTATATAGTTCCATGTGCTCTCATTCAGCTCGAGTTGAGCTTGTTTTTGGCTGTTCAATCAGGTGGGCACAGAGAGTACGCAGGAACGCAGACCCACAAAGCAAATGAGAGAGAGCGAGAGAGAGCGAGAGAGAGCGAGAGAGAGAAAACACTCCCAGGAGAGTCAGGGAGAGAGTTCTGCACTTGTACGAGCCGGTAGTCATTTCCACTGGGGTGTGCCGTCACACTTGGGAGTGGAGGCGTGGCTAGGAGTCAGGGCAGGGCTTATGCAGCATAGGGCGGGGCCAGCTAAGGTCTGTGCGAGTGTGGCGTAGGGTCAGGTAGCCTGCCTACCTCTTTTCCGCCTCCAGCTTGTCCATGCGCTTCCACAGCCGATTGACCAGCGCCTCCTGCTCCTGTTCCAGAGTGTTCTCCAAGTCGATCTTCTCACGGCGCAGCTGCATACACACACACACACACACACACACACACACACACACACACACACACACACACACACACACACACACACACACACACACACACACAGCCCTCCGGGTTGCAGCAGGAGTCAGTGGTATTTGTACTTGTTTGCACAAGCTGCTCTGTTGTCAAAGTTTGTGTGGTACCTGTTCTAAGGTGAGCTGTTTGGAGATGTGTGTGTGTGTGTGTGTGTGTGTGGTACCTGTTCTAAGGTGAGCTGTTTGGAGATGGTGGTATGTGTGTGTGTGTGTGGTACCTGTTCTAAGGTGAGCTGTTTGGAGATGGTGGGGTGTGTGTGTGGTACCTATTCTAAGGTGAGCTGTTTGGAGATGGTGGTGTGTGTGTGTGTGTGTGTGTGTGTGTGTGTGTGTGGTACCTATTCTAAGGTGAGCTGTTTGGAGATGGTGGGGTGTGTGTGTGCGTGGTACCTGTTCTAAGGTGAGCTGTTTGGAGATGGTGTCATTCTCCAACTTCTTGATCTTCTTCATGAGCTTGTTGACCTGAAATTCTTGCTCCTGCTCCAAATGCTGCTCCAGTTCAGCCTTCTCATGTTGGAGCTAGAGACACACACAGAGGCAGAGACACACGCAGAGACAAAGACCACGAGAGGGGATGCATGGGTATAATCATATGGACAGTAAACACATGTTTGTCCTATGAAACCCTTATTGCATAGCGCTTCCGTTTGGAATCTAAAAGGTATAAATATGAAAAAGAAGCAGAAAATAAAAAAAATATTAATGAGAAACTAAAAGGAGATCATGTACATATGAGGCTGTATTATGTGCAGTCAAAGACAACGAGGAGGACATTATGAAATATGACAAAGAGCAGGTACGACTTGAATATCTGCAGCATTGCGTCACGTGCTGTGCAGAATTCGGCAGCAGGAAGAGAGCGCATCACGCAGCTGGACGGAGAGTTCTTGTGTACGTGAGGATTAAAACGGTGGAGAGAGAAACAGCCAGCTAGCCAAAGGGCGAGTGAGGACCAGGAGAACGAGGAGTGAGAAGAACAGGCTTGACCCAAACAGACCCGCGCCAGAAGCTAACCGGTGTGACCGCCCCTGACAGGCGTGCGTGGCGACGAGGAGTCAACGATCCCACTCGGACACGCGGCGTTCTCCTTGGGGAGGACATGACTCAGCCTCCTCCTCCCTTCAGCCCACGCTTATAACGCAGGAGGCACGGTTGTGACGCACGTGGGGGGGGGGTGCGTGCATGGGTACATCTTGCAAGACAACACTATTACAACACCTCTCAGTACCTTATAAACATGTTTTGCATGCAGCATGAACTCTGTGGGCGTTGAAGTCAGCCGTGTGCTTCGGATTTTCGTTCGCCGTAACACTGGCAGTCACGCTCATCCAGAGTGACTCGCAGATGGCGATGTCATTCCATTACACAAGTAGCGCGCTGCAGCACATGGGTAATTATGTTGTGGGCACTCAAGAGCAGATATGAAGAATTATGGTAAACAGAAGTGCTCTGAGAATATGCTGGCCCGATTGGAGCCGCCCTCTCTCCAGACAGACGAGCGTGTACAGACTGTAGGCGTCAAAATTAAAAAAGGCCAGATGAAATGCTTAGTTAAAGGGTTAAGGTCTGGCACATGGCCAACTTCATCTGGCGTTGAACAGAAAGGGCGCACACGCACAAATGGGAGAGGACTTCCACAATGGAAAAATCAATGTTTCACTGAGAGACCTCTGGTGAGCCATGACACACACAATAAATAAATAAATAAATATATATATATATCTCTCACTCACTCACACACACACACACACACACAGAGGTGAGTCATGCCCTCCAGAGAGCAACCCTCAAGTTATACACACTTGGTCCAAACCGAGCGGACGCTCCAGTTCCACCTACTCCTCCCCCTTAAAACATGTCCTCTGCTCTGCCCACGCGGACTCTGACTCGTTTTCTCCTTCCCCACAGCACTCGGCGCGCAGGGGTTCAAACCTCGGCCCACCCGATCCCGCGCCTAGCACGGCCCTCGCAGCACCGTGGCCGGGGCCCTCAGGCAAAGATAAACACTGCGGTCTGCACTGACCAAACCCCCGGGGAGGAGCAGCTCCTCTCGGACAGCACGGCTGTGGTCAGCAGCGCACGGCGGGCAGAAACACATCCAGAACCTAACCAGCACCAGTCGCATCCACAACACCAGTAAGTTGTCTGTAACGGGCCCAGGACAGCTGGACCTCTACCCTCCGTAAACACGCACGCTTAAAATCTCTTGTCAAAAGCCATCTTGCTTTAGTGTACCTCTCCAGGATGCTGAGCATGGACAACTGCAGTAGAGTCCTACACACTCTCAATCTAGCTTTGTCTCAGCCGTTGCCTGTGTGACGACGACCAGACCGGTGCACTATGAGTGCTACAGAGGTTTCTGATCTGACTGCAGGTTTGGGGGGGTGGTGGTGGTCCCTGAAGAGACTGGCTTTTTTTGTTTTGTTTTTTTAAAGGTGCGATCTGTGGGTGTGGTCTCTTGTTTTGTTTTTTTAAAGGTGCGATCTGTGGGTGGTGTCTCTTACCTGCATGAGTTTGCGGGAGAGATCGTTGGTGAGGAACTCCTCCTCTTTCTCATAGTTTACAGCGAGTGTCTCCTTCTCCTTCTGCAGAGCCTGGATCTTCTTAAACAAGGTGTTGGAAATAAACTCCTCCTCTTGTTCAGCTCTTGCTTGCTACATGTATGTATATATATACACACACACACACACACACACACACACACACACACACATCTAAACCCAGGATTCGTGCTGGGGGCTATGCAAAAAAACAATACATCAAAAGAGGAAACGGTTCAAGTAAACGGATCAAAATGCTTGATGGAAACCTCTGATGTATACAATGCACCAACAACCAGCTGTCCGCTGGATTACAAGTTTACTTCAGAGCATGACATGCAAATTCCCTTTCTGAAACGCTCCATGCGATGCACACGTATGCCCGTGCGGACCCGACAAAGCCAGGCTTGCAACTCCCACATAACAAAGCAATGTGTTAGACATTACGCTCATAATACAGCTGGCTGACCCACCTCAAAAGACACACAAGCTCCGAGCTTGTCCGTAACGTTGACGTTAATGGTTTAACATAAACTCTGCGTCCCTGCTTTTGTCTGCGGGACATTCATGATACGAAGGCGGCTGGCTAAGCTTTACCAGCTAGGACACCTCACAAACCCCGACTGAGCCCGAGGCTTTCAAAGCCACGGGTACTGGGAGTACTGGGAGCAGGGAAACCACTCTCCCCAGTTTAAAAAAGCGCTCCAAGTTGGCAGCTTGTCCAGCTGCTGGCCCTGACAGAAGAGGGTTTTTCCTTTAGCTAGGTTAGCCGAGCTAGCCGCTAGCCACGACTCACTCGGGATAAACCTCACTAGTCTTTGAATTTCGGCCCTTCCAACGACATTTTTAACGGGCCAACATCGTCGCCGCTGTGCACGTTTGCTCGACATGACACGCTTTAACGGGTGTTTGCCGTGTTGGCTTTAGCTTTAGCGTTAGCTTTAGCGTTAGCGTTAGCTGGTCGGGTAGCTGTAGCGCAAGCGGAGCAGCCAGCGTGCTCCTGTCGTGACAGCTTCGCCACCGTAAACCGTATTTATATACGTTTTCCACCCGAAGAACCTGATTTAATTTCAGACCGAGCCGCAGTCGTAGGCCGGCGGCAGCCCAGAGGGGGGCCACTCACGATGGTGACGCTCGCCTTGCGCAGGTCGCGGTTCTCCTCCTGCAGCGACTTGCACTTCAGCTTGAAGGTCTCCAGCTCGATCTTCAGCACTTTGTTCTCCTGCTGCAGCGAGGCCAGGCGGTTGCTCAGCTCCTCCAGGCGGAACTGGGAGATCACGACGCCCTGCTTGCCCGCGGCGGAGGAGGAGGAGGCGGCGGCGGCGGAGGAAGAGGAGGAGGAGGAGAGCGGCGCGGCGGAGCCGCCGCCCGCGCCGTCCGTGTCGCTCTCGCTGGCGCTGTCCGCCATGGCCGTGGCGACGAGGAGAGACCGGGACTGGGGGACCGGGGTGGAGAGATCGCGATTGGGCGGAGAGGAAGGCAAAAAACAAAAAAAACAACAAAAAAACGGCCGCTCGGGCGGAAAGCTGCGGCGGTGTGGGTCGGCTCGCGCCCTCTCGAGGCGAAGAGGCTCCCAGACGTATAATCCGAACACGAGATTTAACCGCGAGGCGGTGTGTAAGCAGCACGGGGTGGCTGCGCTCGCCAAGAACATGCGCTTGCACCATCTACCCCAACTGGGATTCAGATCTGGGACTCTGGTGGAAACCCTGTTTACGAAGCTGGACATTAATAGACTTGTGTAACAACTCTCTCACAGTTACACTAACCGGAATAAATCAGTGTAGCCCACACGTTCTCGTGACTTACTGCCTTAATGCTATGATTAAACACAGCCTTGCAAAACAAATTCAAAAACCACATACAGTGGCTATTTTTGCAAAATGCAATTTTGTGCAATCAAATGATTGTTGTATTGCGAAATCTTCGGCTATTCTCACTGTGAAAACAGGATAGAAATGTGCTCCGTGTTTTAATAAGGCCAGCGTAGGTGTGTCTTGACTTCTCCAGTGAAGGGCTGTAAGACCTGGTACAGCTGGTACTTCCTAATGGCTTGGAAACCCCTAAATGCCTCGATAAAGGAAGCTCTCGTGTATTTCATCGTCACAACTGAACTGCTGTCAGTCGTTCTCTTTGGAAAGGAGAGTAATGTGCAGTAATGACGAAGACACGCACTGCGTCCTGATCCTACTTGCACTGCAATTCCCAGAAGGCTCGCTGTTTAGCCAAACGCTGTCGTATAGTACCGTTGGAGTACAGGCCGAGGTCTGGGACGCCGGAGTGCATATCCTGTTTTACAACGCTTGTGATGCTACTATATTGCCACTAGATGGCGCTATAATATACCTGCGCTTCAGTGCACGCTACTCTTGCAGTGAGAGGTTATACCGTCTCACACTGGCCCCCGAAAGTACAACAAAGGGCAAAACCAGATTAGCTAAAGTTTATTGTTATTCATTATAACAGATCAAACAGATCTTAAAATGCCGTAAGGTCCCATCAGGGAATTTCTGGAACTGCATCCTGACGGTGCCACTAGTTCTGAGTTTGTTGTCATTTCAAACCCTGATACGGAAGTGAAAATGGGTTGAGTGAATATTAGACTCAATAGCATTTCTTGTTGAAAAGCTTGATCCTTTTCTTCTCTGCTGTGAAAATAGATTAAAAAAATAGAAGACAGATAGAAATGGTAGACACAGCGAGCCGCCTGTGTGGGTGTCCATGGTAAGCAGCGTCCCCGGTGTGACTGTGATGGTATGAATGCTATCGCCTCTGAGGCGGTGTGGCCCAGTATTCATATCCGGTTCTTTCACACAGATGGAAAAAAGGAGGACTGCAAACGTGGAAGGGAAGAGAGAATTCACAACCCCCCCCGCCCCGCACCCCGGAACCTCTGCGCATTTCTGAGTTCACGAACCCCCCCCCCAGAAACTCTGTGCGCACTGATGAATTCCCGTGGTCTGTGTGTCCCTTTGTGCATAGGTACATGGGTTCATTGGGTGGATATTTGTGATGATAGTGAGTGTGTGAGCCGAATTATTTACAGAGACAGCATAAAATGCCTAGGCTGGAGAAAAAATATATATACGAATTTACGTTATTTTCTCCACCAACAACGCAAAAGTGACATTGTGCATTTATTATCAAAATGCAATACAGGGTTGCTTGCAAATAACAGACAACTGGTTGATTTTTGGGGAATTTAGCTTTTATCAGATGTCAAATAAACAGCTACTCTGGAAAATGGTTGCGCGAATGGCGGCATTACGCTTCCCCTGGCATCCTTTCCAGATACATGATCACGGTGTAAGGTCTCACCCTGACTGTGCACTCTTATTCAATATCACCTGTGGGTAGGTTCGGTCTGCTTGCATTGCTCAGTTTCGGAATCACAGTAAAACTTGGAGTCTATGGGCTCTAATTCCGTTAAATCCGCCCAACGCCACATTCATCAACCCTAAGGCCTCCCCTGACCTGTTCTTAGGACAAACGGGAGCGCACATCCAACTTTCAATAAATATCAGACGGTTGGCGTGTCATTACGTGTAAACATTATATATCATGTAAACTAGTCATTATGTCACAACATTATGTAAACGCGAACTGTATTCTCTTCATATTGCACAATAATCCTGATGCTGAATAATAATGCTTCGAGGGGCATATCCACGCGGCGACTCTACACTCCCGTGACTGTTGCCTGATTGCTCGTCCGTGGAGGTTTGTTTGCGGTTTCTGCTGCCGTGATGAAATTGTCAGTTGTCAGCCGGCTCCTGGACGCTGGATATTGCGGCGGCAAACCCAACCACAGCTACTGCTCACGTATTCAGTGTCTCCCAGCCCCTTTAACAGCTGCGCGGGTGAACGCGTCCCCGCCACGCTCATCCCGCGTGAAAACGAAATATAGGCCCGTTTAAATACATTTGACATTCATGTAACATAGCCTACATGTGCATATATTGCATATTTTAATCTAAATATATATCCATATAAGTGCTTCTATATAGCAGCACACTAACGTATGGAAGTAGAAACAAGATGATGACGACACAGCTTGATGACGACAGAGCTTAATCGTCATCAGGGGCATCCGAGGGCTTTTTATGACTTACTTGGCTAGGGCCTTTTTTAATTTGATTCTCGAGCTCCAGTGGTATGACCCTAGTCACAAGATGTTTTTGTTTTCCCCCTCCCTCGTTACTCAAGCATTAATCTTTTAATATTTCATTTTAGAATTACGCGCAGCATCCAAAAGTGGTCTCTAGATTGCAGGCCCACAAGCGAATCGTTTGTTTTTTTATAGAAATATCATAAGATGTAAGAAGAAAGAAACTTTGTTCTGCTTTCTTGCTTAGTGAAGAGGGGGCCTAAAGTGAAGGGTCCAGGGCTCGCAGATACTACAGCGTAACCTTTAATGTGACAGCAGTTCACAGTTTTAACAAACCTGAGCTAGAAAAAAACCACACGTAATGACACACACGAAGGCGCTCCCTGAAGACGATGCACTGAGTAGAACCTTCACTGACAAACGTATCAACAAACTACAGTTAATACAGCACACAGGCTACTCTCTCTCGCTCTCTCTTTCTCTCTCTCTCTCTCTCTCTCTCTCTCTCTCTCTCTCTCATGCTCTCTCTCTCTGTCTCTCTCTCTCTCTCTCTCTCTCTCTCTCTCTCTCTCTCTCTGTCTGTCTCTCTCTCATGCTCGCTCTCTCTCTCTCTCTCTCTGTGATTTGGTCACGTGAAATTTAGTTTTCTATTTTTCAAAGAAATGTTATGACATGAATTACTATTGCTCTATTATCATTCAAATGAAAAGGTTTGAACACAATATGGCAAACCAGTGAACAGTACATCTCACACATATGTAAAAGTACTTAGAATATATTTTGGCATACTGTAAATAATATAGAAATTTCAGAGCCAAAACTGATGAGCTGAACCAGGTGCCGTGCTTCAGCGAGTGCGTTCACACCGGAGCTAAACGTCTCCTAAATGAGACAAATTGCAAAGACTAAGGGTCTTAATGTTGTATTATTCATGCTTTGTGGGTTTAAGCACCTTTATATTGTGTCATTTTATACACGCAGTCTCTGTTATTACATGTTTTTATGTTTAGCTTGGATGATCTGGATTTATTGCACATCTTTTACTTTTATTATTCATGCTCTTCTAATTCTACTTATTGCTCTGACAAGCGAGTCTTATAAACTTGAAGCATAAATCTTTTGGCTCTTATGTCTTGGGTGAGTCCCTAATGTCCTCATGCTCCTTATGTAGTTCGCTTCAAGTGGCAGCAGGCTAATGACTTAAAGGGCATTTATTTCTTGGCATCCTATGAAATGCTTGCATTATACTTTGGGTTTAGCTGCGTCTCAGCTGCTCCGGAGTTGCGCTGTGTTTGCCGAAGGTGGGGTGAATCTCTAACTAATGTGCTTTATTTCACACGTGCATTCATTTCCCCTTAAAAGGCCCATTAGCAGTAGTTGAGGGTTGTACCGCACAGTGCTGAGTCTTGCGATACAAGCTCCAGCCCACACTGCACCCATGTTGTTATTCCTTGGTTTGCTTGTTTGTTTGACCATTTATCCATCTCAACAGAGCTAAGCATGGAGAGAATGGTGTGGATTTGAGAGGTCTGCATCTTCTGCTCTTTGCTTTCTCTTTACGTGTGAAGTGTATTTGTGTGAAGTGCCAAACACATTAACCAGGTAAGTGGGGTGCCATGAGCTAACTTTGGGTTGAACCGAGGTCAAGTTAGTTAGAAGAAACTTTATACTGTCATATAAATGTGAGTGGGATTGAAAAAAAAAACATGACTCTCCAGACAATGCAATAAATAGTTCATGCATATTGTGTGTGTGTGTGTGTGTGTGTGTGTGCTACAGGTCCCCTGCTGAACAGCTAATTTTCCTGAAAATGCAGTTACTTTGATGAGACTGCAGATTTGGTTATTTTCCCAAAGGCCTCTCAGGTCTGAGAAGAAAATTTGAGAATACTGTAATTCATAGCAGAGCCAACATTAGTCTGCCTCTTACTGGTAGCACCAGGAAACAGTATGTACACTTCTGTTCTATTAGAAAGCTTATGAGTGCACTGACAAGCAGATTCAAATGGCAGATATCTAGATATATAGTGAAAGAAACAACCACAAATGTGACCACATTTGTGTGTGTGTGTGTGTGTGTGTGTGTGTGCATCCTCTATACCGAGAAAAAATGGAGACATTTAGAAACCGTGACACCTAAGGTTCCTTTGACAAACTAATCTAAATGTATTTATGTTAACTGACTAAGAGCTGGAGCAGAGATATAGAGATGATCTATCTTGACAGTAAAACCTCTACAGGCAGAGGTGAGAGTGAGAGAGAGAGAGAGAGAGAGAGAGGGAGAGAGGGAGAGAGAGGGAGGGAGAGAGAAAGGGAGCAAGAACGAGAGAGAAAGAGAGAGAAATGGGGGGAAGAATTAGAACAAGAGATGGAGGGAATTGAGAAGACGGATGGAGGGCGGGAGGGTAGAGGAGGAAAGGACAGGTTGGAGGGCGCAGCACAATTCCCACAATTCCCAGCACCCACTGACCGGTTTCCCACCCGCTGCCTGGCCCTGCTGCGCCAGGGTCGCCTCCTTCCTATCGGAGCCACGCGTGGAGTTCCAGCCCCAGGGCTGCCCTGCCTTCCTCACTCATCCTCATCGTCAATCACGAGCAGGACGAGTCGCTCCTCGGGGAAACGGGCTTCTGCAGCTCGCCCACGGAGTTAGCGCGGAGTGCATCCATTAGATTGCGATTAACGGCCCCCCCCCCCGCCTGTTTTAGTCTTAGCCACTTCCCCTCATTCTCTCCATCACGAGACCGCTGCTACCGGCGAAGGCGAGGGCAGGCGATGAAGGACTCAACGGCGGCGTGGTCCGCAGGGCCAGCCGCGATTCGCGCCCGCTGGCCTTCGCGAGAAGCTACGAAAACAAAGAGCAAGCACTGCAAAATCGCACAGAATTGTAAACAAATTGCTCTCACCTCCTCTAATTGGTTCGTTTGTGGAAGCCATCGTGTTCGATTCACTGCGTCTCTGCCCACTAATTTTTATCTCCTGCCGTGGTTTGTACGTTTTTTTGCTTTGCCTTGAACAGCCTCATGGTAATGAGCACTGGCAGCAGTTATTTCTGGTCCTCGGAGAGACCCGAGACTCCCTCCCTAAGGCTGGTCTGCATGACGGGCGAGGCTTGCTCTAAAAATAAGACCTCGGTAAATGAGCATCAATCGTCCAATTTGATGAATCTTTTTTCGTTTTTTTAGGATTTGGCATTGTCTGAGCAGAACAACTTCTAGTGTGATGGATGGTCTCCACACACATACACGGTTTCATGCCTGCTTGTGTAGACAAGTAAACAGTGCTTTCCGTCGTCACGCTGCAACAATCTTTCTAACTCATCTCGGCCATAGATTCAGGCAGTGAAATGCAGTTATCACCCTGTCACTCTCTGCCCCGCCCCCGTCTAAAGAGCTAGAACGCTAGAAAGTTCCCGTTTATTTTCAAGAATAGAATGTTCCAGGATTTGGAGGCCTCGGAAAGTTTGAAGATTCTGATCCATGTAAGTAAAACTGGACTTTCGGAAAACATAGATACTGCTTTGTCTCACACTCTCCCTCCACAGTCCTAGACTGCTATAATTCAAACTTTATTTAGTTTAACTCTTGAGTTAAAGTTCTTATATTTTGTTTTTTAAAATTATTTTTTATTAAAGTCAGATCATTTTAACGTCTCTTTCTTCTCCCTCTCTCTCTTTCTTAGTGGTCCTAACAGTGTGAGTGACTCACTCACTCACTCTCTCTCTCTCTCTCTCTCTCTCTCTCTCTCTCTCTCTCTCTCTCTCTGGCCTGTGGATTGCAGAGGTCAGTGGCTGAGCACTCTGGGACGAGAGTGTGAATGAGCCGTAATCGTGTTAAATAAAGTTGGATTTCATTCTCATTGCTTGTATTAGCAGTATATTACCTTATGATGTTTCACACACACACACACACGCACACGCACACACACACACACACACACACACACACACACACACACACACACACACACACACGTATAAACGTACAGGGCTTGCTGTTCTTTTCTCCATGTCTACGTTCTTTGCCTTCTCCCTGTTGTGCACGCTCACCCTCTTCTTTCCCCAATACTCCCTCTCTCTCTCCTTCCTCCGACGGCCACCTCTCTGTGTGCTGTGTGTGCAGACTGAAAGGAGTAGATGGGCGGCAGGCATGTTGGCTCCATCGCCCCGTGGAGGATTGCCGGATGGAGAGCAGCGATGGCCGTTAGCATCGTACTCAGAGACACGTGCTTTCTTTTCTCATCCCTCAGACGTCCTCTGAGCTTACAGACTACACTGATCGAGCTCATCCGTTTCTTGTTTCGTTCTGTGCTATTTGTATGTGCATACACTGGATTCGAACGCTAGCAGTTTCCAATGGTGAACTGTGTATCATGTTTACATATATCATTGTTCCCTATTTATTCTCTTTGCTATTGACAAATGGTGTCCTAAACTATCATAAATGGTCTGTTACTAAGCTGTTTAATGGCACAGATGCTCTTTAGTAGAATAAAAAACGTTTAGCTCAGCATCTTTTGAAATGGGTTCAGAATATGAACAGGTAGTAGTAGCTCAGTGGTTAAGGTACTAGATTAGCAATCACTATTGTACTAAGATGGCGCTATAATATATGAGATGACTGACTTTACTGGAGACCTGAACTTTTTTTTTTATTGTGTGTGAGTAGCGCAACTGCCTGTATGAAAAATCTGTTCCTTAATTGAGTAGAACTGGGCAGAATGTTCTGGAATGTTGTTTCTAGATGGTAGTGGATTAAACAGGCCATGGTTAGGGTGCACGTGGCTGACACGATTCTCATCACCGTGTGGTTGACTCAGTCTGGACCAAAGCAGAAAATAATACACTGTTGCCTTTTAGTCCTGGTTTGTTTAGTGTTCACACTGATATATTTACCATCAAACCAAAATATGTAAAAAAAAGTCATATGGACACATCACATCCTGACTGAACCACTTTTATGACATATATTTTGTAACAATAACTACAATAATGCCACCCAAACTAGAACAATGCTCTGTGCTGGACTGAAGGCTTGTGGGGTTCGTGCATGTGGGGTGATAGTTTTAGCTGTTGAAAAGCTGACAAAGTGCATCAAGGAGGCAAACAGCATGGCAGATTTCTCCATTGCAGGGAGTGCGTTCTGAAAACATGGGCATTTTTGTGCATTTTCCCCAGGGTAGAGCTCATTAGACCAAATGTTAATGAGGCATGTTACCCAAAACAACCCCCCCCCCCACACAGCCCTCGGTTGTTCTCTGTTCGCTCACCACTCTGGTCTCTCACGCAGTGTTTAGGGTCTCTCCTTGTGACATTGCCTCCTGTGATTGGTCCATTTGGATCCTTCTGTCTGTACCGTGTTAGGAATTGGGCCGAGATTGACCTGTGCAGCGGACCTCAGTCCGCTTATTGGGTCTGAAACTGAAACCAGAGTTTAACTGAACCGAAGTTACCCGAACACACCCTAGGATGGGAGACCTGGGGTGGCCAGGTGATGACGTCAGTGATGTGACCTCCTAAGAATTTCACACTCAGCTCTTCCCACTGGAGTGCCCTGTATGCGTGTTCTACACCTCCTCTAAAGTCAACAATAATTTCCTTTGATTTATTGACCTTCAGGGAGAGGTTATTATCAGCACACCATGTATTGAGCATGTCTACCTCCTCTCATTGTATTAACGTATTGTGTCACAAAAAATGCTGCATTTCAGGCTTCAGGCCTGCCACAAAATGGCCTGCTAACATCATGCCAGTGATCTTCTCGTTAGCTCAGGAGAAAGTGTTAACGAGGACAAGGCAGCTGATATCCCTCTGTCATGCTGATTACAATGACATGCTCAAAACTTTTGAGACAGTACGACTGTAATAGGCACCGGCAGGTTTAGCAAGGTTGGACTTTTGGGCTCTTGACGGGGCGCCAGTGTGCGTCAGCTCTGAGACACTCGAGTCCACGGTGTTGACACCGACATCAGGATGCAAATGCTCACCCTTAGTCAAAATAAAGTCAGACACTCCCACTGTGTTGGACTGTTTTTTCCTTTGGGCACGAGCTAAGGCGTAAACGCGAAACTCAGAGGGAACCTCAGTAGCGAGCGTATCCCCAACAGTGGGGAGTGGTCAGTTTATCGCCAGCTAAGTCATTGCCTAAAATACGCGATAGTCCATTAACTGGCAATCTGGAGCGGACAGCAACTTTAAAAAGACCCAGAGAAATCTGGTGTTATAGCGAAACAGCGTGCACAGGGACGCAAACAACTCCAGGCTTGAGTCCTTGAATTAAAATATCACTGCCACTGTAACCGGCCTCCGAGAAAGATAAAGCGCTAAGATGGGCGACTGTGCAGCACCTGCGTCTCCGCGTCCGTTGGCTGTTTCTGTCAGCGTCCGCCAGCCCGTTTTACTAAGCAAAACTAAGCCAGGGAAAATGAACTGCTGAGAGAAAGATTACACAGCAGGCTACAGCACAGCACAGAACTCACTAAGGCTATTTCCCAGGTCACTGGCAACTTTTCCTCTCTTCAGGGTTTGGCCACCAACTGTCAACACGGGACAGGCGGCAATCAAACATCTGACAGCAGAAAACGTGAACGGCTCTCTGAAAGTGGCAGTGGTTTTCAAGGTGTTATGAATTGACTTATGAGGGGTGTACGAGGCTTTGCACTAAATAAGGACTAAATAAGAGTTTTGTATCTCAGCACTGAGCCATTAGCCAAATCACCTGCCGGTGACAAGGTTTCTGCTTTCTGCTTGTTGGAGTGTACAGCGAACTGGGCAGCGTGACGAGTCTTAAGCTTGTCAAACAGAATGAGCTCCTCAGGCTCTTTTCACTCTCTCGTTCCATTCTCTTAACGTAGAGGACGGAGCTGCGGTAGCTGTGAATGGTCCCCCTGCCTTTTCATCTCCAATTCCAGCTCCCGTAACCGTATCTCCAGGCGGGGGCCCACCGGATCTACGTCCCACCCTGACCGATCCTCAACCCCTGCGCTGGCACATGCTTGGGGATGCAAACTGCACCTCTCTCTCTTCAGCTGGGTTTTCAGAGCTCAAAGGTCATTGCTGTGTCACCCCAGAACAAGAATGTACTGTTAATCCTGAATTATTACTCATCCTGA
>NC_137506.1:2852500-2932500 GCF_041902795.1 Electrophorus electricus | reverse complement strand
CAGGATCTTTCGGTGGCTAAAGGCTCAAAGCCTTGAGGTTCATGATTCATTCTGGTACAGGAAGCACACGATAGCTGAACACACCCCAGGTCTAGTCCAGGAAACCACTGGCCTACTGGGAAGGTGCACATGTATCTGAGCACTAGCATTCATATCTATAAGCATCACACTTATCCAAACACTAGCATTCATATCTACAGGGATCACACCTATTTATTGTATACAAAGTTTAAATTATTGTTAATGACTTGCACTCCCGTGAGCTCTAAATGAGCCTTGAGCAGCCATCACAGGCCAAACAGAGGTCAGAGGTCAGAGGTCCGACTGGTGCAGTGCTGCCCAGTTCAGTATTGGCAGCCAGGCAGAGAGCTGAAGGAAAACCCATGTTGAGTGCTGTTTCTGTGGGGGTGTTGCTGGTATTTGAACTTTACTGTGATTAAGCCTACAGGTAACCACCCCCCCCCAACCCCCACTCAAAGCCCTGCGTAAACCCTGTGGTCTCCACTACCATGTGCTGTCCTGTAATGGTGTAAAGGTCAGAGTGTTAGTCTCGTCCTGAGTCACAGTACCTCAGTAAAAACCGTTTAAGTTGCAAGCTGTCTCAGACGGCCGCACTCATAAGACACCAACTTTGGTTCAGCCCCCAAATTCTTACTCCCTGTTCACACTTGGTTGTTTTGTGCATCTCGAAAATTTCATTGTATCTGGATAGGAATAATCATCATAAAAGTGTTAATGTATTCAAAACACATTTAAAATGGATCTAAACACAACTGCTCAAATCGCTTCAGGACGCATTATGAGATATACAAATACAAAACCATTCATATGACAGATGAAAACCATCCCCACGGACGTGGTGTGTGTGACATCAAACACTCCGGGTTTTATTTGCTCAAATGCACATGTATTCCAGGTTACATCTTTGCAAATAGCACCACCTCTATGAAGTATGCCCACGTATGACCCCTACACCACAGCCAATCACGTTCAGGCCTTCGTCAGCTTCCAGGATACGGCCAATGTTCTTGGGCCCACCTGACCTGGGAGGGTCAAAGCCTGCTTGTACAGAACGGGGCTTCATTCTGACCTCATTCATTCTCTCATTGTGAGATCGTCTCTCACCCGGGCTCTCTCTCTCTCTCTCTCTCTCTCGTCTCGTCGATCAGATAACCTCCACGCTCCTGATAAGACAGGCGCAGAGCACTGTAAACTGTTGCTTGCGACTTGCATGCGTGCATACGAATGCGTCGGCTTATCCTCAGGAGTTAGTTGGACTGAGAAAGAGGGAGGGGGAGAGAGGGAGGGAGAGAAAGAGAGAGAGAGAGAGAAAGATGTAGAGGAAAGTTGTAGAGAGTAATAATGTGCATTAGTTTGATGTTCGTTACCTGTTGATTAAGACGGTAATCGAATGATAGATGGTTACTGCTGCCACCAATTAAACAAATCATTTCCACAATCGAGGAGATTATTGCCAGTGCAAAATGTCAATGTTTAGTTTTTATTCTACTGTAAATACCCTGTTGTCTGAATGAAAAATAGTGTCCTTCCTTGTTGTGCAAACTGAATGATTATTTGGAAACATCTTGGGTTACACAGAAAAAAAACTAAAACTGACCTCATATAAATGTTTATCAGGATATCAAAATCTGAATGACTGGGTAAATATTTATCAGGATGCAAATTGAACTTTGTTCAGTACAAAAATATCATGTATACAGAGTAAAAATGTAAACAGAGTCCCGACTCCCAGAGCCTGAAACCTATACTGTAGAACCCAGCGAGCTTCTCTGGAGGAGCTCAGTCAGTGTTTTATTGTACATTAATAACAACATGGACCATAAGATAATGACTGCAGCTGATCTTAGTTATTGCTACATTTCTATTGGGCATCCCTGTTACTGATGCATTGCTATTGGTCCAACTCAGTTGGTCGGTCAATTACATATCTGGGTTCTGCCTTATTACTGGTGCAATAATATTGGCTTGTCCCAATTATTGGGGTGTTGACTACTGGTGAAGTTGCTTGTATGTTTCTCAATTTTTTATATTACCACCCTTGCAAAGTAGCTCAGAAGCTGCCAACACCCTGGAACTGAGTTTCCAAACATTCCAGAACTGAATTTCCCAAAATGCTAGGGCATATCAAGCTTTTCAAACTGCTTATATATTGTCATTTTTAAAAATAAATCTGCCAAACTAAAAGAACAAATGGCACAAGTACTATCGTGGTAATAAAGACAAACCCTGTGTGTATGAAACTCTTGCTGTGACGTCAGTTCTCACCAGCTCTCATTTCTTCCAGGCATATAAACCTCTTTTGGTGCAAATAAACAACTGACCAATTGTTATTTAAATCTTTTATTCTTTATACCATGGAGATGCTGATGAAAATAGCCACAGTGTTTGTAAACAATGTTGTGTTTTATGAACCAGAGAGCACAGTAAAGTCCCATGACCTGTGATGAGTGACGAAGGCTGAGGTGGTGTTTGCTACCAGAGGACTGAGGCTGAGGTGGTGTTTGCTACCAGAAGACTGAGGCTGAGGTGGTGTTTGCTACCAGAGGACTGAGGCTGAGGTGGTGTTTGCTACCAGAAGACTGAGGCTGAGGTGGTGTTTGCTACCAGAGGACTGAGGCTGAGGTGGTGTTTGCTAACAAGACTGAGGCTGAGGTGGTGTTTGTTACCAGAAGACTGGGGCTGAGGTGGTGATTGCTAATGTGGTGGAATTTTGGATAAACAGCAAGTCAGACGTGATTAAGAGAGTAATTTAATAAAGAAAATAGGACACACAAAACACAGCTGTGTGAGAGCTAATGCTCGAAAGCGAAAGCTCTAAAGGGGTAGACTGACTCTACTCCCTATATCTAAACTTCAACCCCCTCTCCAGGGAGGGGGTGCTCTGTGATCTTGTTTACGCACTCCCTGCTCCATTTGGTGATGAACATTCCTGCATATGCCAGGACGCTTCAAAGGACAGATACCATTTGCAAGAAAACAAAAGCCTAATCCCTCTTTACGACCCCTGCAGGTCACATGCAGGTCATAAAGCAACATTCCCAGTCATTTGTTCACACAATATACAGAGACAGATTATGCAGACTAAACTATTCATATAGGATTATATCATGGAAAGGATTAACATGATTATATATGAATCATTACATATGAATCACATGATAATACATGATCAAATAATATTTTCCATCACACTAACAAAAGACTGAGGCTGAGGTGGTGTTTGCTAACAGACGACTGAGGCTGAGGTGGTGTTTGCTACCAAAAGACTGAGGCTGAGGTGGTATTTGCTAACAGAAGATTGAGACTGAAGTGTTGTTTGCTACCAGTAGACTAAGGCTGAGGTAATGTTTCTTACCAGAAGACTAAGGCTGAGGTGGTGTTTGCTAACAGAAGACTGATGCTGAGGTGTTGTTTATTACCAGAAGACTGAGGCTGAGATGGTATTTACTACTAGAAGACTGAGGCTGAGCTGGTGTTTTCTGTTTCAAACCATGCTGGCTAGGGAAACCATTCTTGCAAATGTTAAATTTGTCTGCCATGCATAATGTTGTGTTTCTATGAAAGCCTGCGACTTATTTGTCTGTACTGTGCAATATTTATGGGATGTAATTACCCCTTGGTCTAATAATTTCTTGTAGGAGCGACTACAAGAATTACAGGTGAGAAAATGGATCTTCATTACAAGCTAGGGTTTTCTGCCTATCATGTAAGATGCTCTATATGTCTCTTTCAATGGTTAATCAAGCAGATTTATACCAGGATGTTACGTCCATGGTAGCACCCTGCCATGACATTGTCTGTAAGGTTACTGTTGAAGGACTGTGGATGAGGTTCACAGTCAGGGTGATGCTGTTAAGTTCACTGAAAGGTTACAAGGAATAAATCCTTGCTGCTGATTGCACTTTACAGATGCAAGTTGTGGTGGGGATTTTGCAGATATTGGGTTTGACAGCTCACAGCCCTCTCACTCCCCTGGAAAAAGCAGTGGCTCAGCGAATCCTGATGTTGAATTCTTTGGGGAGTATGTTTTGTTTTAATAACCCTGCAAATGTGAACAGTTTTATTTTCATGCCTGTCCCGGGTGTCATTCTGAGACACATTCACACCTCTGAGACTCGTTCTGTCATGTCATTCTGGGACACATTCACACCTCTGAGACTCGTTCTGTCATGTCATTCTGGGACACATTCACACCTCTGAGACTCGTTCTGTCATGTCATTCTGGGACACATTCACACCTCTGAGACTCGTCCTGTCATGTCATTCTGGGACACATTCACACCTCTGAGACTCGTTCTGTCATGTCATTCTGGGACACATTCACACCTCTGAGACTCGTTCTGTCATGTCATTCTGGGACACATTCACACCCCTGAGACTCATTCTGTCATGTCATTCTGGGACACATTCACACCCCTGAGACTCATTCTGTCATGTCATTCTGAGACACATTCACACCCCTGAGACTCATTCTGTCATGTCATTCTGGGACACATTCACACCCCTGAGACTCGTTCTGTCATGTCATTCTGGGACACATTCACACCCCTGAGACTCGTTCTGTCATGTCATTCTGGGACACATTCACACCCCTGAGACTCGTTCTGTCATGTCATTCTGGGACACATTCACACCCCTGAGACTCGTTCTGTCACGTCATTCTGGGACACATTCACACCTCTGAGACTCCTTCTGTCATGTCATTCTGGGACACATTCACACCTCTGAGACTCGTTCTGTCATGTAATTCTGAGACACATTCACATCTCTGAGACTTGTTCTGTCATGTCATTCTGAGACACATTCACACCTCTGAGCCACATTCTCCTGTATGTCATTCTGAGTCACATTCACACCTCTGAGCCACATTCTCCTGTATGCCATTCTGAGACACATTCACACCTCTGAGCCACATTCTCCTGTATGTCATTCTGAGTCACATTCACACCTCTGAGACACATTCTCCTGTATGTCATTCTGAGTCACATTCACACCTCTGAGCCACATTCTCCTGTATGTCATTCTGAGACACATTCACACCTCTGAGCCACATTCTCCTGTATGTCATTCTGAGTCACATTCACACCTCTGAGCCACATTCTCCTGTATGTCATTCTGAGACACATTCACACCTCTGAGCCACATTCTCCTGTATGTCATTCTGAGTCACATTCACACCTCTGAGCCACATTCTCCTGTATGTCATTCTGAGACACATTCACACCTCTGAGACACATTCTCTTGTATGTCATTCTGAGACATGTACAGTCACACGTCTGAGGACATGGTTACCCCTTGCTTTTACATGTGTTTTTGGTGACTGGATCATGTTTGGATTTCATTTGACTGCATGAAGATCCAGGTGTAAACACTAGGTTCAGTGTTTCTTTGAGCTGGGTTGAGTGTTTTGTATTTCTTATGATGGCACAAAGTAAGGAAGCTATTGCTAGTCTTGGTTGTCCTTGAACACATTTTCTAAATTCAGTGTTTTGCTCTCTCTTGTAACGTTTAAAGATAAGGTTGTATTTTGTAAAGTTCCTTTTTGTGTGTCCTAGAGGCCACTTTCTGCCCGGAATCTTATCCCAAAAGTTCCCATGGTTTTCCAATTCACCCCAATCTGATAGCTGGTAACCCTTTCCATGTGCTCTGTTTTGTTTACTGTAGTGGCTTGCCCTGCAGTTACCGTAGCCCCGATTGACGCTCCTGTTGGTGTGCGAAACACCCTTTCACTTTTCTTTCATCCATTTTTCATACTCTTCTTCCTTCGAGTGAGCACAGGCTGGAGAAGAGGAGGGTGCGGTTAGAGAGTAGAGTTAAAGCATGTGCTTTCTGTGGGCTTTAAACACTCTGAACATGTTGAGACTCAGTGCTGGTGGCTATCGAAATGCTAGGCCCTCCTGTAGAGGCGTAAGATAATACCTGAGTATATGACATTATAGGGGGTAGGCCATGCCATTTTTACGCACAACTGAAAAGACACGTAGCACCTTGGAGATTTCCCACCACAAAACTGATCTCACTGTCTTACACACACACTGTCTTACACAGTGTATATGATTACACTGTATAATCATGCTTGTGGTGTGTGTATGCATTTGTTATTGCGTATATGGGAGCATCTTTGTACTTTGTGTGTGTGCGTGTGAGCTGGTCAGTCCTTCCCTACTTCACTCTCAGGCTGTCCTGGGTGTGTGTGTGTCTGAATGTGTGTGTGTGTCTGTATGTGTGTGTGTGTGTGTGTGTGTGTGTGTGTGATCACTCATCAGTCCTTCCCTGCTCCACTCTCAAGCTGACCTGAGACCTACCATGGACTCCGCCCACCCTCAGCATCCTCTGTGATGTCCATCGTTGTCCTAACTTTGGCCTAACCTGGTCCTAACCTACTCCTAACATAGCCCTAATTTGTCCTAACCTGGTCTTAACCTTGAAGTAACATTGCCCTAACTTTTTCCTAACCTGGTCTTAACCTTGTCCTAACATTGCTAAACTTTGTCCTAACCTGGTCTCAACCTAGTCCTAACATTGCCCTAACTTTTTCCTAACCTGGTCCTAACCTTGTCCTACCCTTCTCTTACCCTTGTCCTAACCTGGTCCTAACTTGGTCCTAACCTTGCCCTGTCCTTGTCCTAACCTGGTCCTAACCTTGCCCTACCCTTCTCTTACCCTTGTCCTAACCTTGTCCTAACCCAGTCGTAACCTGTTCCTAACCTTGTCCTAACCTGGGCCTAACCCAGTCCTAACCGGGTCCTAACCTTGTCCTAACTTTGTCCTAACCCAGTCCTAACCTGGTCCTAACCTGGGCCTAACCCAGTCCTAACCTTGTCCTAACCTGGGCCTAACCCAGTCCTAACCTGGACCTAACCTGGTCTGGCTGCTGTTTTCTCTCTCTTTGGCTCTGTTTCACAAGACTGCTGTCCCCTCTTCACTTTACTTCCCTCTAATACAGCTGAACTGTGCTTTGTTTCTCAAGTCTTGAGCCAGTGTTTGTCTAACAGGGCCACTTTTAAGGAGCCTTTGATTAGCTTTGTTGTTGGTAGTCCTGTCTTTATTCTTGTCACGGTGCGGCCCCTCTCCCCCCATGTGTGTTTGTCAATGTGGCCACGCCCTCCTTGCGTCGCACACCTGCTCCTTATTGTGTCGTTATCATATGTATAAAGCTTCTGTAGTTTACGTGTTTGTGTTGTCGGTTTTTGCCTCTGTTAGTGTGTGTCTGAATGTCAAATAAACGTGTGTTGGTCTGTCACGCTACTCGTCCCCGCATCCTCCTTAAAGCCTCCGCGTTACAATTCTGGGGAAGACATTATGAAAGGTACCAAGCAGATTTCTGAAAGTTCATTTTAGAGTATTTATTTTCTTTCGTGCTTAACATCAGTAATGTTTCTGAACCCTAAGAGGAGACATTAGGTCTGATGGCTAATTAACATGGTCATTGATACCTGGTGAATTAATTGGTTTTCAAAGAAAGAAAGAAAGATAAACTATGGGGTCATTTTTATAGACATGACATCAATAATGTGCTCCGTGGTTCAGCTGGTATCTCAGTGATGGATGGAGTGAATAATTAAACTTGGCAAACACAAATATTGACCCAGAATAATGCACTGACCCCGGTTTCCTTCTTCCTGTTCATGAAGAGGAGGAAACCACTGACCGCTGGTGCAATTAGATCACCATTAACAATCTGCCCAGGACCTTTAACCTGAGGGGAAAGCACATTTGTCATTCACATTCAAAAAATAATTCCTGGCTTGCGTCCATAATGGCCTGGTGTTCCCAGATAAGGCACAAGGTCTTAGATTGGAAAAATAGTGTACACTGTGATTTTTCAACGGGTGCTCCTAGCGTTACATTTCACATTTGCCTAGCAAACATCAGGGAGTCGGTGTTTCTCATCTGAGTCCTTGAGACCCATCGAGCTGCTTTAGCTCATCTCCCAACTCACCTGAACTGAAATATTTAAAGAATATTTCAGCGCTAAAGCTCCAAACCATGTTTGGGGTCATTTAAAATGAATTTACAACTAATATTGGTCAAATACTTTATAACAGAGTTACAGCTGGCACAAAGAGGACCTCTCATGGCCCAATTTTAGGTTCAAGCAATGCTCATTTACAAGCACTGGCATTAAAACAGTTTAGTAATATCACATCCTCAGCTCATTTCATGAATAAGTGTTTTAATGTAGTTCTCCAAAAAAGTAACGATAAATCTTAATTTATATATTAGCTTGACAGCTAGCTTAGTATCTCCAGTCAGCCTTGTAGTCCAGTTCCTTAGTTACAGCAGCAACTTCCTTAGTTACAGCAGCAACTTCCTTAGTTACAGTAGCAGCGCCCTTAGGGGATCATCCTCCACAAGTATTTCAGCGTTACGTAAATGAACATGCCCAATGACGATGTAGAAATTTTACCATATGAAGCGAATCAGTGTTTACTTGAACCAGAGTCCTGATGATGAGTTGTCATTGATGGAAGATGAAACGCGTTATGCAGTGTATGCAGTGTTCGGCACTGGCGTTTGGGAAACGAACACCAGGAACCACAGTCGGCCCCACAGTGCCACGCCTGCCTCTCCTTGCCGACGTCTCCGATCTGGTTTGCCAGAATACTAGTACACACCTGAAGACTCCTCACATTCTCCTCATTACTGCCCCCCTACTTCAGCTCCCCATCCTTACACCCATGTCTCAAAGTATCGCCAAGCCCACGTTGCATACCGAGTATTCCGGATACATGTTTGCCTTCCTGGTTTTCAAATCCTGCCTGTGTTTCAGACCTCGTTTCCTGCCTGACCTCTGGACACCTCCCGGATTCTGCCCCACGTTATCAACCTTGGGCTGACCTGACTACGATTACCTGCCCGACTCCTCTAACCTGTTCAGTTTCATTAATAAAACCGCTTGCAATTGGATCCTGTTCCTCGTGTGTGCGTGCAATCATAACAGTTCTAGGGTGTTAGGAAACTCAGTTCTAGGGTGTTGGGAAACTCAGTTCTAGGGTGTTGGGAAACTCAGTTCTAGGGTTTTGGGAAACTCAATTCTAGGGTGTTGGGGAAACTCAGTTCTAGGGTGTTAGGAAACTCAATTCTAGGGTGTTGGGGAAACTCAGTTCTAGGGTGTTAGGAAACTCAATTCTAGGGTGTTGGGAAACTCAATTCTAGGGTGTTGGGAAACTCAATTCTAGGGTGTTGGCAGACAGGGGCTGTTATTCCGCAGGCAGGTCAAGTGTAGGCACATGGGTCAATTGTGGCTGCTCAATAGACATAGATATGCCACTCATAGTTTGCCACTCACTAATTTGCCTAGTGGACACTATATGACTTTTGGCATCTCAGAATTGTTATACAGCACACACTACATGACATCTATCGCCTGTTAACTGTGGCTCTGTTGACGTAGAGGTGTGCTCACTGCACGGGTGATCAAAGATGAAGCTCACGCACCATACAGCCTTCCACGTGGACGGATGCCTGATGACGCACCCTTGATTCCCAGATCATGCTCTGTCACTAAATTACACATGAGACAGGATGGAGACTGCGCAGCTATCTTGTCAGGGAGACGTGAGCATCGAGGGCTGTCAGGGGTTGGTGCAGATCCCAGATCAGGGTTAAAGTCATGTAGCGAGAACCTGCCATTAGTTCATTATCACTGTCATTATCATTAACTCCCTAAACCCTAAGCACTTGCAAATATGTCGTTACTCTCATTCTTCAGTCTTGTAACATGCTTTTCATTGTAGTTCTGACGTAATTAAAATTTTATTGTAATTCCTCAACAATACTCCTTAAGGATAATAATAATATAGTCAGCCTGAAATTAAATGATGATTTAATTAAGACATTTAAAAAATTAAATGATGATTCACTACTGCAAATATAACATCTTAATCTGGGACTGATAAATTCATTCCATAAAGTTGAGTTTTTTAAAAAAGGATGGGAAGGTTGTCTGAGTGTGTTTGTCTGCATGTGGGTGTGTTTGTGTGTTAGCTTGTGTAAGAATGTAGGTATATGAGTGTATCTGTGTGTGTATTTGTGACAGAGTGTGTGTGGGAGGTATCATCATATGAAGTGAATCCAGAGGCTGATGATAAATTTATAGTCAAGGTGCAAAGGTTTTCTCTCTGCCATTGTCATACACACACACACACACACACACACACACACACACACACACACACACACACACACACACACACATACACACATAAGTTTTTATTATTGTTTATTATTGTTGTGTTCATGCAGGCATTGCATGAGTAGGCAAATGTGAATTTGCCCCAGGCAAACTTTAAGTCAGCATTACTCAACGGCGGTCTGTGGGGAGCTGCGCGTGGTGTGGCTTAGTGTTCTCTCCGCTCTGATGCTGCCCGTTCTACACATCAGCTACTTAGTCCACTTTTTAGGAGCGGAGTCAGGTGTGTGAGAAAGAGATCAGAAAAGCACAGGGGTCCCTGTATCCTATTGGGCCAATTCCCACAGTTCTAGCCAATCAGGAATCTTAGATAAACAGGGTAGCCGTGGCAACAGTTTTCAAACACGAAAACAGTCAGGGAACTAATCAAGAAAGTTTCCCTTCTTGTGTTCGTAGATACACACAGATCCTGAAATGTAAAAAATATTGAAATATCTTAAAAATGGCTTAAGATTGCGGTAGAATGGTGGTGTGCAGAAAAGTATTTCATGTTTGAAAATGAATGGGAATACAACATATATTTGATGTGCAAGTTTGTTCCACTCAGTCCTAATGGGCACTCGAAATAAAATGTGCACTCGATCCTAATGAAATAGACAAAATGGCATTTGGTTAGCTATCATTGTCTCCTACCTGTTGTATGTATGGTGATACTGTTTGTTTATCTCTCCATCTGTAATGCATCCACTCACCTGGTGTATGATCTTCAGACTTTGTTTAGAATACAATATATGTATAAGGATGTAAAGGACCATGGACTGTTTCAATGGTGCGTCACAGCAGAGTTATTTTGTCCCCCAACGGTGGCAGGAAGCCAAATATTCTCACCTCAGGTGTATTCTACCTGACTGATCTGCGATCAGCTGGCTGGTGCGGGTGTGGCCCTATTGCTGTAGACGTTCTCGCTAACCTAGGGAGGTTGGACCCTGCACTGAGGTTGACCATGGCGTGCATCTCAATAAAGATGGCGCTGTAGGTGAGACAATGTGAGATCGCTCATCAACAAAACCTTTACTTTCAAGGACTTTTTAAAACCCATGAGCTGGATTTCTTATTTTTAACGGAGACATGGCTTGGTGTTCGTGAATTCAGCTGTCCGCCCGGCCTGTCACTTTTTAAGATGTCCAAGATCTCCTGGAATTAGGGAGCAGTGGCTGTGGAATGTGAAAATCTTGCGGTCGAAACAGATTTGAAGTGGATTTATTGAAACTGGGATGTAGTGACCCCCTTATCTGTCCTGAAATTCATAGGCCAAATTAGATGGTGATTTTATTAATGAATTTATTGGAGTTGCACGCCGGTATTTTTACCCCATGAATTCTCTCGCTGCAAGCCTTTTTGTCAGTAGCTTATTTGGAGACGTTTACATTAGGGTGTGCTATCCTTGCTTCATCTATTTCAAGTGCTGAGGATTTAGTCACTAGTTTTAACTCTGCCTTCCTATCAATCTTTTCCTCTGTAGCTGCTTTTATATCCAGGCACACCAGGGTTAGAGTCAGACAGCCCTGGTTGAATGAAAGCATTCGTATCCTTAGACAAGAGTGTTGAAAAGCAGAGCAGAAAGGGAGGAAAAACAGACTGCATTCATCTTAGGCGATTTTAAATGACTGGCCCGCTTTCCTTTCAAAAAGTCACTAAACGGGCCAGGGAAAGCTATTTTGCAGATATTATATCTAGACAGAGCAATAAATCCAGAATTTTATTTAACACAATAAATTCCATTTTGAACCCACCTGTTTGCTACCTCCTTGAGATTTCTAAAATTTGTGAGGACTTTCAACAGTTTTTTACTGGCAAAATTGAGAAGCTCAAACTGAGGACGACAGCCTCAGGCAATGATCCCCCTTTAAATTTGGGGTGCCTGGACAGTTTTTATAATGTTGAGGCCATTTCCCTTTCTCTGCTGAGAAATGTGGTTTTCCACCTGAAATCTATAACCCCTTCTGGTGATATATCATCCCCACTCTTTTTTTGAAGGAAACATTTGACATAATAGATCCCAATGTGTTGGACATTTCCTGCTTCTGGCACTGTTCCTGCATGTTTCAGGCATGCTGATGTGCAACCCCTCAAAAAACACAATCTTAGCAGCTCTATACTGTCTAGCTGTCAACCAATTTCAAAATGGCCATTCCTCTCTAAAGTTCTGGGGAAGGTTGTGCTTTTACACCTACGCTTATTTAACAAAACATTACATTTTTAAACAAGTGTTGGCCCTTCTAAAAGTGAGTAATGATAGGTGATAAGATTGCTGCTTTCAATACTGTTGACCATAAGTTGCTCATTCAGCACCTTGAGCATATGGTATATGAGCTAAGTTAGCATATTAGCATATAAGCTAAGTCTTATCTTTGTGATAAGACTTTTACAGTACATGTTGATCATTTCTATTCCTCCACTTCTACCGTTCATTGTGGAGTTCCTCAAGGATCTATTTTAGGGCCTTCAGTTTCATTGTTATGTCATAGAGGCTGTACCTCTCCTTGTGGCCAATGGATCTGTGTTCTTTCAAATGCCTGAATGAATGTTTGGATGAAATTAAGTGTTGATTGGCAAACAGTTAAATTACGATAAATCTGAATGGCTCTCCCAAATACACTGACTTTTTAATGAGTAACATTGGTGGACTGTCAGCTTATGTGAAACCTCATGTAAAGAATCTAGGGGTGATATTTGAATATGACCTTATATTAAACAAATGAATTTGTCATCAGGAGTAGCTTTTTCATCAATTGCAAAGATTAAATAAGATTAAATTGCTAAGAATA
This sequence comes from Electrophorus electricus, assembly GCF_041902795.1. Taxonomy (NCBI): domain Eukaryota; kingdom Metazoa; phylum Chordata; class Actinopteri; order Gymnotiformes; family Gymnotidae; genus Electrophorus; species Electrophorus electricus. The sequence goes on along the minus strand of NC_137506.1, from coordinate 2,919,516 downwards.
AAATTTCTGTTGACACAAGATCTGGAAAAAGGCGTAACCTCATTTCATGTCGCTTAGTCTACAGCTTGTATATGGGTATAAGTAAATCAGTCCTCGTTTTCTTGGTACAGTTAGTAAAAAGGCAGCAGCACACCTGCTCACAGGTACAAAAGAGAGAGATCATATCACCCAAGTTTACAGGAGATCATATCACCCTATAATTTACAGGAACTAAATCAAAGTTTTTAAGTCCTTACATGGATCTGCTACGACTTACACAGGAGATTTGCTTCAACTTCATCCTTCTTCCAGGTCTCTGAGGCAATCTGATCTGTTGTTCTTGGCTGGGCCTTGGTCTCAAAGCTCAAAGGTGATCGAATCCACCTAGGAGGTCTGACCCTCCTAGATTACCCACCAGAGGTCCAGTCTGTTGGGGTGCTTCACCCTCTGATCACCCCTGAGAGCCCCACTGCCACATTACAGTACCTTTCTAATTATACATCTAATTTCTATTTACTCTAACTGTGAATTCGCCGTACTCACCTAGTTACATGCATTGCCAGTGGTACTCCCTAGACGAGTTTTAAAGCCCCACTGCATCCATTCTGCTTCTGTCAGCTGTGAGGAGCGGTTCCAACGGGTGCACATTCAGTGTGTTGAACACGCCTCCCATCTCAGGATGTTGGCTATGCCTTTAACATGGCTGGACAATCATAACACTGATGATGTTATAGTAAAAGAGTATTACCTCACAGAGCAAAAGGCAGCCCCCTAAAGCCATCTGAAAACTGTACTCAAAATCCCCATAGTTGCATCATAAATGTTTTTTAATGGTTATTATTTCTAGTTAATAATTATTTATAATACATAAATAAGGCCCCGTACTGTCGTGATACCAATGACCACATGACAACGCACAAAATCCCAAAAGTATATATATATATTTCATATACTTTCAAAAATGGAATTCTAGCTTCACACTGGAGAACCTAAAAGGAAGCTTGCCAATCATTTCACTGAACACCTTCAGACAATCAGAATGAAAGATTTGCCATTTCCAATAGCAAAGCATTTTAACGCTACGGACATCGCATTAATAGCAGCTGTGTGCACTGCCAGTTGTTGCTATGGCATAAATGAAGTAAAGAAATTTAAGGACAAAGAACTGATCTACACCCAGAATGTTAGATCCCCATGGAATGAACGTTATGATTTAAACATCTAACATAAACCGGATTCATCTCCAAGAACTTCAGGAGCACAGATTATGATGGACAGATAGATCTTATGTAGAGGTTTGACCAATTTCTGCAAAAAACCTTTTTTTAAATTCCATTTTAGAGAATTTCAGAGCATTCCAGATTAGTGTCTTTGCAGAGACAGTTCTCTCATGAGTCCTTTTTCTTTTGACAGTCTTTTGGTTGGGTTCAGGTTTTCTAATGTTCGGAACCATAAGCTATGCATGCACACACAAATCTACTGGAAAACATACAGATTGGCACAAATATTTATCTTTTTACAGGCTGTGTTATGTGGTTTAATTTTGTGAAAACATGTCACGACCAGACCATATGAACATGGGTTTTGCATTTTAATACACCGAAGCAAATGCTACAGAAAACATTTAAGGTTGCTCATGTCTGGTCTGAAGACCCAGCCTGGCTGGGTCTGAGATCAGTTTGGATGGAACTCTATCAGCATTGTTTCCGATGGACCACAGGGTCCGACGGGTTCTGGACGCCTGGCCCCGTTCAGTAGCACCTCTTGAATTTGATGAGCTTGTGGAAGGCCTGTTTGAACTCATCGTTGAACATGGTGTAGATGACGGGGTTGATAAGCGAGTTGAGATATCCCAGCCAGGTGAAGAAGTCGAAGAGCAGCGGGTGGAACCAGCACTTCTTGCAAATGGCTGTCACCAGCGTTCCCACGAAGAACGGCAACCAACACACGATAAAGGCACCCAGGATGATGCCCAGGGTCTTTGTGGCCTTCCTCTCCCTTGCCGCACACAGACGCTTCCTCTCCAGCACGCTGTCTGCCAGCTTCACCTTCACGCTGTTGGTGAAGGGCGGAGACCCTCCTCCTCCTCCTCCTCCTCCTCCTCCAGGATGAAGATGCCCCTCCGGGTGGGCGGAGGAGCTGAGGGAGCAGAGAGACGACCCGGCTGACGTCTGGATGAGCTGCGCCGTGGTGAAACGCTTCCCGTGTGACAACGGGGCCTTGAAGATCCTGGAGCGTGCCGCCACGTAGATTCGCCCGTAGAGGATAACGAGCAGCACGGTGGGCACATAGAAGGCGCCGAATGTGGAGTAGAGCGTGTACGAGATCTGGTCTGTGTTGACCAGGCACTCCGTCAGCTCCTCGTGGGCCTTGGCCTGCCTCCAGAACAGCGGCGGCATGGAAATGGAGACGGAGATAACCCAGACGACGGCGATCATGAGCGCCGCCCGCCGCGTGGTCCGCCTCTTGGAGTACTCCAGTGCGTCCGTGATCGCCCAGTAGCGGTCCAGCGCAATCACGCACAGGTGCAGGATGGATGCGGTGCAGAAGGTGATGTCCGATGACAGCCAGATGTCGCACACCACCTGGCCCAGCCTCCACGTCTTGCTCACCGTGTAGACAATGCTGATGGGCATGACCAGGATGGACACCAGCAGGTCGGTCAGCGCCAGGGAGCCGATCAGGAAGTTAGCGGGCGTGTGCAGCTTGCGGGTGAGGACGATGGTTGCGATGACGAAGCCGTTGGACAGCATGGTGGCCAGGGTAACCACAGCCAGCAGAGCGGCGAGGGAGATCTGCAGCCCCAGGAGCGCGGCTTTGTCCCAGGCCTCTGGTCTCCCCGAGCTGCCAGTTGTGTTTGGAAGGTAAAACTCGGCAGTGATGTTGTATTCATCCATCAATCTCTGCTGCTTTTACTCTGATGTTTTTCAAAGAAAAGTGTTGCTTCACGTGGGGTAAAAACGCCAGTTTATACTGTTTGTTTAATTTGCTTCCGCATCAAACACACAAGAAAAGCAGCGGGCTGTTTTCTGAATCAGGCAGTTTTTAGAAGTCAGTTGTTTCAGAAGTCATGTTCGGTGCACACATTCAGTTCCCATGCTTAGAACAGAAGCTTAGGCTGCGGTTCAGTCATCTCTGCATCACTGTTTCATGCAGTTCCGAGTTTATACGGTGGAGCGGAACGTTATCACCCATTATCTCCTTCTCGAATGACGCTATAACCCAAACTCATTTGTTGACACTGTTGAGCCTGTGTTCCAGTCTAATGTGTTGTTGATCTTACTCTCTGCGCATGGAACAAACGAGCCTTCCTTGATGGGTTGCTTAGATTCCTCGTGGAAACGATTGGAGCATGCTTCCTGCTCGTGCGCCGTCCCTGCTGCTGACTGAGGCTACAGGCTGTTGTGGGGGCTCCACTCTGCTTATGAACGCCGCTGGGACCACCTCCCCAGGACACACGAAGAACCAGCTTGGCACCAGAAGTGATCTTTGCCGCTAGCTCCTCCGGCTGGGAGGGGCCACTCCTGACGGAAAGTGCCAAAACGGAGCCACAGGGCCGCGCCGGGACTCGGCTCAGCTGCGGCGAAGGCCGGATTGGATCTGCATTGTAGTGAATATCTACACAAGAGAGAAGGAGAGGATGACAGAGAGAAAAAACAGAGATAGTGAAGAAAACGTGAGGATTTAGTGCGGGACCCAGAGGCATGCGTGAACGCGATCACGATAGCTTTGCGTGCCCCTGCCCTGTCTCTCTGTAACTGATGCATCTCTCTGCAGATTTACAGACCCTTGAGGCTCATGCAAACCGCATAGGAAGCTGTTTAATTAGAGGCATGACACGGCGAACACGTTAATAAAATGCAAATGGGATATTTTATCGCTGTTCCTATTATCTGTAATAGAGAAAGCATGAGCACGCGCAGCAAAACACACTATCATTCATCTTCATCCTAGCTCTCTATCCACTGACTCACACACACACACACACACACACACACACACACACACACACACACATACACTATACCACCCACAAATGATTGCAGTTTTGATTTGTAGCTATTCATCACTGTCTGAGCAGGCTTAGCCTGCTAAGAGCTTTGCTACGGAACCACACGCTGAAAGTTAAAACAGACGTCTGACTTGCATCTTGTCCAAGGTCACTGCAGTCTCCGAGAACTGGCTGGGTCATGTTTCCTACAATTGGATCATATCTTTTCTAAGTGCAAGCACCTAAACTGCACAGAATTTGACCTTCACTATGTCAATTCGAAATTTCAAATAAAAGTTTTTTTAAAAAACAAAACAGAACACAAAAGCTGTTGCCATCTCTCGCCAAACATACTTTCGAACTTGGCCATTAATCCAGGTGTGCCGATGAATCCGGCCATTGAAATCGGCCACTCATACGTTGCAATCAGCACTTCTCTCCATGACGTCTGACTGATAAACGGCCCGTCTGAATGTGGGGGTGCAGACACCTTAAACCCCTTTCGTGGTCTTTCTAGCAGAGTGAGAGGTCAGCATTTGACTGTGTGGCTGTCTTTACACTGAAGGCGTGTAAACGGCATTTAGAGGTGGTAAGAATGTGCTTTTAGGACACACTGAAACACATTTTCCAAACTCAAAGCTTTTTATTCTGAGGAGAGAGAGAGAGAGATAGAGAGAGAGAGAGAGAGAGTGCATGAAAAAGAAAGCAAATGAAAGAAAAGAATGAGAGAGGCACTAAGTGAGAGGGAAAGAGAGCAAGAAAGAGTAGAGAGGGAGTGAGAGGAAGAGAGAAAATATTCCTCCTATCTGGCACTGATCACACAATGAATTCAGCAGATAAATCCGCACTAATGAATCTGATCGGTTTTCCCACTGGCCCCCAAATCCTGAGAATCCCATAACAATAATAACAGGGCAGTAAAATGCACTTCTGCATAATCCTGCACGATAAATAAGCTCTTACCCATTCCTGTTCAAGGAACGTTAGTATTGTGCTTCAGCTATCTGATGAATCTCTTCATGGAGGTGATGGAAACAGCGGTGAGTGGTAAAGTGGCTACAGCGTAGTTGTAGGCTTGCCCCCTGGGGGCCCTATTTGGTATGATCCAGCAGACGGGGGCCGCTTTTGGTACGGTCCGGCAGGCAGGCGACACGAGGCCGTGACACCACCTGCACGACACCTGCACCTCAAGTGTCGACAACACACACCTTTTGCAATAAGGTTGGACATCTTCACGGATATATGAATAAATCGGACAAAAACACGTACATGAGAAGCATCAGGTCAACCCAAATTCCATAACGTGACATCTTAATTTCTCTGCTGGTAAAGCGGTTGTTTTCACACTTTTTTTCCACGCTTCACCCACTGGATGGTACCAAACTTCCCCAGTGGGGCAAAACGTCTCCCAATAGATGGTACTGGAATTGCTCCAGTGGGATACTAATTCCACTTTCACCAGTTCAAACTTTTTCTATGAATCGCACCTGCAGTTAGTTTTAAATAAGTGTTTGTGTGTTTCTGAAAGAGGCAGGACATTCCACCTACAGCCTAACTAACTGCCTTAAGATCTAAGTTAGTGCACTAACTACTTTAAACGCTGAGATAGTTCAGCATTTTTACTTAGTTGTTTCTGATTCCCTTTCAAAATTCGAATGTGTTTGATGTGGCTGGTAGCTGTTCATCTTAAGGGGAAATGTGTCACAGAACGCAGTGTGAGTTAATGCTAATGGATACGGGCAAGACAGATAAAAATAAAAGACTTTATGATCACACATCTGTTTGAAGTTTTCTTGGCTGTCCGAGGACTGGGTGCTCCTGACTCTCTCCACCAGTCAAAATCCATGTCTTTGGTTCACGGACTCTTCTGAGACTTCCTCAGTGCCTACCCACACACTGTACCCACACACTGTATTCACACATTGTACTCACACACTGTACCCACACACTGTACTCACACACTGAGTCTGCTGCTCCAGTACTTCGGTATATACCTGCCTCTGTTAGGTTCCAAAGCACCCACTAGAGAGAGAGAGAGAGAGAGAGAGAGAGAGAGAGAGAGAGAGAGAGAGAGAGAGAGAGAGAGAGAGAGAGAGAGAGAGAGAGAGAGAGAGAGAGAGAGAGAGGCATCATTTGCTTGGAAGTCCAAATGAAATCAGTGGTCATGTAAACTGCCTCATGTTCTCGCAGCAGAAAATAAGATCCATTTTGAGAGGAAAAAGAACCTGCTATCAGGCAGACACAGAGAGAGGAACAGAGAGAGAGAGAGAGAGAGAGAGAGCGAGGGAGAGCTATAAGAAATCCTTTAAACGAGTCAGTGTGTACTTCAATCAGACCAAACCTTTTCAGTTTTTTAGCAAACAACCAAAACAATGGCATGTGGGTCCTGTCAGGTGGGAGTGGGGTGTAACATAAGAAGGCCCTACTGCTTTCACTGCAAGAAGAAGAAAAGGGAAACTGGCATTCCACACACTGCTCTGTCAACACCAGATTTCGTCCTCTCCAAGTCTGAAACCTCATCTGAGAATTGGGCTAGGTGTCATCTTAAACATTCAGTCATTAGTATCTCCTTCACTCCCACAATCCGAGAAGTATGGTCTACGACTCTGGTTTTGAGTCAGGATGCTTTTAAGAACTGTAGCACTTGTGGTCTAAACACAGAGCGTACAGATTACATATTTAAAGTTCACGAGAATGCATCTTTAAGCATTAGTCATTTTAGCCACAAGCATATCCTTCAGTGATGAGCGTTAACCTTCAGTGGTGGGTAAGGACCTTGAGGTCAGTCATGAAACAGCTATAGTTTTACTGCTGAAGGTGGGATATGCTTTAAAAAAAAACACTCAACAAAAGCTGAAAGAGACAGTGAAATATAGTTTTACATGACCTTTGAGCTTTCTGCGTGCTAGCGAGTTGTCTGTGGCTATGCAGTGGAAGTCAGGTCCTGTGAAACGTGTTGGCAGAGAGATCACCGACAGTGTGCTTTTCATGCCGCAAAGCTGCTTTCAGTCCGAGAAACAGTACGAGAGGAGTGTGAAGTTTACTCATATGTTTGCTTGCCTCTGAAGCTCGACTTTGGTCAGACTTTGGTGCCAAAATGGATCAATGGTGTCTCTGTGGCTAAGGTACTGGGCTATTAATCAGAAAGTTGCTGGTTTAAGCCCCACCACTGAAAAGTTGCCACTGTTGGGCCCCTGAACACGACCCTTAACCCTCAGTCATAATTGTAAGTTGTCTTAGATAAACGTCTCAGGTAAATGTGAGAAGTACTGAAATTAAGGTGAAGATTAATGGACAGAAAATGCTTCTTTTGTGCCTGAACATTAATGGTTAACACAGTTATACTTCCACAGCCAGCACTGTGTGTGTTTCGTCTGCATAAGGCGGGACACTTTTCTACTTGACACGCTCTCCTTGTTCTGTGGCCTTCTCATCTCAACGCCACAAGCGATTGTGGGACGTTGCGACAGAAAACCCAAAACCGAGTTAACAAAGTCCTGAAAGGCAAAGGCCTCTGAAGTCTTTGTAGCCTGACCCCTGACATCCCTGACATCCCTGACATCCCTTCGCAATCCAGGCAGGGTGAAGGCTCAGAGAGAGAGAGATAAATTTGATCGAGTGAGACACTCGAGTCACGGGCATGCGCAAAACTCTTGGGTTACAACAAGCACGAGTTCTGTGGCTCTGTGCAGGGGCCGACAGAGCTGTAGGTGCGGCCGCAGGGAAGATGGTCCCCTGACCGGCAGGGCCAGGATGTAGGGCCTGGGTCACACTATAAAGTCTAACCAATGGACCCCGGGGGACAGCGTGATGGGCCATAGAGGTCCATGCATAATGTAAACCACTGCAAGGTTTCATTTTATGGATACAGTGGGTTTGGATATAGCAGATCTGGACACAGTGGACCTGGATACGAAAGGTGTGATTACTACAGGCCCCGACGGAGAAGGTTGAGGTACAGAAGGTCCGGATATAGCAGGTCCGGGTTCAGCAAGTAAACAAGTCCGTTCTGGTGAACTGGCGCAGACAAACGAACCGGATGAGTGAAAGAGGGCCTGGGGCATTTCTCATTTTCAGCAGATGTTTCTGACAGCTGGACAGGACATCGAGAAACAGACAAGAAATTTACAAAACAGAGATGGAAAGACAGGTGTGCAGAAGGGTATGGGTTCAGGTGGGGTAAGGAGACGTTTCAAGGAATATTTCCCTTCCTTGCAAAAGAACCCGGCTCATGTCACTAAACTCTGTCTCCACACCAAACCAAAATGTTTTATCCAAGTCAGCTTATGCAGATCCCTGTCAGTGACTCTGTTTCAGGCAAGTGTCCCAGGGGCCTCTCGTGTAGCGCTTCGTTGACGCAGTGAGGCTTCCGAGCTCTTACACATCCGGCTCCTGTAGGAAAGCCCTTTGCTGTCAGCTGGGAAAGCTCTCCGTCCTCCTCTCCGCAGTCCCAGACGTGGAAAAAGCTGTACGTCTGGCAAGCGTCTGTGGAACGAGCGCGGCGTCTGAGTCTTCCGTGCTCCTCCTGCTGCTGATGTGTGCCGGTCCACGCGAAGCAAAAACAGTAAATTCACATGCGAAATACCAACGCTGTTATCTTTGCGCTTCACAGAGCGCACGGCCGAGCCGTAGGACCAGACAGCGTGTCCAGAAGGACTGCTTTGAAGGTGAGGGGTTACATCAGACGTCTGAAAGCGCATGACCTCCTTAGCTTTTTTGATGCGTTTTGACAGTGATAGGAGAGGGGGGCCCCACAGTGGTGGGCCACAGTTAAAACAAAGCATCTGTACGCAAAGGTATTCCTGCTCCAGCCAGCAGTGGGGGCCCTCAGAACCGGTGGACAATAGTAAGCCCATGTGTGAAGGCAGACGCCGACTAAATCCTGAAGGTCTGCTATAATGAGCATGCTGTCAGAAGTTACTTGTTAAACCTTAATAACAAATGAACCCCTTTTAAGACCGAGGGGTAACATGAGTAGTCACTGATTTAATGAAGTCTCTTTGGCCTTTGTTTAAAAGAATCTAAGAAAGTTTCCTTGGGCAAGAACCATTCACATGAGTCATTCAGAAATACATCAAAGCTGTCCAACTATGTAAATATGTCAAAGCCGTCAAACTACATAAATATGTCAAAGCTGTCCAACTACATAAAAATGTCAAAGCTGGCAACTACATAAATACGTCAAAGCTGTTCATGTACGTAAAAATGTCAAAGCTGATAACTATTTAAATATGTCAAAGCTGACAACTACGTAAAAATGTCAAAGCTGTCTAACTACGTAAATACATCAACGCTGTCCAACTACCTAAAAATGTCAAAGCTGACAACTAGCATTTCACTGCGAGTTATACCATATATGACTATATAAAACAAATAAAACTTTAAACTTTGAACTACGTAAATACGTCAAAGCTCCCCAACTACGTAAACATGTCAAAGCCGTCCAACTACGTAAAAATGTCAAAGCTGACAACTACGTAAATACATCAAAGCCATCCAACTGCGTAAAAATGTCAAATCTGCAAAAACTCAAGTCCTCAAGTGAAGGCAGAGGAGGTGTTCCTATTTCAAACAAAGTGTGTAAACCTGCGTTGATCTATCACTGGAGTCCTGAGGCTGAGAGCCCCTCTAATGAAGCAGTGAAGGTGAGCCGCGAGCGTTTCTACTGGAGCATACGCAGCTGGTGCTCTCACACTCATCTACAGTCATTAGCCTAGAACAGAAGATGAAAAAAGAAAGTTGCGGGGAAAAAAAGCGCGTTTACGTTTGTCGGACTTTTACTGAAAGCTGCTCAAGAGCATAATTAACAGGGTTAAATCTTGCTTACTGATCTTACTGGAGATTAACTGATCGCGTCTGTTTGGCTTGCATGTCACACTCACATCTCCTGCACGCTCTCAAGTGGAGGACCGGTTTGCGACTGGTTGAAAGTCCAACCAACCTTCTTCCCAGTTTTCAACATGCGAATGAAACATCAAGCCAACGTGTAAGTGTCAGAAACAAGGCGAACTAGCTGAGAAGTGGTCAGCAGAAAAGCGCTCATATGGCTCTAGAAAGCAAGTCTCTCAAATATAGCTACCGCAAGCCGGTTCTCCCTTACAGACTGCCGTCGCTGTACCCGAGAAAAGCTTCACTGGCTTTTCTTCCAATAGACTTTTTTGGAAGCGATAATGCAAGGTGCTTGAGGACTGTCTGCACAGCAAAAACCTAGAGAATTAACTCTCGCAGTGCTGAATTAACTCTGACGGTGCTGAAATACCCCCCCCCCCCAACCCACCCACCCACACAAACATGTGTATACACACACGCACAGTAGCAGTTTGGCAGAGGCAGTTTATATGACCTTCAACAGCTGGACGTGTGTGATGTCGGGGGTTTTACTACTAGGGGAGTACAATGGTTTCTCTTCTGTTAAAAGTTCTGCAACTTTATCCATGCTCCACTTTTCTTCTGCATTTCAACTTCTGTTAACATGTTCTACAAGTCACCTGAAGCTCAGGTTTCAGCAGAGCATCTGCTAATAACTGTAAATATATAATGACAGTAATAATTCGTTTTTTTCATATACAATCACATACAAAATAAGTAACCGAATTCAGTAAAGTGGCTACACATTTATAAATATGTGTTAAGTAACGGCAAACAATATTTCTTTGTTAATATTTCCGCAAAGACTGACTGAAAAATATGATTAGCTCAAGCTGAATTACTCTGTGTTCGATTTTTTTCTTTTTAAGGAGACTAATGGGCTTCTTTAAGATGGGGGATTTCAATTAGTCATAAGCATTTATCTTTAAGAGACATTTCTTTGCTTTGTTGAGTCAAGCGGTCACCGTTCAGTGTTCAGTGTAAACTATGCTCTTTCTTTGCTGCTACAGCAGATAGACAGTGGCAGTATGCCAAAGACTATGCCAATGGCTTGTCTTGATCAGTGGGGTGGATCTGATGTTCTTTGCAAGGTGCACACCTTGTAATAATGTTTAATAATGTCCGAATAAAAGACTCACTCTGAAAAACCATGAAGTACCCAGCAGGGTGCCTGTCGAGAACCTAGCCACGCACACTTCATATGGGCTGGCTGTTTTCCTAGAAGGGACAAACATTATCTAGGCGTCAGGCCTTCAAAATGGCAGAGCCGCGATGTGAGAGATGGGCCCTTCCACTGAGCTCTGTGTCTACGAGGTTGTCGATGGGCTGACTGTGTGTTTCCAGAACTTTCCAGGGACTCTGATTTTGTCAGTCCTTCAAGGTCAGTTAGATCTATTTCTCAAGGATGGGTTATCCTTGTCAATGTACTGACACAACTGGGACAAAAAATGTCTGAGCTTTTTTGTCTCTCTCTCTCTCTCTCTCTCTCTCTCTCTCTCTCTCTCTCTCTCTCTCTCTCTCTCACACACACACACACATAAACACACACACACACACACACACACACACACACACACACACACAAAAGAAACCATGATGAGTGTTCATTGTAAAGTCAGCTGTTTAGCTGGAGTTTCTACTTTATTATTATCAGACCACCAAGCTCTTTTCTCTAATGGGGAAAGAGAGAAATAGGGGTGGGAAGAGGGAGAGAGAGAGAGAGAGAGAGAGAGAGAGAGAGAGTGTGGGAGAGGTAGAGAGAGAAGTAGACAGAGAGAGGTAGAGAGAGAGAGGTAGAGAGAGAGTGGGAGAGGTAGAGAGAGAAGTAGACAGAGAGAGGTAGAGAGACAGAGAGAGAGGTAGAGAGAGAGTGAGGAGAGGTAGAGAGAGAGTGAGGGAGTGGTAGAGAGAGAGAGTGAGGGAGAGGTAGAGAGAGAGGTAGACAGAGAGAGTTAGAGAGACAGAGAGAGAGGGAGAGAGAGAGTGCGGAGAGGTAGAGAGAGTGAGGGAGAGGTAGAGAGAGGGTGAGGCAGAGAGAGAGGTAGAGAGAGAGTGAGGGTGAGGTAGAGAGAGAGTGAGGGAGCGGTAGAGAGAGAGAGAGTGAGGGAGAGGTAGAGAGAGAGGTAGACAGAGAGAGGTAGAGAGACAGAGGGAGAGGTAGAGAGAGAGTGAGGGAGAGGTAGAGAGAGAGTGAGGGTGAGGCAGAGAGAGAGGTAGAGAGAGAGTGAGGGTGAGGTAGAGAGAGAGTGAGGGAGAGGTAGAGAGAGAGTGAGGGTGAGGCAGAGAGAGAGAGAGTGAGGGAGAGGTAGAGAGAGAGTGAGGGTGAGGCAGAGAGAGAGGTAGAGAGAGAGTGAGGGAGCAGTAGAGAGAGTGAGGGAGAGGTAGAGAGAGTGAGGGAGCGGTAGAGAGAGAGAGGTAGACAGAAAGAAATTCCATCTTTGAAGGGACCAAATGGTTCCAAAAAGTCTCCACAAATGTACATTTATAGAAATAATGTTTTGCAGAAAAAAACTCAAAAGGCGACATTCACAGCTGCTACAATCACATTCAACCCTTAAGAGCTTAAGTTTGGTCTAAGTTTAACATTATCACTGCATTACATGAGCCAAAAACAGTTAACGAATGAAGATGAGCATGGAGGTGTAAACAGATCAAGACACAAAGTAATTAATGTAATTAATGTAATTAATGTAATTAATGCCAGGCATTAATTACACACTCTGTCTCTCATTCTCCTTTTTCTCTTGGTCTTTTCTTCTTTTTTTCTTTTATTCTCTCTCTCTCTCTCTCTCTCTCTCTCTCTCTCTCTCTTGCTCTCTCTCTCACACACACACACACACAAACACACGCACTTTGTAGGCTGTAGGCCTGCCTCCTCCATCCACATTAAATAATAATAAAAACCCACCAGAGCGATTGACTGGAGTGAACATCCAGGCTCCAATGCAGGCTGTAATGGTGTCAGATCGATGTTTGAATTATAGATGTGTAAGACTTTACCTGAGCAGGAGAACTGTTCTGCAGGAATGGGGTGAAACACTCTAAGCGCTTTAATATGCTCAAAACCTGAAAAACTTAGGAAATCTCATGATTTCAGTCATAAATTCGGCATGACGAGAACGACTTTTTTTAAAGTGCTCGTGTTTGTAAGTACTTCTGATCCTTATTACCGCTTAACAGTAATGGCTGAAAATTTGTTCTGGACAACGATGCGTCCGAATGACTAAAAGGATATATGAGCACTCAGAGGGGAGTGGTTAAGTAATGAAGAGGGAGGACTCGTGGGGTGTGTGTGTGTGTGTTTGGGTTTATGGGGTGGCGGTAGCGAGAAGGAGAGAATTTCAACCAATTTCAGATATCGCACAGCTTCAGTAAGAATGAATTATGACGTGTGAGATGAAGATGTGCTGGTACTGATTTTTATGGCAATGTATTATCTCTTTTCCTCACCCAGAACCAGCTCCATGATTCCAATCAGTCTGGCTACAAACTGGCACATTCAATAGAAAAGGCCTTCATAGCAGAGACGGAGAAACATCAGGCTGCCAAAGGTGCCAAACTGTCATCCGTCTTGATTCTCCTGGACCTTTTGGCAGCCTTTGACACAGTAAACCACAACATTCCCCTCACTGTTCTCTTCAGCCTTGGTGTGACTGGCGTGACATGGAAATGGTTTCAGTCCTATCTGGATGGACGGTCCTATCAGGTAACATGGAGAGGATCCACATCCAATCCATGTAGATGCTCCACCGGTGTCCCCCAGGGCTCAGTATTGGGCCCCCTTCTCTTCTCTTTGTATACTCATTCTCATGGTGATGTAATATCTTCTCATGGCTTCTCCAACCACTGCTGTGCTGACAACACCCAACTATTTCTTTCTTTCCCATGCCCCGACACGCAGGTCTCCAGATGTACTTCAGCATGCTTGACTGACATTGCGTCATGGATGACAGCCCACCACGTGAAGCTCAACCCCAGGAAAACTGAGCTTCTGTTCATCTCAGGAATTCCCAGCCCTTACTATGACCTCACGGTTTCCTTCGAGAATTTCCTTGTAGCACCATCTGAAAATGCTCATGGCCTGGCCATTACCTTGAACAATCAGTTCTCATTTCAAATCTTGCAGATTTCTGCTTTGTAACATATGAACGATTCAGCCATTTCTTTCGCAGGAAGCCGCCCAGGTACTTGTGCAGTCTTTTGTAATCTCAAAGCTCGACTACTACAACTTTTGCTTGCTACTTACTGAGCCATCAGACCTCTACACTCTTTCTTGAATGCAGCAGCACGACTGGTCTTTAACATTCCAAAGTTCACACATCACTCCACTGCTGCGCTCCCTTCATTGTCTTCCAGTAGCTGCCTGTATCAGATTTAAAACCTTGATGCTCGTCTACAAAGCCATAATGGACCAGCCCCTCCATACATGATGGTCAAAGCCCAAGCCGTCCCTCGAGTACTCTAAGTGCGCCTCAGCTTGAAACACCATGCTTCAAGTCTCATAGAAGACAAGCATCAAGACTATTCCGTTCTGGTTCTAGATGGTGGAATGAACTTCTGCTTGCTGTCTGGACCGTAGAGTCCCTTGCAGTCTTCAAACGCAGACTGAAGACCCATCTATTTGTGGAATAATTAAATGACCTCTGATCCTGCACCTATGTTGAGTAACTGAAACTCTAGTACTTATTGTAGGGTATTGTTTGTTATCATTGTTTGAGATAGAGCTTATACATGTTTCACACTTCTAGGCATTAGCTTTGATCCCCGTTGTCATGTTATCCCGGTCTCCTACCAGGACGAACACTACGGCCAAGGTTCGTACCACTAACCTGCCCCATTCACAATCACCTGCCTTTTGACAGGAGATGCCTGCACCTCATTACATGTCACTATATATACTCCTGCAGGTTTGGAGAGATAGCACTACGCATTAGCAGTCGAGACCTCAAGTGCCCTTCAGTGCAATGCTGCTACAGTGAAGAAGATTTGATTTAGAGTTGTTTTGTGTTATTAAAATCCTAATGGATAATAAAAAACAAGTCTGTTCTACTTTGTCTCTTGCTTCCTCTGTGCTGCCTACGTCACACCTGTATTTCAACAGTATTCTAGTTCATTGGTACCTTGGACTCTGACCTGCTGTACTGGCTAGGATGTGTTCTATGAGTAAATGACAAAGCACTTTTGTAAGTTGTTTTGCATAAGAGTGTCTGCTAAGTGCTGTAAATGTAAATGTAAATGTAAATGTAAATTTTATATAATATTTTTACATTTTATGTCAGTTGTAGCTCTCTGAGGAACTAAATGCTGTGCTGTTTGTTGCCTGATTGCTAGGTTCTAAAATAATCTGGCCTGATACTAATGACAAATGGCTTTTGCCCTTACATGCGTCGCCCCTGGTTACACTGTACTCTCTCCGAATGTTAGGAGACCCACCACGACTTCTCTAAAAGCGCGAGAGATTTGTTTGATTGCTGCCAGACTCCAGATGCCAGTAAAAGTCTGGCTGTCCTGGAGCAGTACTGGGACATGTGAAAAGAACTTAAAGAAGATTCCAGAATGTTCTGCTGTAGCTGGCACTGACCCAGTAGAGTAATCTGGCACTGTACGCATGGAAATCTGGACAAATCCGGAGTAGATAATCTCACACTTCTAAGAGGATGAAGAGGAGAAGAGAAAATGGAATTTTTCAGGGCAAAGATGAGCATGAGATTCAGGTTGTTTGACTGTCCCTACTGCTTGCTGATGTTATCTTTCGGGAAAATTGAATCTCCAAGGGAATTTTCAAACGCTGCACTCAAACAAATCACATTTCATAGCTTCAGAGATTGCCGATTTCATACCAGAATGATTTTTCTATTTTCTTCCCCATTAGATGAATTTCCACTGTGTTAATATTCTATTTCTAATACTGCTTGATGTCTGGAGGAATTGTTGAAAAGTGTCTCTGCTGTTCTGCTGTGGGTAAATAAGATGTTAGCTCATTCCAGGGCTCTGTGTGTGTGTGTGTGTGTTTCTCTCACTCTGTCTCTGTCTCTCTCTCACTCTGTTTCTCTCTGACTTTCTCTTCTTCTTCTTCTTCTCTCTCTCTCTCTCTGTCCTCTCCTCTCTCTCTCTATCCTTTTCTCCATCTCTCTCTCTCTCTCTACTAGTACAGGGCAGCTCACTGACTGACAACATTCGGCTTTGTGAATTATTACTTAAGTGGTGCTTTGCGGTCGAATATAAGCACAACCTGCTCATCTGTTCCAAATCAAGAGCTCAGCAAAACAATCCAAACAAATGAACGACCACTAATGGTGTCAGTCAGCCGGAAGCTCTACTAGCTGAAGCACCATCTACTACACTGTAATTGGCACCGTAATTAGAATCGTTTGGCCTAACTATCCCTTTGGACTTTGAACAACTTTTTGCTAAAAAAGCCCAGTTTGCATTTAAAGGGAAAGTGCCCAGGGCGCATAAATCGTCCAGCCGTTTCTGATTAGCGTGAAACAGAAGAGCCAGACTTCCTTGCCAAAAGTTGATATGGCTTATTATAATAATTGCAGTATCATAATTGCAAATGCATATGAATGTGCACAAGCCACAGAATGAGGCGTTCGGAAGGTTTACCGTTGGCCCTGGTGGGGGTGGGCTTAGAGGATGCAGCGTTTCTCACAGACTGTGGGGGTGGGCTTAGAGGATGCAGCATTTCTCACAGACTGTGGGGGTGGGCTTAGAGGATGCAGCGTTTCTCACAGACTGTGGGGGTGGGCTTAGAGGATGCAGCATTTCTCACAGACTGTGGGGGTGGGCTTAGAGGATGCAGCGTTTCTCACAGACTGTGGGGGTGGGCTTAGAGGATGCAGCGTTTCTCACAGACTGTGGGGGTGGGCTTAGAGGATGCAGCGTTTCTCACAGACTGTGGGGGTGGGCTTAGAGGATGCAGCGTTTCTCACAGACTGTGGGGGTGGGCTTAGAGGATGCAGCGTTTCTCACAGACTGTGGGGGTGGGCTTAGAGGATGCAGCGTTTCTCACAGACTGTGGGGGTGGGCTTAGAGGATGCAGCGTTTCTCACAGACTGTGGGGGTGGGCTTAGAGGATGCAGTGTTTCTCACAGACTGTGGGGGTGGGCTTAGAGGATGCAGCGTTTCTCACAGACTGTGGGGGTGGGCTTAGAGGATGCAGTGTTTCTCACAGACTGTGGGGGTGGGCTTAGAGGATGCAGCGTTTCTCACAGACTGAGCTACAGGTGTCGCGTCCTCCACGTTCCTATGGCCAGTCAGTTTCGGTAGGTTAGTTTAGAACAAATATTACAAATACAGTGGGGCTATTTAAGCAACACGGAGTAGTTTGAATGCCATGACATTCTCACACAAATAAGATTTTAAAAGTTATATAAAAGAACCAGAGAAAGGAATCCTTCTGCTCCTGTGCCATTATATTATATTAAATGATTATATGATTATTATCTCATATTAAAATTATTATAATATTATCTTAGATAACCACACTGTAGATTGAGGCAGAACACAATCACACGACCACACACACACACACAAATTACATGGAGCACTGCAAATTACAGGACTGTGGTACACAATGCTGTTACGCAGAGTCTCCAGGGAAAATCTGCTGCGCAAATTATATAATGCCATGGTAGTGAAGGAAAAAGGCAGCCAAGATCTTTTATGCATTTGTGTGTGTGTGTGTGTGTGTACATGACTCACGGACATGTAGCATGACCTAATGAGACACCCGATTGTAGGTTGGGGATGTCCAGTCTGTTCTCTGCTTTGTTCTCTCAGCCTCTCCAAGTGTGAGGTAAGGGTCAGGTGCAGGTCAGGTGACGGCAGCGACTCATGAGTATTGGATCCACTAGGTCCTTTAATAAATGCACAGAGTGAACGCTTACACCTGCTCTGGTTTAACTGAGCTCAGGCAGGCCAGCATACCGCTGCCCACTTTAAAGACTCACTGCCGCTGAGGTAAGTTAGAAACCAAAAGTGAGAATTGCTGTCTGATTGACTGCCTGGTTGATTGATTGACTGATTTATTGACCGATCGCTTCACTGTGGGATTGATTGCTATATTGATTGAGTTTGAGTTCCGAATGTAACGTACACCTGTACGTTAGTGTGATGTATGGCTGGCATCATCCCTGCACCCCTTACGCATGAACCAGGTGTTCAATAACACGAAGGACCAGGTGCAGTTGAGCTGGGACTGGACGCTGGAACAGAGCTACAACGTGGACTGTCTCAGGGAATGTGAGTGTGCGATATCTGCCTGTAAAAGCGTCCTTGAGTTTGAAAAATGTAACTATGTAACTGAATAAATGTAACTAATAATAATAATAATAATAATAATAATAATAATAATAATAATAATAATATAATAACAATAATAACAGGAATTGCAGGGTAAATCCCATTTTACAGAATATGGAGAAAAACTGAGATGGTAACTGGGGGAGTGAGAGAGGGAGAGAGAGGGAGAGAGAAAGGGAGGGAGAGAGAAAGGGAGGGAGAGAGAGAGAGAGGGGGAGAGAGAAAGGGAGGGAGAGAGAGAGAGAGGGAAGGAGAGAGAGAAAGGGAGGGAGAGAGAAAGGGAGGGAGAGAGAGAGAGAGAGAGAGGGGGAGAGAGAAAGGGAGGGAGAGAGAGAGAGAGAGAGAGGGAAGGAGAGAGAGAAAGGGAGGGAGAGAGAAAGGGAGGGAGAGAGAGAGAGAGAGGGAAGGAGAGAGAGAAAGGGAAGGAGAGAGAGAAAGGGAGGGAGAGAGAGAGAGAAAAAAGAGCATTCAGACCCTTTCGTTTCAGTGGAAGAGAAAATCAGAAGAAGACAAAGGCAAAGAAGAAGATGCCGTGGGTTCAGAATGAGCTTAAATGCATCAAAGAGGGACGTGGAGGAATAACAGGCAGACGGGATTAGTTCTTCAGGCAGGAAGGATCGCGACTGTCACCATCGCCGTCAGAGCACTGTTCCATCAGAAAGAATCCGCTTAAAACTCAGTGGTGTTGTTGGCGTGCTTGAATTTCTCTGTGCAGGGTTGGGTCTGGCCAGAGCATGGAGGTGTTTGTTCAGGTAGGGGACCCGTCCGGACTGACAGGTATTAGTGAGACATCAGAAGACAGGTCAGGTGAGAACAGGCGCGGTTTAAGGGAGGGTGGTTTGCTTGCCCTTCGACCTTGACAGCAGATACAGGCATAGCGCAAGTATGTAGACCAGCGCTCAGTGAGACATGCTACAGCGCTCTGTCTGCACGCAGTGAGACATGCTATGACGCTCAATCTGCACACAGTGAGATATGCTATAGCGCTCAATCTGAACAGTGAGACTTGCTACAGAGCTCTATCTGCACTCATTGAGGCATGCTACACCACAGTGAGACACTCTACATGTATTTGCACACTTGAAGTCGTTGACAGTGATGAGTCTCTAAGGCCATTGAGTCCAGTCAAGAGGATACACTCAGCAATGGAGTTTCAGTGCCAATATCATTACATAAGCACAACAATGACCATTTCAGCAGAACTGAGGAATTGGAACTAAAGGAATTCTTTGTGTGAAAGGCTTAACTGTAGTACTCAACCATTAAGCTCGAATTGAACATCGAATGTATAAAACAAAGATTTTACACCTTAAATTAAACTGGTGTCATTTCCAATCCAGTGAGCTGCGCTACCAAGCCAAAAGAAAGATGACAAAGAAGCTTTTTAAAAATGACAGCCAGCTTTAAGTGCTGACAACGTCCCATGTGCACTCATTCAGGTGGACTTCTATGAGTGTGTAAATGATCACTTTTGGTGATAATTTCTCAACATTCAGAACCATAAGAATTAAATTCCCACTCAACACTCAATACTAAGGCCTTCGAGTAAAATGTTAGTTTTCCCCTGTCCCATCTGCCCCGTCTGTTCCGTCTTCCAGTCATCTCTGGTAATACTGACCTGGTCTCTCTTGGATGGAAACATGTCCCACAGGGTTGTTTATCTTCTCCATGGTATTCTTCCAGAGATTCTTTGATTGTTTTTTGAGAATGAGAGTTCCAAGGCCACAGGTCATGAACAGATTCAGTCCAACATTGGCCTCATAGCAGACCATTTCCTGTTCGTTTCTTTGACTTGACCAATCGGCCGATGAGCTGGAGATGATGTCTGGAATATGGATTGTAGAAATTTCACTCTTGAGAATTTCTCTGATGCTGCACTATTGGCCAACTTGAGAGGTGCAGGTGAATTTTTAAAAAAGGAATCTATTGACGTTGAAAGTGGACCAGTAGCCGGGAATGTTAGGGAGGGCACGTGAGATTTAGGACAGTTTCCCAGCTGATTCTGACCCAGTGACGTCTCGTCAGTTCTATCAACTGCTGACAATTCGACGCAGCAGCGCACAGAGAATTCCAGCATCCCGCTCAGCTCGCGCTGTACCTCTGAGTAGGCTGGTGCCCATGGAAAGCACTCTGACAGTGCAGCGCAGTGATAGCTAGAGATTTTTATTCTGCAGCAGGTATACAGAGGCATCTGTGGTGGTTCTCAGGAGACAATATCTTTCTCTTTGTATTGTGGCTTCTGGCCTCTGCATGAGTGTGTGTGTGTGTGTGTGTGTGTGTGTGTGTGTGTGTGTGTGTGTGTGTGTGTGTGTGTGTGTGCGTGTGTGAGTGAGTGTCCGTGTTCCTTTTGCCAACCATTAAAAAAAAAATCATGTTAGTCTTAAGCTAAAAGCTAAGAGGCATTTCACTTTTGGTCAAATTTTAGCCATTTAATATTCACTCATTGGATCAATATAAAAATGCAAAAATACAGTCAACAACAACAACAACAACAAAACACCAGCAGTTTTAGTCACTTAGCTGTGCATGTGGTGCACCTGAAGCTGACAGACTTCAGACCGATTTGCTACACTACTGTGCACAACTGAGTGCAACTATATAACTCTGTTACATAATGACTGGATTTAGGATGAGTTGTTAGGTGAGCGTAGAACAAAGTTTCAAACCGTTATGAGCTAATGACTTAGGTAGTTCACCTACCTAGATCAGCGGTTCCTCTCACTCTTCTCCTGAAACAAGGCCTGCTTCTTAGGCCTGCTTTCCCAGAATGCTAGGGTTTGGGTGTTGCTTTCCCAAAATGCTAGGGATTTTGATTCCCC
This sequence comes from Electrophorus electricus, assembly GCF_041902795.1. Taxonomy (NCBI): domain Eukaryota; kingdom Metazoa; phylum Chordata; class Actinopteri; order Gymnotiformes; family Gymnotidae; genus Electrophorus; species Electrophorus electricus. The sequence goes on along the minus strand of NC_137506.1, from coordinate 2,898,552 downwards.
AGAATTTTAGGGTTCGGTGTTGATTTCCCAGAATGCTAGGGTTCGGGGTTTTAATGTAGTGGCCGTACAGTTTGGTAAAGCGGTAGTTGAGAAGGGCATTATGTCTCCACAGTGCCCTGTGAAGCGACAGTTTCAGCTTTTTCATGCACTCAGAGGGAAAGGGAGAGGAAGAGAAAGAGTGTGAGAGAGTGAAATAGAGTGAAAAATGGAGAGAGTGAGAGAGAGAGAGAGAGAGAGAGAGAGAGAGAGAGCTAGGGAGTGAGAGAGCACAAAGGAGAGAGGAAGAAGAAGAAGACTAAATGGTGATGGACAGTGCACGATTGAATGTGGTCCAGTCATTCAGCCTGAGCTCAGGGCAGTAAGTAGGGCTGCATTTACAGTGACGGAGGGTGACACACACACACACACACACACACACACACACACACACACACACACACACACACACACACACACACACACACACACACACACAGCCGCATTTCCACTGGCAGAGGGTTACGAGGCCTGTGCTATAATTACCTTTGTCATCATTCAATCAATAAATCACTACTCAAAGCGAGCCTCACTCACGAGCTGAACACAGAAAACTGATGCTCCTGATTACAGCACAGAGACAGCGTGGATGATAACGTGCACAGTAACGAGCCGCGCGGGTTAGCACGTATAACCTGAAACTCAGAGTTAATTACACACTCTGGCGTGAAAAGAACGAGAGTAATAGAGACGAACAGATAAACCCGTCAACGGAGAGACCGAAGACAGATGAGTGGAATCAGTTCATCCATCTCTCCGTGCACCGCGTATTCGTTCCGGCATACCGTTTTGCAGCTTTGCGCAGAAGCTCTGCTCTTTTCAGAGACAGGTAAACGCTTGTGCCTTTTAAATTAACGACTGATGCATAGAGATGCTTGAAAGAGCCTTTATGGAATTAAAACCATTTAAAAATCCATTATTTTTCTTTACAGCTGCAGCCTACCATTAACTTCACCAACATGCGGAACCCGAGTCCCGAGTCACACTTTTGGCAAACTACAAAGTGTTGAAAGTTATCGAGAGTAGGTTTGGCTTACTAGATGCGTTAGACAGAAACGCTGGTCCGCTGCCCCAAGGGGAGTCGCATCACATTACGGGCGTACGTGGGTGGCATCAGTCCGTCTCAGATACACATCCCGGAGTCACATTGTGACTGTTTGGAAAGCTCCCGCTGGCTTCTGATGCGGACACCGTCCGCGTGCCTCAGTGCGCGGTACAGCACGTCCATGCCGAAGTCGCGTGAAAAGTGCCTTCGTCGGTCAGAAAGCAGTACATGTTGCCCTCTCCAAAAGACGCAAGGAAACACAATACGGAATAGACTGCAAGTACGCCCACGCCACTGCAGCCCCCCGTCCCCCCGAAAAAGAGAGAAAACGCGCACCGTCCCGTTGCGCTCGGCACCTGCACCTGCACGCGGGACGCCTCGTCTGAGCGCAAGGTGTCGTTCCGTGCGCACGGGCTGCCTGCATGCGCAATCCCGGTTGAGGCTGCTGGTTGCAGCTCTGCGATTTTTGAAAGCAGGAAGTTTTTTTTTTTTTTTTTTTTTTTTTTTTCCGTGGTTCTCGTGGACTTATCAGAAATGCGGCAGGGCTATAATGGTATGACATGTTCTCTTACACCCGAGGTCTTTTTGTTTTCTCTTTTTAAAGAGTTTTTGTAGGATCAGTGGTGATTTCTGTGGCAGTTCTGTACAGTTTCGCAACCGTCACGGATGCACGTCTCCTGGCTCTACATATGTTAACAAGTCTTTAATTAAACGGGGACGTTATGTGCGAATGGTGTGTGTGCCACTATGGTCGGATATAGACTGCAAGCACGGATAGAGTAGCTTAATCTTCCGCGAACGATTCGGTGTTATACAAACAACTTCTGTTGTTTCGGAACCGAGAAACGGAAACAATGGGGTAGTTTAGGTATTATGTGTTCTGCCCGGATTCAGATTAAAACATCGGACGACTCCGTTCTCGGTTCTAATTGCAGACCTTGAAAAAGAGCATCGTGGAGTAGAAATACGAACGGAAAAGATGCGCGTTCGTGTGTGTGTGTGTTTGTGTGTGTTTGTGTGTGTTTGTGTTTGTGTGCGTCTTTCGCTTTCATTCTCTCTCGCCTACACTCCCGTGTGTGTGTTCTTCCATTGCCTTTTTTTTTGCATTGCATTGCATTTTTAGGGACCAAATGTATGTATACATATAGGCCGACAAAAATAATCTGGACCTTTTTATTATCACAAATCATTATCACAAATTCACATTCACATTTATTTGATCGAAATCGCACTTTTAAACAATCCAAAGAGATCAACGTTTATATTTAACCTACGTGGTAAAGATTGTGGCGGTTGTTTATCACAGCCTCATTAGGTAAGACCTAACAAGTATAGCAATACCTCATGTGCGTCAGACACCAAATTACTCCATGAACCAAAGACATAGTTGCGCATGCATCTTTCCATAACTGATCAGCACTCCAGATTCCAAGGTTTGAGCATGACGAATTGCGTCAATCTGATTTTGCCTTCACCAGATCAAATTTGTGAGCGCGTACGATCCACCCACGCCGCTGTTCATTTGCGGAGACGGCTGCGCCCGTGCACAGTTGCAGTCGCGGGCCATTAATTGAGGTCTGCGCTCCAAGAAGGAGGACGGAGAAGGTCAGGGAACGCGCGCACAAATGGACCGGCTCGGTTTGACCGCACACGTGAGCACACGTCCTAGCGCAGTAAGTGTCGGCGGAGACGCGGCGATGGGAGTCAGTGTGCAAATACAAGCACGCCAGCAGTATGCACACCGAGAGACCATTAGAGAGACCTTAAAAGTATTACGCTGAGCTTTAATGTCTTTTCTAGACACCATGAGTCATTTGTATGAATTCAGATTCTGAATACTACCAGCAGACTTAACCTTAACCACACGTTATCCAAGAGCATTTCTTACACTGACCAGACACTTTATTGAACTGGAAATAAATCTAGACATTAAAATAATTTCAGCAGTAAAAGTAAACAAAAACTCGACATGTTGTAGTACATCCCTTGAATCTGAATGTATTTATTTATTGTTTCCTCTTGCATCACTTTAAAACACACAACCATAAACACACACACACTGGCAAACACACAATTCATGCACTCACTCATCTATATTACCCTACAACCATGGCCAGGGATTCTCTATATTCTTTGCACACTCCTTTTTCCCTAATTGAACAACACCAAACACGGCACCCCACCCCCCCCACACACACCCTAGGGAAAGCTCTGCTATCAGGGCGTGCATTCTCCTTGCCTGTTCTAATGAACCATCTCAATTCCCTTGTGTACTGGACCTAAGAAATTGAGGGTGTGTTTTTTAACAAGGTCTTCCTTCATGCTGGAGGTAGATTAGATTTATACACTAAAAACTCATTAAGGTTGCAATATGACAATAATTTCACAGTGTAGACTTAAAAAGCAGCAATTTACATGTAATTTGCCATTTGTACGAATACAAAAGTAATGCAAAAGTAGAGTTTAACACCAAAACATTGTACTGCAGCACAATGAGAAGATCTGAAGTGATCCTTATGAACACTTATGACCACTAATTGTTATGTACAAGTGTGCAGGTCTAAATGCATTTCCAAAATGTCAGCTTGTTCCTCGGGTTTCAAAAGCCATTAGTGCAGGCCAGCCATCCACCAACAAGTACACAGAAGACCACGATCAGGACCAGGTGGTGCAGCAGAACGTGCCCACCCAGGGCAGGCCTCTTTGATGAAAGAAAGAGAGGCTGTGTCATTATTGGCTGTGTCATTATTGGCTGTGTCATCATCGGCTATCATTATTGGCTGTGTCATTATCGGCTGTATCATTATTGGCTGTGTCATTTTCGGCTGTATCATTATTGGCTGTCATTATCGGCTGTATCATTATCGACTGTCATTATTGGCTGTGTCATTATTGGCTGTCATTATCGGCTGTATCATTATCGGCTGTGTGATTATCGGCTGTGTCATTATTGGCTGTCATTATTGGCTGTGCTATTATTGACTGTCATTATTGGCTGTCATTACTGGCTGTGTTATTATTGGCTGCGTCATTATTGGCTGTTTCCTTGCTTGCTCTACAGCGGTACAGGTCTTCCTCTGTCATCTTGCACTGCTGTGGCAGAACTACATTTGGTGCAGAGACTATTGGCCTGCCCACTGATCCACGACCAATCAGATTTCCATAGTTAAATTAAAGTACACTTCAATCAAATATGATTGTGAAAAAGTCACAGCTACTGGGAGTGAGGCATGTGGACATGTAGTGTCTTGTGAAAGAGGTTTAACTCACTCCAAGATTAAACTCACCAGGGATTCTGTATATGTTTTCTACTTTTTTAAGATGCTAATGGATCTGCATAGATTTGCACAAACCAACTTGTATGACCAGTACAGATAGTGTAAAAGTAGGGTGAGCATTTGTCATTTCAGCTAACCAGGAGTAGCAAATGTGGCCTTTAGTGTGGCTTCGTTTGTGTGATTAAATCATTTATGCTTGTTAAAATCCCTATAGATTTGCTCTGACTTATCTTTTGGCTTGTCTGTTTGTGCGCGCACACACACACACACACACACACACACACACACACACACACACACACACACACACACACACACACATCTGAGGAACATTCCAGGGAGTGACTGCAGTGTACTCTAGTACACTGAGGTAGTAAAAATTACAGTGACACAAGGTGTGTATGTGTGTGTGTGTGTGTGTGTGTGTGTGTGTGTATGTGTGTGTGTGCAGATGTGCATGGCATATGTACAGGCATGCTCTGCAGGTCCTGTGAAATCTCAGCACTCAACATTAGAGGCAAAAGCCCCGAAAGCATAGATCCATTGATGCCGTCATGTTTAAAGTGGTTTAATGTCACTGTTAAGTTCCAGGGACTGTAAGATATTGAGCTCTGCTATATCCCTTCATCTGTAATCTCAAGAGAATCGGTGGACAAAACACACAGGAATCTCGCCCAACAGCAACAGACTGTTTCAATTTGATTTCTGCTGGCTGTCTATGTGTACTTGTGCTGTGTGCATGTGGGTGTAAGTCTAGAAAAGTTTTCTAGAATAATTTCCAGAATAATGTTTTGGCCATTTGACCCTTTCTGAATTGCACAAGAGATTTTGTACTAATTAAACAAATCTCTCTGAAGATTATAGAATGGCGTAGGCTTGAATAATTTGTCAGAGTGGGTGCATATATAACTGTCTCTGTTACATGTCTCTGATCCTGCTTGGTCGGTGTACTGAATGAACGAAACAAGGACCAGCATTTGAATGAACAAGAACAAGCAACACCCAACAAGGACAGGAAAATACAAGGATTAAATACACAGGCTAACCAGGGCTATAACATGAGAGTTAAAAACACAGGCTAGCCAGGGCTAAACATGCGGATTACACACAAAGGCTAACTAAGGCTAAAACATGAGGATTAAGTAAACAGTCTAAGCAGGGCTAAACCCGAGAATTACACACGTAGGTCAATTAAAATAAAGTTGAGCACAGTAAGGGAAGGAGGATATGTAACAGGACCCAGGGCAAAGAGAGAAACACAAAAACAAAACACAGACCACATGGTGCTGTCACCGTGGGAACCAATGAAGCCAGAGGGGTGAAATTGTTACAGTTACATCCAGCAGGCATTCTGTGCGCACTTTATCCACTGCTAATTACCTGAACTTTTAAAAATGTGGCACATTCAGGTAAAGTGACCAGACTGAAACGGTAAAGTGTGTCCTGAGCAGTGTCCTGCATGAGTGGTAGTGTTGACCAGATTAAGTGGCAGTTCACACAAATCACACAATACGGTTAATTGTAAGGTCTTAGAGTTTTGCAGCTACCTTTGCCAATGTAGCTAGTGGATCTGAATGATACGAAGGTGATGATTTTATCAGTGACCTTTCATCTGAACAGAGATAAATATATACATGCCTTTTGTTTTCTGAGGTCAGACATAGGGCGTTTAACTAGCTATGGCAAAACAAACAAAGCACTCCCATCTGCTGTGTTTCATACCTGGTTGCCATGGACACAAGCTGTGTACATAGTGCGTAACGCTGCATCACGTTTTATCATGTATACACACACACACACACACACACACACACACACACACACACACACACACACACACACAATCTCTATTTCTTTCTCTCTCTCTCTCTCTCTCTCTCTCTCTCTCTCTCTCTCTCTCTCTCTCTCTCTCACACACACACACACACACACACACACACTGCAATGAAGTCTGCAAATCTCAGAAAGTATGATCTGTAAATATTATGTAACTGTTGACAAGAGTTTTACTTTTGATTATATATTCTTACAGTGGTAAAACAAATAGTGAGGTTACTCCCTTCAAAAACATTCTTTACTCATTATGTTGTTCCAGTGTGTTACAGGGTTTATAATATCTTTGAAACCAAGTACTATTTTAAAGTATCTTTATGAACACCTGTGCAAAGAAGCCGAGTTATGTAATAATTCAAAAAAATGTATGACATACACCGAAGCAGGGAGGTGTCAGCACTGAAAAAACATGGGTGAAAACTTTTTTTTTTTGTGAAAACATATGCTTCCATTTTTAAAAATGCTTTGTACACCATTTGAAATATCTCCACATAGAATCAGCCGCTTGAAGAACGTCACGATTCCCCTCCGCTAGCATCTCACTGTCCGTAGTAACTGCCCTCATGTCTTCGTTTTGCCTTGTTACCCGGTTTTGTTCTTTAGCTTTTCTGCGTCCCTTATTAGTTTTTCCTGGTCCGTGTTGGTAGCCTTGTTAGTTGGGTAAACCCAGGGCTTCCCATGTTTCCTGGCTGGTCAGTGCCCCAGTCCACGTTGTGTTCCTGCGGCCTGCACTCCCTGATCTAGACACTGTCTTGCCTTTTGCACTACTCCTCTGTTTTTGTAGCCTGTTCAGTTATCGCGTCTTGCTTTGTGTTTATAATGTGTTCCGGTTGCATTTCTATTGGCTCTATGCCTCTGGACTGTTGTAACAACCGCAACTGTGGCTTTGCACCATAATACATCTCGCTCTTCTAAGCATTTTCAGCCATATCATCATCGCTCCACATAACAGAATGACCAGCCATCTAAGGGTGCAACAAGCGGGCGAGGCATGTGGTCATTCTGTTGGAGGAAACTCCTAAGCAGTCCTTAGCCCCATCCGAATGCCACCAAGCCGAAGACACCTAATCCCCTGGTGCTGTGGGTACAAGGGTGTCTTGTTCTCGGAGATCAATGAGGGAAGTTTCACTTTCAACCTTGTTTTTGTGACAAGACCCCAGGTAAACGCTCTGGGTCTACACATCTTGATCAAAGCTACAGGGAGGAGCAGCTTGTAGTGCCAGACGTGGATAGGTGGACGGAACATTCAGGAAACCCTGCATGGTTGTATTTTTTTAAATACGGGCGCTCATCAAGTTTTTAAACGGTTCGCAGTTCTGTCTTAATGGCTGAAAATTTCTTTGGTAGTGTCACATTCCCCCCTCAACCCTGGACTTCCTCACTTTGTCTAGACTGTCCCTGCCAACCCTAGACCTCTTCACTCTGCCTTGCCTGCTAGCTCAGTTAACTCTGTACTGCTCTCCTGAAGGGAGCTGCTGATTGGCTGAACTAGAGATCACATGCCATTTTCCGAGCACTAAGGGAATCTTTCACCTCCGCCCCTGTTCTGAAACATCCCGACCCTTCTGATCCTTTTGAAGTGGGGTGTGTCTCTGCAGTTGGAGTAGAGATGAGTTGATCTTAAAGGTTTGGATATCCCATGAAGCTTCACTCATTGGTGTTTTTCTCCCATCAGCTACCTCCCACTAAGTGGAATTATTATGGAATTGGAGACTGGGAGCTCCTCACCATTAAATTGGTCTGGGAGGAATTGCAGCATTGGTTGGAGGGGCTAATCCCACCATCATGTCCAGGTCCTTATCAGCCATAAGAGCCTTGAGTATCTCAATTCAAAGAAAAGGTTGAACCCCATCAGGCCCAATGGTCATTGTTTTTCTCTCATTTCCATTTGACCATCTTTTACCCTCCTGGCATGCACAATACTCGCATGTTCACTAAAGAGGTTGGTTCTCAGATCAGTATCCAGTTTGAACGTATTAAACAATTCCTGCGAAAGGCACAAGACTCAGGCAGATCATTGCCGCAGGGAGGTCCCAAGCTACCAGCCTGGAGACCGGGTTTAGTTATTGACCAGGGACTTTAAGTTCACTGAGGGGTGCACGAAATTACATCCCTCTCTTTGACCCATCTGGCAGACATCCCAAGGCCCTTAATCCTCAATTGCTCAAGTTGTGCTCAGTCATAATTGTATGTAGCTTTGGCTAAAAGCGTCAGCTAAATGCTATAAATGTATATCACAGCTTGAACACATGACGTTCACTTTCTACAAAACTAACGTTCTACCCCATCTAGTGACATCATTCAAAGCATTTAGAGAACCAGAGTTGATAAATCAAAGAAGTAATACGAACGGGAGTAGTATGTAGTAGGCTATTTCAAATACAGCCCAGGTGCAACAAAAGACAAAAAAAACCCAAACAAAACAAAACAACAAAAGCCACGTTTAATACCATATAACTAAGGTTGCCAGAGCCTCAGACGGGCAGACCAAAGCACCAAATGTCACGGGACGCTCCCCCCCACAAGTCACGTGGTACGGCCTGCCGTGTGCAGGGGGGTTCACCCATGTTTGTAGCCACACCCCCGTGAAGGCACGCACCTGTACGGGATTACGTGTTAGTGTGTGTCTGTCTATTTAAACCCCGTCAATGTGTGCCTCACCGTTGGTCATAGTTTATTCGCTGATGGAAGTGAGTGCGTATATAGTCATTGTTGGATGTTACTATAGCCTGTGTTTAGTTAGATGTATAAGTCACGTCTGTCGTTAATGTGGTGTGTGAGTGCCACCGTTCTTCATGTTTTATGTTAATAAATGTTTCACATCATCGAGGCAGTCTGTGCGTCCTGCTCCACGCCCATCGGCACTCGGGCCAGCGACAACGTTACACAAACACCAAGCAACAGGCCAGGGTTAAACACGAGAGAGAGGCAACAGAGAAGAATGAGCAGTTTTTGTAAGGCAGTAGAAACCACAAATGAGACTTTACAAAGAATGAGAATTAGAACAGGCTTTGAACAGACAGACTAGTAGTAAAGCAGAGCAGCTGATAATAAGCAAAAGAACTGGAATGAATGATAGGATTGGAGGGCATGGTTAGTCGTGTGGGCTTCTGGGAGTGGAGTTCTGGTTTGGGAAAAAAGAGTTAACTTCTGGACTTGATCAGGCAGAAGACAGGAAATATCTCAGAAACAAAGAAAAAAACCTGTGGATTCAAACTTGAGGGAATGATTCAAGCAACTCGGGGCATTCTTACATTATTATTATTGCTTGAATTAGAAAAGCAATATTTTCCTAAAGTGAAATGCCTGTACTAATCTTTATTCTCATTTCTGTTCTCAGGAATGTGTCACTTTCATTCGGTCAGAAAAAGTTACTGTGTGATAGGTAGAAAGGTAATCCTTCGGAAAGGGTAACTGGTGAGTGTGAGGTTTTACCAGTGCGCAAAAGTGACTCTCAAAATTCTGGTATCGGGCAGAACAGCCCAGATTCAGCAATATCCGTGTGAATTTAACTGCCTGCCAGACTGTACTGTGGCCTGCTGTCAGAAAGAGAATGTGAAAAATGCAGGCTAATGATGAAAAAATGAATAATGAACATTACAGCAAGGGTAGATCTTTCTCTGACAAATCCTCCCAGCTGCAGAGTGATTCAACGATATCTGGGATGCAGACTCATTCCCCGTCTAATAGTGTAGGATGAAAAGCCGCCTGTTTAGATGTTTGGCTGAAGGAGCAGACTGGTGTTTTGTGGACACGGAGTCTCGCTGTTTTTTTTTCTTTGGAATGAAGTTGTTTGGAGGAGCTCTTGGAGCTCCCTCGTGTCCACACTACCTTCTGTTTATTTTCTTTTAGGTACACTGTCAAACATAAATAGTCCCTTTGGGACATTTGGACTCTGCTTATATGACTTCATTTTCTTAGATTCTTATGTTTACACTATCTGAAATAATCACATTTAAAAAACTTATTATCTATGGAATTGTTTCAGTTTTCCCCTTCTGTGGCATCTAATTGCTTCTATGTTTGTAATCCTGTTTATGTAAATTACATTTGCCTAAAGATCCAGGCTCCTCTTCTAACCACAATCAACCTTGGATTACTTATTAGGGGCTTGTGCCCAGGTCTTTGGAAAGCTGCTATCAAAAAGTCCTTTAGAATTAAAAGTGAACAACCGACACTGTTGTGTTCAGCAGTTTGCGTGTGGAGCTATTGGGCTCCAATGCACCACAATGTCCCTGATTTAAAAATCAATCTATTCGTTCTTTGATCTTTTTTGAGACATTATGACTGCAGGAAAAATCTGAAATAATATAGCAACAGTAATGATTTACCTATTGATTTATACAGTTGAATGTAAAGGTTTGGGTCAAGTTGCATTTTTATTCTATGTGAAAACACACCAGGGAAAAATGCAATAAGAAGAATAATAAAGTTCATTTTATATAGTGTATTTCACAAACCCATAGATGACATTTCCACATATTTTCATGTCTCTAGACCATTTATTTTCTGAGTTTAACAGCCTGAAAAAAGAAAACAATATATATGGCATGTACAAAACTTTAGAAAATCTGTCAGTCAGTAGATAGTTACACCCACATTTCTCGACCAGTTCTCAAACATTTCTACATGTCTTCACCAATTCTCAAAAATGTCTTGTTACAGTCTTTCTATTCTTGCTTTAGTTTTTTCCCCACTCGCTTTTAGTTCAGAAATATTCCTGGCTTATTTTACATTCCCAGACCTTTGCAGACAGCTGTACTGACAGATTTAAAATAACACGAGACACTGCGTTGTTAAACAGAACTGCAGCCGTAATATAGGGCAGGCAAAGGCAGAATCAAAAGCAGGTTATATAAAACAGTGTCTTTAATAACAAAAGCAGAAGGGAAATCCAAAGTCATAATCCAAGAAACAGGGGTTGAATACCCAGAAGGACTAAACAACCAGTGAGACAAAACAAGAATGGACAAAATATACAAAAGCGGAAAGCCAGTTTCAGTAAAACAACGCCTCGATATAAGCATAAGCAATGGGAGACTTTGCAAAAAACATGTGTAGGTAGTGGACATGTTGCTCTCCAGAGGAGGAGGTGTGGTGTTTTTAGGAGGGTATCCCTCAGTGGACCTCCAACATAAGGCCTGAGGAGAGAGACATGGAAGGTCAGCAAGAGGGTAAAGGAGGTTGGCCACTGTATCCTGCAAGTCACCTCATCGTCCCTCTGCTCGACCAGGAGCAGACCCAGGTGTCGTGGCTCCAGCATGTCCTTCAGGCTCAGGCTAAGGGTGGAAAGTCAAGCCCTCTCTCCAGGGTCGTACAAGGAAGCGAGTTCATGACTCCGATCGGTCTAAGTTATAAACTGCCTAATAACCCACTATTGGTGGGTGTTCTCCGAGACTCTCTTGCTGGCCATTTACTGAATGGCAGGGGTGTTGGTAGGCGTAGGGTGTCCTAGCACACACTGAAAGGGGGTCAGTCCAGAGTTCTGGCTAGTTCCACCCATGGGAGGAAATGTGTCCATTTGGACAGGTGGTTGTTTGGACAATACAGACTGAAGAACTTCTCCAGCTCTTGGTTAGGGCCTTCAGCCTGGCTGTTAGTCTGAGCATGATAACCAGAGGTTAAACTTATATTCACACATGTTTTTCAAGGCAGGAATAAAATACCCGAGAGGTAAAATGGGGACCTTGACAGGATGTCTTCTGGGACATCGCAAAAATGAAGCACCTGTGGAAATCGGACTTCTGCTGTTTAGAATGTGGAGGATAATGCCAGGAAAGGGATAAACTGAACCACCTTTGAGAACATGTCCAATACTCTGGAAATATTGATAACCTAAAATATACAGGAACCTTATGAAATTGCCTGTGTGCAGAGCAGAAACCGCTATAGAGGCCTCTGCAGGCTTTTGCAAAGAACTCTGGGTAAGCATCCCCAGCAGGTACAGGATGGTACAGAAGATTAAATCTTTTTTATTATTTTTACTTTTTTTTTTTTAAAGAGAAGTCTTCTCTTGGAAAATAATGGTACCAAACTCCAGCAGGTATAAGTATTTAATATTACATTTAAATTTACATTTATGGCATTTGGCAGAGGCTCTTATCCAGAGCGACTTAAAAAAGTGATTCGTCATTTACTCATAGAACACATCCTAGCCAGTACAGTAAGTTAGAGTCCAAGATACCAATGAACTAGAATACTGTTGAAATACAGGAATCAATGCTGATGCCTAGAAGTGCAAAATACATAAGCTCTATAACAGACCACAGTCAGTGTAATAAACATTAAGTACTAAAGTTTGTTAGCCAACATAGGAGCAGTCAACATGGGTGCAATAAACAATACCCTACAATAAGTACTAGACTTTCAGTTAGTCAATTAAATATTGCACAAATAGGTTGGTCGTCAGTCTGCCGTTGAAGACTGCAAGGGACCACAATAATAATAATATGCAAATAATATTAATTTGCATAATGGTAAATAATGTATGAGTTGGACATAATGGTGGAAACTTCAAAGATGTAAAAAAGGTGGGGCAATTATATAATTCACCCTTGGAAAAGTGTATAAAAATTAAACTCTTTTGTTCCGCTCAAACATTCTCTGGAGGATGCCTCAAATTCATGTTATCTTTAACTTGCAATAAAGGATGGAACCAGATATTCTCTTCATTCTTGATTCTGATTCTTGAGTCTGCATCTTTTTTTCTGTTTAATTTATAACTTTAAAATCAGTCAATTGGGAATTCAGGAACAACAGTGATGTGCAGCCAGCGTTGGGCCAGGATAGGCAGAGGCACCAGTCAGGGTTTTAGGAGTCTTGGACTCTGACTCTGACTCCTTGGACATAGTCAGAGTATGAATAAACAAATGTGTGGATATATTTAGTCACGAATTTCCACTAGTATCTGCGAGACAAAAGCTGAAGGGTCTTAGTATATCCAGGATGTCCAGCTGACAGACGAGAGTGGATCCAGGTAACTAACCTGTCTCTAAAGGTGGGCAAGATGTAGAGATTCTCCTCTGGGCAGGAGGAAGGGATTTCCACATCACAGAGAGCCTCTGGTAATTCCTTGTTGAAGTCACACCTGAAAGCTCTAGCCATGCACAGAAGCCAGTGTCAAAGAGGGTGATGTGGGACAGGAATCAAGGACAGGGTTGTATAGGTGTGAAAGGATGTCATTCTTTCCTATCTTGGATATGGGTCTGTGTATAATTTGGCAGTGGAACCTGTTGAAAACATGGAAAAGCAACAATCTCCTTGTGGTCAAGTGCTTAGCTTGATGGAGGTATTCTAGGTTTTTGTGGTTGGTAAAAATGACAAAAGGATGATGTGCCCCTCCCGACCGATGGCGCTAGTTCTCTTGCTAGGGCTCTCTTGATGGCCAACAGCTCCCAACTGCCCACACTATAGACACATACAGCTATCTAGAGAACTTTGGTGCCTGAATGCTGGGACAGGATTGGAGGCACCTTGATGGCATCTTGGAGGCACCTTGGAGGCATCAGCCTCCACTATGAATGGCTTTTCCAGGTTAGTGTGTTTCCTTATGGGCTGTATGGGAGCACCTGAGAAGGTGACCATGAGAGAGCTGAAAGCTTGTTCAGCTGGTGGGTTCCGACCCAAACTGCTAGGTTTGCTAGATTTGCTCTGAAGCAGAGTAGTACCCATAGGATGTGTTCATACTTGTAGTTCGGTTCTGTTGCTCTGGACCAAACAAGAAAATTATACATTATTACATTTTGCTTTGCTTACAATTTTGGTTTGTAAGCAAACCAAGATGAGGTAGTACCGGGTATATAACACAATCACAGGGGTAGTGAGGCAGTTTGCTTACATCGGTTTGTGATGGACACTGTCACTTAGGAAGGTTAAATGGGTGCATTAGCTGCTATAGTGGTGATCTGGCTTCTTGGTCTGTTAATCAGAGCTCATATTTACCTCCTGTCAGACCTGAGTTTGAGTCCTTGGTAGGCTGGCTGGATTCAGCCTTTGTTACACAGTTTTCTTACATTTTAGTCCTGAATTGCTCACAAAATTGTAAAATGGACAAAGGAGTCAAAACAGAAACAGAAACTCCTCAGCTGCACATACCAAAGAAGGTACACTGTAAAGAGAAGGTGTCATACATTTCCAGTGCCTCTACCAATCCTGTATGACTCTGTTCTGTCGTGGTGCATTTAGTGTCACATCTTGTGACAACCCCTCCTGTGTTTGGTTTGTATTGTGTTCACACTTAAAATGAACCGCATCAGAATTCGTTTAGAAATCGGTCCAAGACCCACCTGCTAAGGATGTCATAGTGCGCTTATTCGGTGCACCAGAGTTTGAAAGGAAGCGTTCACACTTACATTAATGAACCACGCTAACAGAGCAATCGCACCAGGGATAGTTTTAATCGAACCAAGGCCGTACCAAGTCTGAACACACCCTTAGTGTTCAGAGTTAGTTATGAATTCTGTCTTTCGCTCACCCTCCTTCCTAATCCCCATGAGGTTGTAAGTACTTCTAAGATATAACTTGATTTTAAAAAATGGGCTCACCGGAGTTTTTCTAGAGCAGAAGGGGCAAAAGGTAAAGGGTAGGGATACTTTATCATGACCTCGTTCAGGCCTTGGTAGTCAATACAGGGGCAAAAACCCATCATTCTTCAGCAGCAGCCATGGACTTCAAAGGCAAATATAGCCTTGATGTAATGCCTCAGTGATGTAATCCTCCAGCTAATACCTCGGTGATGTAATACTGTTTTTTCTGTGAGAGACAACGGGTGGACAAAGGACCTGGGGAGAAGGTGACATTCCACCAGGTATATCGCACAGTCATTAGGGTGGTGAGGTGGCAGAGCAGAAGGCCTACTTTTTTTAATCATCTCCAGAATATGTGAATATTGCTTGCGTGTGGGAGAGGATCAGGACTGGATCAGGACTCTCGACAGAGGTAGTGGCCATCGTGACATGGGGTTGGCATATGCAATTGTCTAAACAGTGCTTATACCAGGACAGGATGTCTGAGGACTCCCAGGGGATCACCGGAGTGTGTCTCTGTAGCCAGCAACTGCCTTACATCAAAGGATGATGTAGGGAGTTGACCACATAGAAGGAAATGCCCTCCCAGTTGGTCGCAATGCTTCAAAGGGCAATGTTCTCTCGGTGATGGATCTGGAGCCCAAGGGCCTTTCGTCATCAAACAAGGCTGGACAGAAGCTGTAGGTAAATTCATACTCATCTCTCCAGGTACATTCCTATTCCCAACACTCCTTCAAAACACTCCTGTTCACTCCTGTTTAGACAGACAGCTTCTTGCCTTACTTTGATCTTAGACACTTGACAACGCTAATGATTCTTGATGCCACCTGACTGAACCTCTGTACATTTGCCTCTGTTCACCCATATTGGAATAGATCACAGCAGACCAATCGGGGTATATGGCCAAAGCTCCATATATATCACACAACAATACAGACTTGTGTCCTGCCCTTCCCCTTTGTTGTTATGGTAACAAACAGCCAGTTGATTGGATAAGGTGATTCTGACACTGGTGTGCTTCTACATTCTCCCTCAGTGCACCAACCAAGCAGGTGTAGAGACCGAAATGCTTGGCTCATTTACTTACCTGTTAAAGAACCTCCGCCTGGATTATGACTAGGATTTTTGATATAGGGCTGTGTTTGTTTGCCTGTATTATTAAACCTGAGTTGTTTACTTGCTAAACCTGCTCTCAAATCCACTTTCGAAGCTACTCATTACAGGTGCAATGAAAGCCTATATCGGTTTAGAGAGTCATCCTTCTGAGCGACTGTGTTCTGTTATAGACAGGCTGAGTGAGGCTTTGAGAATAATTACATTGTCACTCTCTCGGCCTAGGCTCCACCCACCCTCATCATCTTCACTCACTGGCTACACCCCTTCCACACATTACTAGTTCACAAGTTCCTATTTAAATCCTGGACTGCATTGGACTTATTGCAGAGTCTCTTGTATTTGCCTTGAGTAAGTGGTTTCTTGTGATTTATGGTTTGTCTTCTGTTACTGACCCCTTAACTACCCTTTGGAATTGCTTCTGATGTGTTGTAAACTGTTCACCTGTCTGTTTGATGACTCTGAGACTGCCTGTTCCTCAATTAAATGAAACCTGTTTATGATTGTATCCAGTCTACCAATTAGTTCCTTGACATACACTGCTATAAAAACTATATTTGTACATATGTGCACTAGTGTGTGTGTGTGTGTGTGTGTGTGTGTGTGTGTGTGTGTGTGTGTGTGTGTGTGTGTAAATTTGGACATTAAAGATTATTGTCTTACTTGTGGACTGCGATTCCCAACACTATAAGCACATACATGCTCCCAGACTCATAAATCAAACACTGTTTCTCTGCATTCAAGGCACTAGAACACGAAGCATATCAATGGAATCAACACAACCAGTCTATATCTGCCACTTGAACAGAAAAACAAAAACACCCCCCCCACTGTGTAGGGAAATGTTATTGTTTTTTTTTCAGGCGTGAGACGATTTGCATCATCTACTGAAGACCTTATTTTCTCAAGCATCTTCAGAGCAAGGAACTTAAATTGTAATTCTGAGGTAAACTGGGCCAAATGCGAAAATTGCAAGGATGGTCATGACACACACAGTGGGAGGGAAAAATCCAGTGTTATTATCAGGGTGCTTCAACGAGCAGGCGTTAACGATCAGGACCAGGCCATCAGGAGACAAATTGGAAAGCCCTAAAACTACTTGGAGTGAACCACAGAATTGGCTGTGCTGCATTATGGTTGATGGGTGGCTTTTACTGTGGCTGGATCGATAGATGGATGTACCGATGGACAGAAGATGGAGAAATGGCTGGATCAGTTAAGAATGGACCCTTCATTGTCGATTGTTTTACTGTTAGGTCTATAGATTAGATGTACATTGAAGAAAATACTAAACATTCTTCTTCTGCATCAAAGGTTAATTTAATTAATGTCTGTTTATCACTCTTCTAAATTGGTACTGGTGTTACAATGATCAGAAAGAACTGTTTGCCTGCTTTAAGATGAACTATAGTTCAAACTTTCTAGTGCTTTGGAAACCCCTCCCCACACACTTCTACAGATACCATCTCCTTCGTAAGTCATATCTTTTCACATGCAGTTCATTTCCACCCTCTTAGATTACTTTCAATCAACTACAAAGGAATCAGATTAAAATTTCATTCTCATCGATTGTAACAGTCAAAGTCATCGCAAGAATCTCCTACCTCATTAAGTTTCTTAATTCTCCTTCGCCTCTGCCTGATAAACTCAGAGATATATTAACCGGTCCTTTAGAATTTGTTTCCCATAAGAGTCAGAGTATGTGAAGATTTCCAGTCGATTCACGGACACGGCGCTGTTCATTGATGGTTTCGACAGCTGGTCTCTATGTCAGATTTATTCCCATTTCGCCTCCCTCTGTTACAGGAATTTTTCAGATCTGACCCTGAAGGAAATGCTGCATTTAAAATACTACCCCACCCCCTACGCCCCCTCGCCATTTGCAGACTAAATATTTTACTCTTGGTTCCTACAGCGTGTGAAGAATTTTAATTTATGCCTTTTTGAGGTTACAAAAGTCTGACAGATAACAAGTTTATGGCTGCAAGACTCCGGAACAGGACTCTGGACTGGACTCATTCCAACCGAGCCTAAATATACCTGCACGTAATATTTGAACCAATCGCTGCCTTATTGGTGTTTAGAGGGAGCACTCAGGCAACAGGAGCAGTATGCAGGGTTTAATTAATGGATAAGTAAGGCAGACTCATGAAGCGCAGTTGTCAAATTGAGAAAAGCCGTAAAGCAGGAACCCAGACTGCAGCTCCGGGAGACAGACGAGACTTTGCTATGCAATGGTGCTGGAGGATCTCTGGGGTCTAATTACATGTGGCAGAGAGCAGGTGTCAGCAGCCCGGAGAGCTGGAACGATCCCATCACCCCTGCCGTTCCCAGACTCCTTTAGAAGTCTGAGAGCGTGTGGCATTTTGACGCCTGTTGGGAAAGTGGGCGGCGTATGTGGGAAGGGTTTTGCCTGTACCCGCGGGGTGAGCGGGCGGACCGGGCGGACCGGGTGGACCGGGGGGACCGGAGCGAGCTTTACACAGCCAGCGCTCGGCTGAAACGCCGAGTTAATCTGTTTCAGCGCCGCTGGGAAACGTGGGTCATATTTGGCGTGTTCGGCTGTGTTGCAGAGCTTTAAAAAGGCATTGATGACTACATGTGCTCAGGTCGAAGTATAACATGCTTAATCAGACTGTGTGTGTGTGAGTGTGAGTGTGTGTGTGTGTGTGTGTGTGTTTGTGTCTGTGTGGTGTTCTGAGATGCAGCTTTGAAAGACTATGAGAAAGAAGGAAACAAACAGAGAGATGATGAGAGGCACTAATATACCAACAGAGGCAAAAGCATAATTTTCACAGTTCAGTTTTTCGATTTTGCAGAGGGCATACAACAATTACAGGACATGAGAGATGGGTGTGATGTAAGGGTGTGTGTCATTGTCCATGCTGAACCTGTCCATCTCTGAGTCAGTCTGGCCTGTAGTACCTTACTTTCAACCTGTCTGGTAGCGTTCATGCAATACGCCTATTCTCTCCCAATTCTCTGTCTCTCAGCCTGTTTGTTTTTCTCCCTGTCTTTTGCTCTTTTGTGCAGTGGAGGTTGATGGGATCTTGTATTCTCCTGCTGTCTTGGCGAGCTCTGTGATGGGGATGATGAGAATAGTTATCACGTGTACCTTTTGCTCATCAGCCCTAAATACTCCCCTCTCTCTCTCTCTCTCTCTCTCTCTCTCTCTCTGTCTCTCTCTCTCTCTCTCTCTCTTTCTCTCACTCTCTCTCTCTCTCTCTCTCTCTTTCTCTCTCTCTCTCTCTCTCTCTCTCTCTCTCTCTTCTCTCTCTCTCTCTCTCTCTCTCTCTCTCTCTCTCTCTCTCTCTCTCTCTCTCTCTCTCTCTCTCTCTCTCTCTCTCTTTCTCTCCCTTTCTCCCTCTGTCTCTCTCTGCTTCTCTCTCTGTATCTCTGTCTTGTGCTTTCTCTCCCGCATACAAACCCATAGACACGTCTCCATGTTTTCAGTGCTCTATCATAAGAACAACGAATCGTTTTGCGTGTTCAAAGCGCATATATTTCTGTTCCAACTGTTCCAACTCAAATAAAGCCAGACAGTGAACCCAGAGTGTAACCATGAGCTCTGAACTGCCTTTCAGACTGAAGAGGCTGAGGCATGTGGGGTGAAAGTGAGAGATTTTTCTACACGCTCATTGTCCTCTGAGATTTCCATAGCCTCAGAACTGCCTGGTATAAGATTTGAAAGGCTGCCGTCTGTGAGTAATAAAATTACAGCTTCTCTCCCTTTGATCTAACCGTAATGATCCGTAATCAATGTTCTGCGTTGGTTCCTCCATAGAATGCTGTATACAAACATCGGGCTTTTCTGAGAACACAGTATCAATCTCAGGCTCAAAATGTATTTTGCTATCTGAGTTGTCACAACGATTACATCTTCAGGCATATTGGAAGCTGGAATGCAACAAAAATGGTTCCACTGAGGGTCTGAAGGTCTTACTGAATGTGTCACCAGCGATATGTATGACATGAAAAGCAAATCTGGTGGCTATCAAATCATTTCAGATCCTGCCTTGTAAAGGTTTAAGTCAGTTAATGCAAAGCAAGTAAAGCTATGAAAGAAACAACAATACGTTTACAGGATTGAGCAGACGCTCTTGCCCAGAGCAACTTACAAAACCGCTGAGAAGTCTATGGTAGAAATTCTTATTCAAAGAACACTAAAGTCCAAGGGTGCCATTATGCTAGAGCCCTGTGTGATGGAAACCACACAAAGAAAGGACATTTGAAGTAATGGTGATTATTTTAGTATCAGGAAGTGGCTGTGGCTTATTCAGGTACTGCTTGAAAAGGTGAGTCTTTAGTCTACTAGATCTTTAGTCTACTAGGTCTTTAGTCCACTAGATTTATAGCCTACTAGTTCGTCTTTAGTCCACTGGATCTTTAGTCTACTAAATCTTCAGTATACTAGGTCTTTATTCCACTAGATCTGTAGTCTACTAGTTTGTCTTTAGTCCACTAGATCTTTAGTCCACTAGATCTGTAGTCTACTAGTTTGTCTTTAGTCCACTAGATCTTTAGTCCATTGGATCTTTAGTCTACTAGGTTGTCTTTAGTCCACTAGGTCTTTAGTCTATTAGATATTTAGTCCACTAGGTCTTTAGTCTTTATTCTACAAGATTGCCTTTAGTCCACTAGGTCTTTAGTCCACTAGGTCTTTAGTCCACTAGGTCTTTGGTCTTTATTCTACAAGATTGCCTTTAGTCCACTAGGCCTTTAGTCCACTAGGCCTTTAGTCCACTAGGTCTTTAGTCCACTAGGTCTTTAGTCTACGTTTGAAGAGAGCAAGAGGCTGCTGTATAATCAGGTAGTGTGAGTTTATTGCACCATGGTGTGATGGTTCGAGGCACGCTGTACTAAAGACTAGAAGGGTGTGAGATATGGTGCAAGGAGCAAAAAGTACTTGCAGGCAGGAGAGCGCAGGACCAGTGCTGGCTTTGTAGGCAAGTGTTGGGGTTTGCGTGGGCGACCACAGGAAGTGATTGGAGGAAACGCAGCAGTTGGAGTTCTTCAGCTGCGCTGCGGATCAGGGGTGCAGTGGCATTTGGTGTTTGCAGTGGTGTTTGCTTGCTCGAAATGCTAGTTTACGGCATGAATATATGAGCTTCCAGCTGTGCTGTACCATGATATTTTCATGCCAAATAAGTGGCAGCACAAATAACAGATTACGTTATGTACATGCAGAGTAAAAGAAAAAAGAAGATGAACATGTTTGCCCTTTCGTCAAAAGGTTAATACACAGAAAGGTAGATGTGGGAAGATGAATTGCCTACTTATGTAATGGCGCTGACCCTTAACTTGCTGTCCATTTAATCTTACTCAAACCTATACGACTGGTCAGCAATGTGTTCAGTCACCCCGAACTATACCACTGCCCTAGCTGACCCTAACCCACCCTGATTGGTCACACTGACGCTAAACATGATCACTCACACTAACCCTAATGTATAACTGGTCAGATGAACTGGCGGAACTGTTTCCATTCACCTTTATGGCCACATATATTGAAAATCAGAGCCAGAGCTAATCCTGCAAACTCCTCCAAAGAGCAGGGGATGTGTTAACGAAACACTCCACATCTCAGCTCACAGAGTGTCTCAGAGTGTTGAGGTTTAAATAAGCAACACCAAACCTGTTTGTGCTCCTCTCAGGTAATTAACAAGAGAGATTTTAATTCCTCATCATTATGTACCCCACTAATGAATATTAAGCACTCCACTAAAATATTAGCATATGCTAACTGACCTCTGATCTAGCTATACATTATAAGTCTATACGATTATGTCATTCGCTATTTTATACAGATCCATATAAAATAGCAAATGACATATAATTGATGAATAAACTTAGTGAGTTCTTTATAATAAAAAAGAATATATAGGTCTATGTTAGGTTGACTGTACATTACAATCAAAACAATTTAGTGGACTTTAAGGTTTGGTGGTATTAATTAAATGCCTTAAATGTAAATATAAATATATATTAACAGTAACAAATTAACTTATTAATGAACAAATTAAGAAGTCATTAAACGATATAAGAATTCATTAATGTTTTTTTAAACACTATTATTACATATAGGTTGCAAGTAGGTTATAAATATAATATTAAGGGCTGATCCAGCAAAGTGCATGCCTGAAAGGGTGTGTCCTTTGTGTAATGACTCTGGTTGTGCTACAGAGTCAAGTCACACACAGCCTGGTTCTAATTCTGCTTCTTCCAGGGGTCATAGTGTGATATCACCTTTGTGTCTCTTTCTGTCTCTCCAACACAGTGAATTCCAGCGTCTTAATAAGAGCTACTTTGCCTGGATAAAATCTCCCACACTGAGGACTTCCTGTCCTACTGCTCCCAAGCCCCGTCCCTTCATTTTGGGCATTTATCTCCTCAGCAACTGTACGCTACTGCGGGATTTGCTAATAGTAAAAAGTTGCGATTTGAACTAGCACCATGGTTGTAAAAATGTAGTGTGTGTGTCTGCGAGTGTGTGTGTGTTTGTAAGTCTGTGTTGTGATGTGAGTGTGTGTGTGTGTGGTGTGTGTGATCTGTGTGCACACGTGTTTGTATGTGAGCAGTATGGTGTGTGTGTGTGTGTGTGTGTATGTGTGCCAGTTGATGTGCTTGTGTGATCAGTGTGTGTGTATTGGTGCATTAGTGTATGTGTGGGTGTTTGTGTGTGTGAGTGTATATATGTGTGTGTGTGTGTGTGTGTGTGTGTGTGTGTGTGTGTGTGTGTGTGTGTGTGTGTGTGTATTGGTGCATGTGTGTGAATGTGGGTAGCTGATGTGTGTGTGTGTGTGTGTGTGTGTGTGTGTGTGTGTGTGTGTGCATATGTGGGCAGATGTAACAGGAAAATCAATGCAGCAGTATGGGAGGTCGCTTAGGGCGAACTCCAACGAAACACTGCAAACACATACGAAACACATGTGCACGCACACACACTACTTATATATAGATATACTAAATTACACTTATACATTCAAACAATTTTGTGAAACAATGGTCAGTGTTCCCAAAAGTCATTTCACTGCATGCGCAAATAAATGTGTCAACATATCCATGTGCACATATGCGCAAGTATTGTGTTTCACAGTTTGCATTTCACCTGAGACCTCCCACACATGTGACTCTCTTATGCATACACCTGGACACAGACATAACTCATGGCCTCTCTAGTGTGTGTGTGTGTGTGTGTGTGTGTGTGTGTTGGGCTCACTGAAGTTCAACCAACACAGCCCATTACACTACAGTTATCAGAGCACATTTACACCTGTAATCAGAGCCGATTTAGATCTGTACCAAGAACCCATTTCAACCGCAAACTTCAATCTTCTCTTCAGCGTTCGAAGATATTTCATATTCATACAAATGGCTTTGTTGATGTCTGGTTCACTGTTTTGAGAATGCCGATTTCTTATTTATTGTTCTGTCAGTGCTAATGCTTTTACTGTTTTGTTTTTCTTTATTGTTTTTATGGCTATGTTGTTATATATATATTTATTTTGTGCAGCATTTTAAGCAATGACAGTTGTGTCAGCATCAACCATAAGTGTAATAAAACAGTAAAGAGATTAAACAGAGTAAAGCCTAGCAGCAGTGACACTTGGCCCTGACAGTCTTGGTCAAGTGTATTTTTCCTACTCTAACATATTTGTGCTAGCTAAGAATACTTTAAGTAGACTAAACTCAATCATAAGTCATTCTGGATAAGAGCATCTGCTAAATGCCATAAATGTAAATGTAAATATATTTATATATTTATATTTATATCCTTATTAAATTGTCAGTGTTATTACTGTGGAAGGTAACGCACTACGGAACTGTTACGGTAAATGTATCCTTGTGGCACTTGGAAGGAATTGGAACTCTGCTGAGATTTGTATATTTGCAGATAGACATGCTTTGCCACTCTCTTGGACACAAAGCACTACACGTTCCCAAGGCAGACAGAGAGAATAATTCCACAGACTAAACTGTGGAAAACAGCGAGCTGAAAGTCAAAATAAAAGCTCACTTTTACATGCATTAAGGATTAAA
Source organism: Electrophorus electricus (assembly GCF_041902795.1). Lineage (NCBI taxonomy): Eukaryota > Metazoa > Chordata > Actinopteri > Gymnotiformes > Gymnotidae > Electrophorus > Electrophorus electricus. Next base: position 2,874,682 of record NC_137506.1, on the reverse strand, counting down.
ATAGGGCACACTTCCTTTCAGAAACACTTTCAGCTTCTAACCGTGCGGTCGTGTTGGCAGTGACGATTTCGTTACTGAATGTTCAGCATGTGAGTTTCCTGATAATTAATGAAGGACTCAGTGTTGCTAATGAAGCAAGCCTATTGGATGAGCACCAGAAGAAGTCCCGGTTGGGGTTAATTGATCACCTCGTCTCTGTGGAGTTTTGTTTTACAGTGATTCCAGGGTATTAATGCTCTGTAGACTCAGCAAGCTACATGTGCTTTTTGTTGTTGTTATTGTTGTTCTGTGTCAAAGCACTGGGATTCACAGCACTGTATATGGTGGCTTAGCTGAGCGAGAGGAGAGAACCGTGACAGAGACAGCGCTGAAGGAAGGGAACCGATCGAAGGACAGGAGACCTGAGAAAAAGACAGAAGGAGCCTGATAACTTTCTACTCAAAGAAGGCAGCAAGGTCCTCTGAGGTTCGAGAGATGGGTGGAGAGGTTGGAACGGAAAGGGCAAGAAAAGCTTGTGTGTTCGGGTGCCGATGCTTCCAGGTTCTCCCGCTGCAGCTGAAACGTCCGACGAGAACGTGGAACGGAGAGACTAGAAAGATCAAAGGGTCAGAATCTAGTTGCGATTTTCTCCATCTCTGTGCTGGCTTTCTCGGTTCTGTCCACAGGGCGTCGGTTATCAGCCACGGAGCGGGTGGACGGAGCGGGTGGCGAGGATCTAGATGGGGTGGAGGAGAGAGAGGTCGCAGAATGTTGATCAAAGACGGAGCAGATTACGAGGAGCGCGAAGAAACGGAGTCCCGGCGTGACGAGTGGCAGAGGAATGGGGAGGTGTGGAGCGGTCAGGGAGAGGAGCGAGGGAGCGAAGGAAAGCAGTGACCTGAGAGGTGGAGGAGGTTACTGTGGTTACCCTCCAGCGCTGGGACACGGAACGTAAACACGGGAAGCCTCGTCACGCCGGAAGATCGGGTCGAGGTCAAGCTCAGAGCAAGAGAGGAATGGAAGAAGACAGGAAGTCTGCGGCCAGCCAGATTACAATCTCATATTGTAATGACCACGTCCACCTAATCACTACAGTCGCTGATCGCAGGTCAGTTTATTGTTTTATATCTTTTATTACTTTTATCGCCCAGCCTTGTAAGCGTCTAGTCCCACCCTTACAAGTCACAACTTAGCCAGCCGGAAACCCCACCCAAAACCACACCTGAGACCACCAATGATCACTATGTATTACCAGTTCACCAAGACAACCTCGAAAGCTAACAGTACATTCACCTCAAAGGTTACCTTTAAAAAACTGAGGACAGACCCATGCCAGAGGAGTCATGCACTGATGATACTGCCCTCCGCTAAAATGCACACGTTGGAACAGGTGAGGCTGAGACATGTGTTAGTGTGACAGTGTCAGAATCACACAGAAAGGAAGATACATGACACGGAGCTTCATGGTTTGGGGGACAGAGACTGCAGGAAAGAAAATGGAGCTTTTAAACAAACACAGAAAACACAAACACACACACACATTTATGTACAACAGGAGCAATATTTCAATTTTTACTGAATTTACTGATTCACACGCGAGGGCCAAATCCCGACAGGTTTGCTATGATGGATATTCTGGGAAATTCTCCTGCACTCCCCTTGCAGATATATTGGCTATATGGATATATATATTCCAAATATTTGCAGCATAGCCTAAGAGAAGCGGTGCTGTGATGTGACAACCTTCCAAGAGCAGAGGCACAGGCTTATTGTTGGCGTTTACACCCTTCTACATGGCTAAAGTAAAGGATGATGCATGTCTAAAGAAACAGCTTCCTTGGCTGTAGCTTGCGGGTGCGCGTGCGTGCGTGCGTGCGTGCGTTCCCACGCGCGTACCTGTGTGCACAGACAGTGTTTGAAATTAGCATTAACAACCCTCTGCCCCAGCTCGAGAGAAGCGTCGGACACGTGACCTTGAAAACAAACGCGGAATAATCGATGACGTCAGTGCCCTGGCCCGTTCCTCCCGCTGCTGTGACCGCGCGCGTGGGATGGTGCGTGAACCCGCGGTGAGCTCCAGCGAGCTGCCGCGTGCTCTCCTGCCACGGAGCTGCCGGGAGCAGCGCGCGTGGGCCCCCTGGAAGCTCTTCACACGCGCGCCACTCGAGTGGAAGAAGCGAATAAAACGTTGCATAAAGCCCCGCTCGCGGGCGGCCCGAAGCAGGACGTCTGTAGCAACTGCTGCAGTGCTACGAGCGCGAGCCGCACGCCTCGCGCATAAAGCGGTATGGTTTCAGACCGCATGTGCTGGCTGCCTGGGAAATTTGGCAGCCGCTAATCGCCAGTTAGTTGCGGATGAGTCGTGCGCCTAATGTGAATATCGGCTCATCAGAGCACTGGAGTGAGACTGGGCGCGTGTTTAAGGATGAGGGAGAGAAAGATCAAGAACGGGAAGGACGGAAAAACAATTGCATGCATGTATTAAGCAATGATGCCTTCGCCACTTGAGACAGTGCTGTGGTGATGTGTGATGTCTGCCTCTGTATTGTTTCAAAACACTCCAAAACCTGTGTCCCTTAGCCCCCCCGCAAAAACCCCCGCAAAAAAACCCCCAAAAAACAAAACAACAACCCACAATTAAAGAAATTAAGGATTCGGAAATGTACACACACAGAAAGGCTTGTCTTTGTTTTCCTGAAGATTCTCCTGTGTAATTAGGCAAGAAACTGCGAATTCGACTCAGCTAGATGTAGCGTAGCACCAGTGCAAATGTGATAAGAATCTGAAGTAATCTGTGGTGTAGTCAGACGATCAGTTTAGTAGCATCCAAGCACGGCAACAGATCAGATACATCCGTCCGTGTGGTTTTCACTCTCTCCTCAGCATCTGTACGCCTGTCTGTAGAAATTCAAGCCTTCTCACTTGAAATAATTAAGATCAATAAATTTCTGAGTTTGTTCCAATGTGTTCCTTGCCAGTGTAACTATATATATATATATATATATATAAAAACAACACTACCTCACCCAGATGAACATACACGGATAATGCTTGCAGAAAATGTGAAATGTGTCCCATGTGTGGGAAGTGTGTCTTTTTCATCTGTCTCTGGTTGTCTGTCTCGCTCTGTATCTCTTCCGCATTGATACCATAAATGTCTGTGTAAGAAGAGAAGGAGGTTTCAGTCCTCCGCCCTTGACAGCCTGAGGTGTAAGACTCTTGGCAGCCTGCAGAAAAAAACAAAACAAAAACAGTGGTTGAAACAAATCCTGACACCCCACTGCACAGAATGCGATTCTATAAGCTGCCCACCTAATGTCCAGAGAAGAGCTCTATTATATGATCATGTGGGTACTAGACAATCTATTAGACACTGGAATGTAGCTCTCTCTGTTCAGTGATGAACAGATTTGAATTTATAGCCCCTCAGACAGAGAGGACATGTGGAAAGGAGGGGTGTACCCGCAGTGCTTTGTATGCTAAACAGTTCAAGACCCGATCGATCTGTTGGACACAGAGACACTTCTGCAGCACGGGGTTCACAGTGGCTTGAATGTGCACCACACAACACGGGAAATGTCGGGGCCTGAAGGCTCAGGCAAGTCTCAGGAATTGGATCTGCATTTTACCTTCACAGCATTTGACAGACCCTTTTAGTTTTTTTTTTAGAAGCTGCCAGACTGGCTTACGTATTTATCGGAATGACAGTACAGTACATGTGCTCCCTTGGCACATGAGAAAGCTCATGATCTACCAGATGAGCTAAAGGATTCTTATTTTATACACCCCCCCCCACCACACACACACACACACCACACACAAACAGCGTTTGTTTTACCCATTGTTTTCTGTAAGTATAAATGAAGACTATTCCTTTAAAAGCATTACTCGATTATGCAGAACACTTCAAGCACCTCTCTAAAGGTGCCCGAAACCCTGTGATGCTCGTCTATTGTCGACTCTCTTTGAAAGACGCTTTCAGTTCTGATGATCTGATGCTCCTTGTACCTTCTGGCATAAAATGAGAAGGTCCCTGCCAGACGTGGCACTAGAAAGGTAAAAATGAGATATGTACTTTGACCAAAACTGGATTCTGACCAGCCAGGGGTCACCAGGGGCATCTTAAGGTCGATTCTGCAAGAGATGGACATGCCTAGTGGTCAAATCTCTCAAGCGAGTGCCATTTTAGAAAAAGTGAAAAGATGTTCACAAAAAATAAACGAGAAAAATCCAATCGTAAGTCCCAAGCCCTATATTCATTTTATCAATGGTTTCTGAAACATTTAACAATATTTCAATTATTGCAGCATCCAGTGCTCATACTCTGAAAGCAACTAGCAAACTGTTTTGAATGGCAGCCTGTGGAACTCACAGTTCCCTCACTAACACCACTATATGCTAATCAGGCCTTATTTAAATGTCCTGCTTTGCATTTTGTATTCTAAATGTTAAAAGAGCTCTCTTTAACTCAGTATCAAGGGATTGGTAAAACGAGGCAGTTTGCACTGTTTGAATTTACCAAGGAAGCAGGTACACACACAGTTATAGTAATATTTAACTGATTTTCAAACTATTTCTCCACTTTTATATGAAGCCCAGGAGTTTACGCACACACAAATTGGTACTTACCATTCTAAAAATGTGTCAAGAGGCCCAATGGAGAGTAAAAAATAGACAAAACAAAACAAAATCTTGGTAACACTTTAGTGAAGGGCACAGTTCAGAAAGCTACCCAGCACCTACAGAAGCCCTTCATGGCCACTGACCAACATTTATGAACGCTTATTCCAACAAGTGTCAGCTGTCATAAAAGCTGTGTCACATTGCTGATGACATGTCACAGATCTTTGTATGTCTGTAGTATCTCCTGTACTATAATAACAATGACATGAAAAATTGCTGTACAACAGATATTGTAACGATGCTTTTGACACTGGTGGTTTTAACCCTGTAATGACTTTGCGTTTTATTTGGCCATTCACACAAACTGTACAAAATGTACAAATTCTCCCAAAATAATTTGTGAAGTGAATTGTCTATAAATGCCTTTGGGTAATTGTATTTTATCAAGTGTGAATGGTTAAAAATATGTATAACACTAAATCTATATAACTGTATATTTTCTTTTAAAGAAATAATATATTATGGCAACTAAAACTGCAAGTAAGCTTAAATAGTTCTAGATTTTTATGAATCCTGCAATGCCATGACACTGTAATAACATACTATGTATGTATAATATCATGCTATGTGTGTCCATTATGTATATTTATGTATACTTTCTCTGGCCCTTAAGTAAAGTGAGCTCCATTTGGCTGTTAATAATTTTTTATTGACTTTACTGAGGCTTTTTATAAATCATCATTAGTGTAAAGCATTTTGGACAGATCCATACAATTAATCACTAAGAACACAGCTCACAGGTAACACAGCATGTAGTAACGCGTCTAATCCAAGCAAAACAATAAAAACAATGAAGGAAATAGAAGACACGTTATTGTTATCACACCATGGAGAATTCCTAGCTGACACGGGGCCTTTCCACCACACCATGTGACCCCACTGCTCATACTACTCAAATTCATCATCTGTAGTAGCCAGTTAGAACTATGTCTACTACGCACTAATGCACGGTATACATTGTATATAAACATACATCTCTTCAGACCTTTTTCATATGTCCATATCTGGTGTACTTATATTTGACCATTGTTTTAAATTGGCTCTATTCTATTGTACATATTTATATGTACACAAATTATAAATGAGATTATAAATGCCATCTCTATTCCCACTGCTGTTTCCTGCATCTTTTCTACCATCACATTGTCTGGTTGGTTCTCCGCTACTGTCTAGATCTGGAGGACCTCATCCTTGATCTTCTTCCCCAGTCGCTGCAGCGACTGGACTTGGGGGTGTCCAGCTCACACATCTCCTATATGTCCCTGTATATGATCCCCGCCACTCGGTGGCGGGGATCATATGCCTGCCTGCATCTTACATCCTGCTGCTAGGTTCTGGATCATATCACGGGCTCCTTGGGGCTTGTCTGGTGCAATACGCCCCTGCTGCAATCGACCCAGCGCTTAATGCTCGATCTCGTTGTTTGATTAGTGCCCCTGTGCCGTCCTTCAGTTCGGCCTTTTCCAGTCAGCGGTAGGACTGTCTTATGTCGGCCACCTCTGCCATCTGTTGATATATTGAAAGGAGGGGCTTATCCTGCCATAGCATCTCCTCTGTTTCCATGGTGACCACGTCTCCCATATGAATGAAGCACTCCCTCATCTGCTCGTCCTCAAGGACCTTTGCTTGGATGTGTTCACGGGTGTTTCATGTCTCACCCTGGACAGCGGATGTTACACCGCGCAGGCCCTTTCAGCTGGTGTACATCCTTTGGGTGTTGGATCTTGGGTGAGTGTTCAATGCATCGTGGGGAATTTTCTGGTCTAGACATCGGCAGTTTCCAGGCCTTCTCTTGGCCAGCATATTGTGCCTGCTGGGTGTCTGAGGACTGGCAGGAAATATCTTATGGCTCCCATTCAACCAACTCCCGAGGACCTGCTGAACCCTATGGAGGTGCTGAGATGTTTCCTTCTTGTTTCTGCCTCATAGTTCCCGTGTGATTGGAGAATCCCCAGGTAGTTATTGCCACCCTCCGGGTCTGTTATATGGCTGTGAGATGCTTTATGTATAATCACTCTCATCCTTCTTCTTTCCTTACGCCCTGGCCGTCTACCAGAGAGGGAGTGTAAGAGTGCAGCACAGTATTTTTGCCATTCCTAGGATTGCACTCTTCCGACCTGAGATCCTGGCATCTGTCGAAGCCAGACTTTCCACTTAGAACCCCAAGTGTCCCACTACTGGGTTAACTTGATTCTTGATTTTGTCTTTGAGGAACTGGCATTTCTGTATAAACATATACAAATGTGCCAACCGATCATATTCGGTTAGCTTTTAGTTTCAGATGATCCTCCAAAGATAATGTTAAAAAGTGCAAACTGCAGACGATAAGAATTATGTCTAAGACATGGAATTTGTTCCTAGGACATTCCGATCAATTAGTTAAGAATAGATATGAATGCAGTATTCAGAAGTTCACTTTCATTCTTCATATGACTACTGAAATAATAAACAATAATAACAATAACACAATAAAATAAAGGCTCTACAAAACAGGAGAATTCTAGAAGAAAATTCCTCTGTGGTCTAGTTTATTTTATAGTCTATATAGTGTAAATATTCTAGTGTATATAGTCTGTGTTATAGGGTATATAGTGTATTTAGTCTATGTTATAGTTTATATAGTGTATATAGTCTGTGTTATAGTATATATATAGTGTATATAGTCTGTGTTATAGTGTATATAGTGTATATAGTCTGTGTTATAGTGTATATAGTCTGTTATAGTTTATATAGTGTATATAGTCTGTGTTATAGTTTATATAGCATATATATATATATATATATATATATATATATATATATATATATATAAACTATAATTTAATTTAAATATTCTAGTGTATATAGTTGTGTTATAGTGTATGTAGTGTATATATTGTAGGGTATATAGTCTGTGTTATAGTGTATATACTGTAGGGTATATAGTCTATGTTATAGTGTATGTAGTGTATATATTGTAGGGTATATAGTCTGTGTTATAGTGTATATACTGTAGGGTATATAGTCTGTGTTATAGTGCATGTAGTGTAGGGTATATAGGCTACGTTATAGTGTATATACTGTAGGGTATCTAGTCTGTGTTATAGTGTATATACTGTAGGGTATATAGTCTGTGTTATAGTGCATGTAGTGTAGGGTATATAGGCTATGTTATAGTGTATATACTGTAGGGTATATAGTCTGTGTTATAGTGCATGTAGTGTAGGGTATATAGGCTACGTTATAGTGTATATACTGTAGGGTATATAGTCTGTGTTATAGTGTATATATTGTAGGGTATATAGTCTGTGTTATAGTGTATATATTGTAGGGTATATAGGCTACGTTATAGTGTATATACTGTAGGGTATATAGTCTGTGTTATAGTGTATGTAGTGTATATATTGTAGGGTATATAGTCTGTGTTATAGTGTATATATTGTAGGGTATATAGGTTACGTTATAGTGTATATACTGTAGGGTATATAGTCTGTGTTATAGTGTATGTAGTGTATATACTGTAGGGTATATAGTCTGTGTTATAGTGTATGTAGTGTATATATTGTAGGGTATATAGTCTGTTTTATAGTGTATATATTGTAGGGTATATAGGCTATGTTATAGTGTATATACTGTAGGGTATATAGTCTGTGTTATAGTGTATATATTGTAGGGTATATAGGCTACGTTATAGTGTATATACTGTAGGGTATATAGTCTGTGTTATAGTGTATGTAGTGTATATATTGTAGGGTATATAGTCTGTGTTATAGTGTATATATTGTAGGGTATATAGGCTACGTTATAGTGTATATACTGTAGGGTATATAGTCTGTGTTATAGTGTATATATTGTAGGGTATATAGGCTACGTTATAGTGTATATACTGTAGGGTATATAGTCTGTGTTATAGTGTATATATTGTAGGGTATATAGGCTACGTTATAGTGTATATACTGTAGGGTATATATTCTGTGTTATAGTGTATGTAGTGTATATACTGTAGGGTATATAGTCTGTGTTATAGTGTATGTAGTGTATATACTGTAGGGTATATAGTCTGTGTTATAGTGTATGTAGTGTATATACTGTAGGGTATATAGTCTGTGTTATAGTGTATGTAGTGTATATACTGTAGGGTATATAGTCTGTGTTATAGTGTATGTAGTGTATATACTGTAGGGTATATAGTCTGTGTTATAGTGTATGTAGTGTATATATTCTAGCATATACTCTCATATATTGTGTTCTTCACAACAGGTGGGTTGCCGCAGGTTTTCGGTGTGCCATTGTTTTGTGGCCAGTAAGGAAGATATGTAAGTATGAAGGTCCTGGTTTTCTTCTTTTTGTTTTCACTAGGTTATATAGTCCCACTGTGGTCAGTCAGTGTCGGTTTACCCTTTTCAGTGTTGGCCCACCTGGTGTGCTGGTGTTCATTTCATCTCTGAGTCTTTTCCATTTCTGTTTTCTCACATTTCTGTCATTCACACTCAGGTGCGGTTGTTATTTAAAATTAATCATTTACTCCTTTCTGTTATCGATCCTACCCAGACACAGTAACAGTAACAACATGAAAAAAAGATTTTGGGGGGTTTTGACAAAACTATAAATAGAAGCATTGGTAGTTCAAATACCTATAATGTGTTTTTTTTTTCCAGTAATGTCAAACACCATGTAACTGAAAGCATCATGCGTATGTGGGTTATAATTACATCAAAGGTGTGTGAGGCTTAGACCAAGTCATTCTAATTAGAATTTGAATTTTTACATGGTAGTGTCTGCTTCAGAAATAGCTTTTAAAGTGCAACTGACAAGAGAAGTTGTTTGTTTGTTGTTTTTGTTTTGTTTTTGCTTTGTGTTTTGTTTAGAAAATCACACAAATTTTTGGTTCTTCATGTGAGCTGATGAATTTTAAGCGAAAACCGCTGTGGTAGTAATGTTTCTGAAGCACAGTGAAATCTTTAGATTCGGGTTACACCCGCTAAGAAACATTTCCATTGTCGTGTGTGTGTGTGTATAAATCAACTCACAAGCTAACTGCCAGTCTGAGGTACACTGCAAACAGTGCGGGTGCTGGCAACCTGAGGGATATTCATTAATCATTTTTAAAATAATGCACTCCTTTTATTACAATTGTATTATTGTTTTATTACAGCTCTATTCGATATCCTGGAAAAACAGTCAAAGGCTACCTAGACAACTTCCATCCAGTAGAAGATGAAACCATATGACCCATATTGCTTTGATCAGCCATATTGCTTTAATTAAAATAGTATGGCCACAACACGGTGTTCTTGGTTTTGAATAGATCATTTGAATTACCATCGAGTGACACTACCAACTACTTATTCTAGTAAATATAGAAAATCTTATCAAAGATTCAAAACATTTTGCCATAGAATCAAATCAGGTATAAGAAATATGTTTCTGAATCATAGACATTTCTAGTATTGACACATTTAAATGAAAATTCCTAACAATTCCCAGCATCTTTGTAATTTCATCATTTTGGAAACCATTGATCAGAGCCCATTAATTGCTATTAATTACTAAGTACCCATCACTATTGTTTATTGTAGCACTTATTACAGAGAGTCTCAGGAATAAATTTCAGATGATCAGGGAACTTGACCAGAATTTCTTGGACTTTGTTAATGTTTTCCTTAATCAAATCACACATATTCCTGTTTTTTAAAATCAATCTATCCCTTGCATCTTTGTCAATGTATGCCGCTTCCCTATTAATCGATTCTACTCGGCCATTGCATTCATGTCTCGTTTGAATCATCCTGCCCATCGGTGCATCTTGGTCACCGTAAAAAGAAAGCTAGCACATATGGTGTTGAGATGATCATTACATCTGAAGCATTGCAGATGCCTCACCATATATTCTGGAATTTTCATCTTCTTTATTGTCATTATTGTGCTCGGCAACCAGTGTGTTCATTATCGTTTTCTTGGTGTCAGGATCTATAAAGGACTCGAGTGTAGGTTCCAGAAGGTTTAACACTTCAACATTGTTTGTGTCATAAAATGTTTTGATTATTTTTACATAAATTTTAAGAACACTGTTGTTTATAACACGATCTCCCCTGTGTTGACGCTTTACAAGGTCATCTGTGCCTGCGAAATGTAGTATAAATATAGTTATTTCTGTCTTTCAATGCGTATATTACCTAAAGTATGACTTTAATGAAATTGCACTATTCTGGATTACCTGGAGAAGACTCGACTGATCGGTATGGGAGGCCGCATTCCTTCCTGGCACTTTCAATATTCAGAGCATAATTTAGCATAAATTAGAACAGGATTTAAAAGAAAAAGACATGCAGAAAGACAATGTCAAGGAGAAAAAGGAAGATCCTATAAAATGCGATAAAAACTTCTAAATTAGAAAAAAACAAAAGTTACCAAAGTCAGTATTTTTTTTGGTAAGATCCACGATTCGCTCTTTAGCTCCGAATGTGGCCACAAGACAGAAGTGAGTACAAAAGTCAGCTTGGCTCCTAAATGAAATTGATCAGTCAAAGGATGTGCATAGTAGAAGTCTGGGAAATGTTTCCCAATCATATTCTTTCATTTAAATGATTATTTGGCTATACAGAGATAAGTGTATTCCTATGAGCACATTTAGGCTGAAGAAGGTGAGGAGACTCTTCTCAAACGGCCATCTCTGAGCCCCGATGCTACGCAGGCTAGGGGGTGAGGTGGGCTGTTGGGATGACGATGGCCACTTTGTGCTGGAGTTCTGGGAGGAGAGAGGGTTGGTAGCATAAATGCGGAGTAAGGGTGGAGGTAGGGTCTTTTTCCCAAACTTCTGTTCTTCTGTAACTGCAATATTGCTCCTGTGTGCAGTAAGGAAACTGTCCAAAAGTGTCATTTAAAGCAATAAAGTCTTAGGCAGTAGTATAGTTTGGATTATCTATGCGGACGTAGATATTGTTACAAAAAAAACAGTCCTATTTAGTGGCTGGCAGCAGTTAAGTCATTTACAATGTTTGCAGAGTATTTTAGAAGCCTGTAGGTAGTTAGCAGTAAGACTCAAAGATATTCAAAGATAGTCAAATGCTTTCATTGGAATATGTCCTTGAAAAGAACAGCCGCAACTGTGAATGGATTCAACTAAGGACAGACTAAGCTCACTGTCCACTTGGAAATTTTTTAACATTTGCAAACTGAATTCAACATGCAGATCAGCAGTGCGAGGACAGCCTACTTTGACAGCCAGCAAAAGAATCCTAAATTCCTGTTTAGTACGCTTGACAAACTGGATAACCACTCACCTCATACCTCGTTAGAACTTTCTAATGAGAAGTGTAATGAATTTGCTGAATTCTTTGGTAGTAAAATCTCCATTAGGAAGAGGTCAACAGTCAACTGACCTGCTAGCTCACAGTACACCAGAATGCTCATTAAACCAGTTCTTAGAAACTGACCTTGAAACATTTAAACAGCTAGTAGTGTTAACATTGTTAAACACTATTAGCTGTCCTCTAGACACCATACCAATACAATTCTTTATACAAGCTTGAAAGACATGGTTAATTGTCATGCCATGGCTCCTCTCCTAGACTTATCCCTGTGTGTGTTTGCCTGTCTGTCCATCGTTGTGCCCCTGCTGTGTTAATTGTCCATGTCACACCTGTTTGTAGTTACATTCATTGTTAACGCAAGTATTTAAACCCCTATTGTTCTGCTAGTGTTGCCTATTGTTGCTGTTTCCAGTGTCTTTTTCCTGTTCAAGGTGTTTTTGGTTTCGACTTTGTCTGTCGTGTTAATAAGGACCTGTTTTAGTAAGGAGACTCGCCTCGGCAGCCGCAGTTTAAAAAAAAACAGAAAAAAAGATCAGAAAAAAACAGCTTCTGTAGTTTCCAGTGGCCAGTATTTAGTGTGACTTCCCCTTACACTTCAGCAATAGGATGAACCTGGATCTCTTAAACCTAAATGGAATGGTACCAGTAGATGACTTCAGAAAGCCTCAGGACAAACGCCCCTAAAGAGTTAAGGGAGGTCACATTAAATGCTCATTTTTGTCAGTAAAAGTCATTTTAATGATATATATTTAATTCTATATGAAATATCCCTACCCAATGACCCCTGGGGTTCCACTGACTTGATTTTTAACTGTCTAGAAGGCATCAAGTGTAATTTATGTGCACATTTCATGAATGAGGCCCAACGAATGTTGAGGTCACTGCAGCAGGGTCAAAGTGGTGCAGGCTTCAGCTGCTTAGGTTGGACTGTCTGCTCTTGGAGTCTTGCTGCACAGTTATATCTCTCAGTAGGTGATGCTTTGAGCCTTCTGAAAACTAAATTTATGCTGTTTTCCAGAACCTCCACCTAGGACTGTAACCTTCACCTTTAATTTTTCTGTATATCATTACCTTGAAGGGATGTAACGTTGCAAGGATTATTTAATATAAGTACCTTGGCACATGGCTGGGTGATAAAAATAATTTTTAAATATTATATTATTAAGCTTGTTAGTAAACTCAAACTAGGATTCCTATACTGACATAAAAAATTGCTTTTCTAATGCACAGGAGGAAAATGACTACTGAAGCAGCCTTATTATCAATATGTCATTTACAGACGTGATGATGTCATTTATAGACGTGATGATGTCATTTATAGACGTAAGCCTGCAAACGGCCTCAAAGCTTTCAATTTAGTCTCATTCTGCTCTCAGATTCACCACAAGAAAACCTTACCTCACTCATTATTATAGACTTTATGAAAAAGTTGGTTTGACCTCATTGGCTGTGCAGTGGAAAACAAACTTTCGTTATTTAAAATCTTTATTTCTTCATTTCTACTTGTGTCTCTCCTATAGCTCACCTGTGGGTGCACCTACAGCATGGTTCTGGTAACCCTGAGGTCATGGCTTCAACCCCCTGGTATACTGATATATATGTAACTTGCTCTGAATAAGAATGCTTGTACAATATTTTTTTTTCTTCCCACTAAATCCATATATTCATGTATTAAAAAAAAAATTTCACACCCCATGTCTCTTCTCCGTCACGCTACAACACGTCATCAACGTCACATCAAAACGTCTGCCTTGCCATGGCCTGTCACAGTCAGCTTTGGAAGTCCTCAGCTGCGATGCCCTCACAACCCCCACCTGCTGGCTCCAGGAAAGAACTCTGGCTGTGGAGCTGATGACCACAAAGCCACCACCTCCCAGATGAAAAAATTCTTCGATCAGCTTGAGGAAAGGTGCATATGAGCACAGGAACTCCATCAACATTCACCGGTGGCCAGTAAACCATTCTCTGAAAATATGGAAGTGGTTAAACCTGATAATGTCCAAAATCATCACAAGGTTTGCGTCTCAAAATCCGCAAGTGAGACTGAGAAGGGACGATGCAGATCCTGAAACCAACAAGCTGATATATGCCACAGATATTGAGATGCTTGCCTACAAGATGAATACCATGGAAGAGCAGAAGGTGAGTGATCTGGGTTGTTTTTGGTTCAGGTTACCTGCTGCTTCATCCACACATCCAAATTTCTACGGGGGGCGGGGGGGGGGGGGTGTCAATTTCCTCCAACTCATCATCTTTTGCAACACACAAAAACAGAATCACCAAACCCAAAGTGTTGTGTACAATACACATTGTACGAGCGACATTGCACAGTAATGCGCTCATGAAAGGAAACCTATTGCATGACCTTACCTGAACGTTCAGGTATCTCAGTTCCTCCACTCTCCCGGGGTTCCTGTCACAAGGAAACCCTGTACAGGTGCATCGCAAATTCTGCGCATCTCTTCAGTACTCAGTCTACGGTAGACAGACTTACAGAGACGATGTTCTGGAACACGCTGTCGTCGTGTATGACAGCACCCTGAATATCTCAGAGTCTTACAGCACTGTTAGCTCTAACCATGCTAACTGTTGCCGTCTCCTGCTGCGATGCGATGGTCTGTCACCTTTTGTCAGTCAAAAGCAAAAAGTGTACATGGATACGGAAATTGGTGTTACTGTGTAGCCTATATGATGGGCTATTGTACGGACTATGCACAGCTATTCTCATTCAGGAACTGTAAGGGTATTACTGATGCCACAGAAATCCAGCTCAATTGAGGCAGCATTCTTCTGCCTGCTCCAGTCATTGTTAGGCCAACGTTTAATACTGCAGTGCCATAGCAGGAAGTGAGGAGGTGTGAATGGCTTTTATTGAAGTCCATAATGAACTTCCAGAAAAAAATCCCACAAGAATCAAGGAAAATTGGTGATCAAAATAGAAAATTAAAGACACAAAGAAACTATTAAATACAGAGGCTAAGAAACATGGAAAAATCCAGCACAGTGAGCTATGCAAATGTGATAACCTGAAAGCATTGATAGCTCTATGTACAAACAATTCCAAACAACCAAGAAGACAAACACCAGGAATACACAATGAGATGAACAAGCAACACCTGAGCACAATCAAGGGGAGGTGCTAAAATAAGACTCAGTTGAGGTGCATAGCAAGGAGGTGGAGTCAGAGAGGGGTACGGAACCAAAACAAAAAGAAAAGCACATGGCACACATGGAGTGGATCTCATATTATGTAACTGCTGCCTCTTTGATTTCTGTGTTCTACTTCCTCCACCCGGAAAACTATCGCACTCCGCCATCTTTAAGGAAATGTGAGTTCTCTAAACATACCAAGAGGAAGTGTCCTATGAAGAATTTTATTTTATTTTTTTTATCGCAGCAGGTGATGTTAAAAGCCATGAAGAGAGGGACATCTTTTACAGTTTTACAAGTACATTTGATTCCATGAATTGAATTATGATTATGATATGTGTTTCATACTGACCTTATAATTGTCCCAGTTAGGTTTTTATGTGAAATATGTTGTTCACAGTTGATGAATGGTATGAACAGTATAGTTATGAGACCCATAGTGATTAGTTAATTGTGTATGTTTATGTATGTATAGAAAAAGGTGATGGATGGTTGGAGTGTTTAGGCGATTTTGCAGACATGGTGTAGTGCCATCTGAAATCCATGTGCAATTTTGCTAACTGCATTTAGACTTTGTAATGATAATATTTGTTTGTCAGGAAATGTAGCTAAGAGACATGGTGTTTGTGTTGCGAAAAAATGTTAACACCACTGCAAACACCAGCTTTTTTATTTCAAATAAACGTTCAAAAGCATTTTCCAATAAAACATTCAGAGGCAGTTTTTCCCATATAAATATTCAGAAGCAGTGTTTTTGGAAGACCTTGTCTTGCAGTTGGCGTGGAGTCAAATATGGATACAAACACTCTAACGGTTATGCAAGAACCAGAGGGGAGACTATATAGAATGAGGGTCAAAGGTGTCAGCGAGATGGATCTGTGAGGACTTTGGAAGAGAGAGAAGTGTGGGGGTAAGTGTGTGAGTGACTTAGTGGATGAGTGTGTGGATGCTTGAGTAAGTGAGTGAGTGAGTGAGTTAATGGATGTGTCTGTAGGAGACTGTGTGAGTGAGTGAATATAACTGCTATATGAATACTTTTATTAAAAACAATTCTATAACAGGGAAATTAGGACTTTTCCCTGAGAGAGAGAGAGAGAGAGAGAGAGAGAGAGAGAGAGAGAGAGAGAGAGAGAGAGCAGGTCATCAATGCGGAGTTGTGCAACGTGTAAAACCATTATCAGGATACAAAGGACAGCCCAAGGTCAGCATACCTGGAAATCGACAAGCACTAGTAAGCAAAGCATATACCAAAGACAGAGGTGTAGACAAAATGAAAACAAAACAAAGCCACACGATAGTTAGTGCCATGGGAACCTTGACATCTAAAGGAGGGACACCATGACAGCAATGTTCAATCCAAATTGACTAAACATCAAATCTAATTTATATTGGTGATTACGGGAAGAGAATTGATATCAATGGAACAGTGCCTGTAGTATCTGTAGTTTCTGTTTATTACATAAAGATGAACGATTTTTAAAAAAAAGTAAGAACTGTAGCCATATCGTGATGTACCGTAACTCATGTTTCGTCTTGTTCTGTTAGTGTCACCATGTGCCTTGTGATACACTCCTTATATATATATATATATATATATATATATATATATATATATATATATATATATGACCAGTTCTGTGTCCGTTATTGTCATGGTTTACACTTGTGTTTGTAAGTGCTAGCAATTGTTCACACATTTTGCTTCACTTGTATGTTTGTGTTTGTATGTTCGTTCATACGTTTATTCGCTATGTGTTTATTCGCTATGTGAGCCATACTTCTGTTTTATTCAAAACCGTTCAAAGCACATGCATCTCTCGTTTGCTCCCTGGTGTCTGTAGCACAAACTGCTTGGTCTGCTTACACAGTGTCTGTAGCACAGGATGGGGTGAGTGTCTATAACAGCGGGATGGGGGTTAGTGTCTGTAGCACAGGATGGGGTGAGTGTCTATAACAGCGGGATGGGGGTTAGTGTCTGTAGCACAGGATGGGCTGAGCGTCTATAACAGCGGGATGGGGGTTAGTGTCTGTAGCACAGGATGGGCTGAGCGTCTATAACAGCGGGATGGGGGTTAGTGTCTGTAGCACAGGATGGGCTGAGCGTCTATAACAGCGGGATGGGGGTTAGTGTCTGTAGCACAGGATGGGCTGAGTGTCTATAACAGCGGGATGGGGGTTAGTGTCTGTAGCACAGGATGGGGTGAGTGTCTGTTTTGAGGACAAAACCATCTACAAGATAATTCTGTGGTTTAAAGTGCAGGTGTGCATGGGTGTATGAGAAAGGGGTCAGGGATGGGAAGACTCTTGATTAATCCAGGTGGGTGCTGGGAACAGCAAGGGAAGTTAAGCTGTATACAATTTTGCATACACTGTGTCAATTCAAAGAGCTCCAACCAGTGTGCTATGCAGTCTTGGCTGCCTGTGGGCAGGAGCTGTTGTGGAGTCTGGCAGCGGGGGTATGCATTCTCCAGTACCTTCTGGACGGCAGGAGGGTGAAGGCACCGTGAGAAGCGTAGGAAGGATCATCTACAATGCTGGAGGCCTTGTGAATGCAGCACTTGTAGTAGGTGGTATTTATGGGAGGTAGAGAAACCCTGACGATCTTCTCACAGCTGTTCTCGCAGTCTGCTGTAGGCACACGTGGTCTGAGACTGTGCAGTTCCCGTAGCAGAATGTGAGACAGCTGGTCAGAGTGCTCTCTGTTGTCCTCCTGAAGAAGGTGGTAAGGATAGATGTAGGAAACTGTTCTCTTCTCATCCTCCACAGGACACATGTGATATCTTCATGCATGGTTGCACTTGGCCCCTTTGACAGGTTGGGTTCAGGCTGGCTCATGCTGTGGACAGGTCTGGCTTGTCATTTGATCAGCACGTGGCGTCCTGAGGTAGCGTCTCACATATTCCCACTCGTGTCTGAAGGCTGTTGCCGCTGCAACCAAGACCTGCGTTCCAGAACATTCTGGGACTGACACAGACAATTCCACTGACCGTATCTGTGTCAGGGATGCATGCGGTTGCGAAAACATCATAAGCGCTCTGACTCCGTATAATCTCAGTAGCCTTTTGAACACTGTCTCTGTTGATTTGATACCTCTGACATTTACCCACACGTGGACACTGAACATTTTCTTGCTGCTGACTAGCTCGTAAAGGTTTGACAGACCAAATTACAACCAACAGAGAATGGCTGCCTAAAACAAATATTCCTATTTAGACAGCAATTCCCACAGAACAGAATACACCTGTAAGGTAGATGAACAGACCAGCAATACTTTAGCCTGGTGGTGCCAAAACTGCCATCGTTAAAATGACATAAAGTTGTTCATGTCCCCGTGGCTGGCTCTCTCTCCTATTATAGAGAGAGAAATGACCTAAGAATGCTGTAGAGGCTTGTTGCAGTTGCTTTTGGTCCAGAAAAACTTACTGTGACGTCATCTGCCTGCAATTCACTATGGTTTTTAATTCACTGTGTTTGTGTTAATGAATCCTAATAATAACCCTTCGGTTTAGGGTCGTAAATGAATATTTGGATATCTTACTTTTTTATTCACTGTGTTTACACAGAAATTTAGGAAGTTCAAAACAATTATCCGTGTGTGTGTGTGTGTGTGTGTGTGTGTGTTTTCTTCTCTCTGCTGTGAAGGAGTATAAGCTAGAGCTGAAAAAAAGTAATGAAAATTCGAAGCAGGAATGGTGCCAGTTTTATCCCTTTTTCATTTTTTTTATCTGGTTTCTCAGCTCTGATACTGAGCAAGTGGAGAAACCGGTTATTAATGACATTATGCTTGCCATCAAATATGCAAATATGCCAAGACATCTTATAAAATTAAGGTTGAACTAAAGTAGAAGCAGGGGAATCTTCAGTCTGCTTGGTAATGTATTAAAAATGTGGTCTCAAGAAATCTGGCCAGAGATTCCTTGGGACATATCCAGGGAGAAGAAATGGCTGACGACCGTCTACCCGAGACTTTTAACAATTTTTAAACAGATTTGACAGGGAAATCTTGACTGTACCTGACTTAAGGCAAGATCTGTGTTCTGGACAAGCTCTTATTATTGGGTCAGCTAGAGTCGCTAGGTGGTTTACATTCATATGTACAAAGCTCCGAGCCCTGTTGGTATATGTACTAGTACACTAAAATTCTCTGATGACCAGATATGGCTTGTGTTCCAGGGGTTGTCAGTGGTGTCTTTTTCTTTAGTGTTTGAAATCTTGCTTTCAAAAACAATCTTCTCAAATGAATTTAGTACCAGGCTTGTAAGACTTGTAATGGTGAAAAATCCTTCAGACCCTTGTGATGGGATTTCTTGGGAATTGCGACAAATGTAGAATTTTTCCACACCTGGGAGACCACATCACTGACAACCCCTGACAACAAGCCATATCTGGTCAGCAGAGAATTTTTAGATTTCAAACACTAAAGAAAAGGACATTGTGCATGTGACTTATTTGTTAGAATTATTTATTTATTCATTCGTCAGATTTCATATGTATGCATGTGTAGGTGTCTTGTAATTCTTGCAAGCCCAGTAATTAATTTCCTCTCGGGGAGAAGTAAAGTCAATTTGCTTCACTTCAAGTCAAGGCAGAAATGAACTGAATCACCCTCCCTCTGGAGCAGAGTGGCTCTTCATGCAAACACATGCAAACACACACACACACACACATACATACACACACACACACACACACACACACACACACACATACACACACACACACACACACACCTTTACCTGATCAAGGCCCTTAACCGTCAATTGCTCAAGTTCTACTCAGTTTAATTGTAACTTGCTTTGGATAAAAGTGTCAGCTAAATGCCATAAATGTAAATACTAAAGGACTTCATGCATTTCTCACCCTTTGTCCAAAGACATTTCCTTCTCCAAAGCCCCTCATTCCCATGACATCAAACCTTCTCTAAAGCCCCTCCCTCCCATGACATCAAACCTTCTCTAAAGCCCCTCCCTCCCATGACAGCCAAACCTTTCACCAAAGCTCCTCGCTCCAATGACATCTAAACATTTCTTCAAAGCCCCTCCCCCAATGACATAAAATGTCATCCTTTCTCCAAAGCCCATCCCTCCAATGACATCCAAACCTTTCTCCAAAGCCCCGCCTTCCAGTACTATTCTTTGTGATGTGTGCTCACATTAAAAAAAACAAAAAACTCTTTGTTGAGATTTTTAATCATGGACTACAGAGCTAGCACTGAAACATTTTAAGAGCAATTATTTTAGTGACAGTTATCAGGATATAAAGCACTTTGATGCTGCATGCTCAGGTAAGTAGTGTTCACCGTCTCCTTGGCTACTCAGGATTCAGGAGTTCTTTATTTGTTCCAGCCGCATTGGAGTAGCCAGCTCACAGGAAAAGTGCAGTTGCGCATGCATTATTGAAGCAGCCGGCGAAGCATGCACACGGCCAGACACGAAATGCTCCTTGACTGTGTTGCCTCTTGTTTAGCTGCTCCCAGCCGGGGAGATGCATAGTGTGCTGGGGATTACAACTGGAATATTCCCTCAAACCAGCAGGAAGACTGCTAATGAGCCACAGATTTGGGTTGACGCGAGTTAAACACGGTTTAGTGTGCAGCTTGGCCGCAACAAGCGAGGTGCCGATCAGACGCTCCAACACAGGGGTGCTGAGGATAGTGTTAACACAGAGGTACTGATCACAAGCTGCAAGACAGGGGTGCTGTAGCTCTGTAGGAGCTGACTAAACACCACCTGAGATTCGGTTCAGTGGAGCTCTGTAGGAGCTGACTAAACACTGCCTGAGATTCGGTTCAGTGGAGCTCTGTAGGTGTTAGCTACAGGTAGGTGTGTACTTCCCTTAGTTTGTTTTTCTATCCATAGGAAGTTATCACACTTCCCACTTCCCATAGCTGGAAAACTCCCCAGTGCATCTTTAACCTGCTGCAGTGTCTTGGTTAAAAATTAAGCTCATCGTCTTCCGAAGGGTAATGATTTTCTGTTTTTTGCAGGAGTTTACAGTTTGGTATAAATAAGTTAACACATGGCATATGTAAATCTGCAGCAGTTCACTACTTTGCAGTGTTAGCTTTCAGCTAAATGAGTATTTCAATGTGATGTCCCTGAAATATTCAACAGGGCAAATTTATTCTGTTCTAACAACATTGCATTTTAATGCAGTGTTTGTCTCATCATATATAAAAATAATGCATTTGGCTTAGTTATTAATCAGAATAGTATTGCTGATGTACCATCCTCATAAAATCCTCCATTCCATGTATCAGTGTTCTGTAATTCAAATGGGAGCTTGCGCACACACACGCACACACACACACACACACACACACACACACACAAAGTTGTGTTGTTATTTTTGTCGAGTATTTCCACTGATTCCTGTATTCCTTTTGCCTAACCATACTGCCCACAGCTGTGCCAGTGGTTAATCTCAGTAATGAAAAGAAAATCTGCATTTTCTAAAGGAGCCTTTCCTTATAGGCAAGACAAAATATTTTCCTGTTGTCATGGAGACGTTTTACACACACACACACACACACACACACACACACACACACACACACACACACACACACACACACACACACACACACACACACTGGAGGAAGGGGCTTTGGAGACACACATACATTGGCACCACACCTCTGGTTCTTTAACAATGCCACAACTAACAAGCTAACAATTCCAGCCATCAATCCCAGTTTACTATCAATTCCAGTGAACTGACAGTCTCAAGAAACTATCCATCCCAAAGAATGGTAACAAATTATCAATCCCAACAGATGATCAATCCCAGCAAACTGAGATTGAACAGATTATCAATCCCAGGAAACAAGACATTCCGACAAGTCTGCATTCAACCCATGCAGGTTTATAGATTTTATTCTCATTGAATCTTGTTAAAGCTCCTGACAGATTAAATTCAGTTTAGGATCCAGGGCTAGAATTCATAAAATGAGACAGTAGGAGAGACATTTCTGGGTCAACCAATAGGCCTCGGTATTTCCTGTACCAGATATTACGCAGAATATCTGTGACTTTTGAGGATATATTTAGTTGGTATATCTACAACAATATGCCTGATT
>NC_137506.1:2832500-2845000 GCF_041902795.1 Electrophorus electricus | reverse complement strand
GCTGAATCTCTCTTCTCTATGAGACCTCCCTACTTTAATGAAGAAATCACAGTGTTAACACCTGTGGGCCACTGAAATCATCTGTTAGAAGCCTAAACAACATGTGTGTTCATCAGAGTTTATAAAGATCAGAGACCGATTTCTCATATAGACTCCACCGTATTAATTTTTTGGGAGTTCAGTCCCATTTTGAAGTCTATTCAGGTGCCTCACCGTGCAGTAAAGGACACAGAGAGGCTATCCATCCAGCAGAAAGCTAATGATATCACTCTGGTTTCTCCGTGGGGGTTTGCTTAGTAATGGAGGCTGGTCTGTAAAATTTCCCCATGTGACTGTGCATGCAGGTTGCCTATTGATCTAGCTTTAAGAAGGTTCAAAAGTCAAAGTGGGTCAAGCTCTTGAAGGTTGGCCAGTCCCTCAAAGGGGAATAATGAGAAAACAAAAACAAAATAATCATGATGGCTGTCAAACAATGCTATAGGCCAATGCACCAAACTTTGCATCTAATTTAATGCGCCCCAGTTCTTGTGGGTGCACTGGGAGTGTCATTTGTTCAATTAATTCAGAGTGATTGTCAGAAGTGAATTTTGCGAATACGTGAACCTGAATAGGAATGAGGAAGGCTTTTGGAAATATGTGAAAATTGGTAAGGTTTACAGAAATTGCAGGCCCATACCTCAGACACGGGTCAAAGCAGTTAAACCAAATTACACTGAAAGCAGGTTTAATTTTTACGCTTCTGTTTCACTTGATCTTGAGCTTTGCCTGTTTTTGGCGAAGGAAAAACTTCACAGATGAGCCATTTGTAAATGTGCATGGAATCACTCCACTGAGTCTCAGGGTGAATGCTAATAAGTAGACCTACCCCGGATAAACCCACCCGAACAGCGCCAGTCCAGAAAGCTTGACTATGATGAATGAGCTACAGTGTCGCCCTAAACCAAGTCAAGCCCACGCACATCTGCAGGGAGCATTTAGCAGCAAACACTTAGAAAGTTTCTCAGACAGTTCTGCCAGGCCCATACACACGGCAGAGGCACCAGTGCAAGGAAGACATCATGGCAAACGTCTCTGTCACGGGAACTTTCCGTCTTTTAGTTGAACACTCTCACGTTATGCTCACAGAGAATTCCTCTGTGCTTTTAGATTTAAACATTACTGTTCATTTCTCTAAAAGGAGTCAGAGGGACTGTTTTTCTTCAAAAAGGTATAACAATATATGGTAACATACATGCTAATTAATCTTTTAATTATAGATTTTCACTTTCAGACAGTCCGAGGGCAGAGGAATCAAGAAGCAATCATTTCGAAAGTGTAAGCAAGTCCACATTTTTCTTTTTGCCATTTTTTAGTATTAAACATATCTCAGGTCTCATCTAGTGAGAACTTAGTGCCCAAGTGGAGACAGAGGCTACATCCAACCACGAGACAACCAGCAGGACTCAGTCTATAACGTACTTAAGGCATATTGTATCTGCGTGTTCTTTCCCAGCAGAAATTATACTCCAGTTCCTCGATGACATTTTCAGCAGTTCAGTACCTACATCTTACTCTGCAGATTTTCTCCCAGTCTTTCAATGCCCAAAAAACCCCACAAAAACAAAATGCCAACTACATATTTTTTTCAAAGCACATGAAAAGTTTATACGCAGTTATTCCTAAGAAAGAAGCTTTGAGAGTTCTAAAGAATTTTCTTGATGCAAGACCTGAGAAGAAGCTTCCCAAAGACATTCTCCAAAGACTGAACTTGTGTTAACTCTGAAATGCTTCACTTTTGAGTCCTACTCCCAAATAAGAGGAGTTAGTATGAGTGCTGTAACAGGACCAGCTTATGCTAACCTGTTTGTTGGCTTTGTTTGGAAATATTTTCTTAACACTATACTAGACCTATACCCTTGGTATATCTGAGATGCATTGATGACATTTTTTGGACTGCTTCATGCAAATTTCCAGAGTTTTAATTCTAGCTTCTCCAAGTTGCACCCTGCTCTGGAATATACATGGAGTATAGCATGCCCTGGCATGTGTAGAACTTTTCTGGATGTTGCAGGAAAAAATCTGTTTAAAATACCACCATCTATTACAAACCTTTCATGTTTGTTTGTTTTTACATTCCACGGCCTGCAAAAACTACATCCCTTCCTCACGGCTGTTAAGACCCAAGCGCATTTGCAGTGAGAATGGAGACTTCCTCCAAAAAAGCATGGAAATGTGTGAATATTCTTGTAACTGTTTCCAAAGGAAGTCATAGCCTTTGCTCATGTTTTATGGATGCACTCACCTCTAAGCAATCTACTATTAAGCGAGCATAAATCCCTTTGGCGTTCATTTATTATTCTACAAAACTACAGTGGAGGATACATTAATGACATTAATAACATATCTGTCTGCACTGCCAGTTATTGCTATGGAACCAATGTATTTAGGACATTAAAACAGAAAAGAACTGACTTACACTGTGGGAACTGTAGAACCCCATAGAACAAATGCTACGATTCAAATGGACACAGGCACCTCATCAGCTGTGCAAGCATCGTGCTTGTACAGGTAGTGAAAAATTGCAGTGCCGCACAAAAGGTTTCTGGAGAAAACAGAATGTTTTGGACAGAGGTCGTTCACCAGCTGTGAAAGCAAAACCACTCGGAAGCCCTTTATATGCGCAGCTAACGAAGGACCTCCGTCCAAAACATCCTGTTTGTAAAGTCGGCTCGGGCTGCCCTGTCCTGGTTTTCACCCGTGCGTTAAGCTCATTTCAATACCAAATCAAGAATCCATGCAGTTGCCCTTGCAACAGCCTGGCGTGGCACGCTAATGCAGATCTTACAAAGCGAGCGACGGACGGGCCGCTAATCTTCGGCAGTCGTCGGACCGCGTGTGTGGTGGAGGGATATCTCACAGGAAGCAGCCGGCAGATCACGCGGAGTCTCTGTGGTTAGCTCTTGTTGACCTTTGACCTTTCAAACGTGACCCCTGCACGCTCTGCATTTCAGACGGTGCGGTTCGGGCATGGGCGTGTAATCCCCATCACACGAGCTGCTCCTCTCTCCTCTTTGCTGACGCTTCCCCTGCTGTGCGAATTATTAATCACGTCTCTGTTTTAATACTGCAAGG
This sequence comes from Electrophorus electricus, assembly GCF_041902795.1. Lineage (NCBI taxonomy): Eukaryota > Metazoa > Chordata > Actinopteri > Gymnotiformes > Gymnotidae > Electrophorus > Electrophorus electricus. The sequence continues at coordinate 2,841,889 of NC_137506.1, read as the reverse complement.
GGCATTTGAGGACATGGGGGCTTGACTCATGCACTGCAAAGTCTTGCAGGTTTCTCCCGCGTAACGTTCGAAGGGCTCGGCGCGTTCGCACACAGGATGCCACCTGCACACTTGTGCAGTCTCTTGTGATCTCAAAGCTAGACTACTGCAACTCGATACTTGCCGGTCTTCCTCTAAGAGCCATCAGACCTCTACAAACTATCCAGGGTGCAGCCGCATGACTGGTCTTTACTCTAAACCTAGTTTTGAACTGCAATGAGTTTTACAATAAGTTTTACAATGAGCTTTACAATGGGTTTTACAACGGGTTTTACAATGAGTTTTACACTGAGCTATGCCACGAGTTTTTACAAGGAGCTTTACAGTGAGTTTTACAATGAGCTTTACAATTTTATAAAAAAAAATATAAAAATGGTTTCACGGAGATTAAAACAATGATGTCTTCATAAGAAAGCAATTGCGGTGTGCGGACCTAAAGGTTTCCTGAGAGGGATGAACAGAGGGAGGTTTAAGAAGGTTCCAAATTCTAATTTCACACCTCGTAGTGCCAGGAGACAGGGCGGAACTAACATCGCCGGCTGACGGCCCACTCAGGGGCATCTATTCGAGCGTTTTTTTTTCTGTGTTAATTATTGTCCAGGACGCAAAGACACGGTGGGCAGTCTGTGGGACGGCATCCCGCTTTGCTGGTTCTGTCACCTCCTCTGGGTCGAACACTCAGCTCAGCAGTAGCGCTGCTCCTCTCTGAGGCCAAGCCGAGTCCTCCAGATGGCGCTGGAACACGATTTGGTAGTCTGGGACATAAACGATTAACCAACCGTGTGAATTGCAGAAAGAGAAGCTTTCATTGCAGATGGTCCAAGAGCCTCGAAATGAATGATGGGTCTTCAAAAAATGAATCACTCTGAGAGTCCATATGAATAACTTTGAGCCTTCAAATGAATCACCTGGAGAATTCAAATGATGTGCGCCGGGCTGGCACTAATCTGTGCGTCATGGTGACGTATCACCCCTGCCGTGAAAGGTATGATGTGTGGAGGCTTAGGATGTCACGATTTCATCCCCTCTGCAGTAGCGGCACATCACGTATGCTTGTCGTGTGCTCAGCAGTGAACTCTACAGTTTCTATTTTTTCAACATTCAACAATTTCTCTTTTGCTTTTTTTTTTGCACTCTTTTTCTTGTGAAAATGTCTACGCCAGAGAACTGCGATGTTCCTGCGGGAAGTAAAGGTAAACTCAACACTGGACAACACTGTTTTCTCCCCAACATTCCTAGGAACGCTCACTATCGTTATACAAGGGTGAAGATGAATCCTAACAGTGCTTTAATGAGGTCCACTACATATGAACGTACGTTCTCCAGACGTATCCAGACGCACACGTGTGCGAACACAGACTGTGACAGGGTAACGCACGCCCCTCACCCAAGCCATTGTGCCTCACCGACGTATCACCGGGATTAATGCACTTACCTGTAAGAGGTCCTTTACGGAGAGATAGCTTTCTGGATCCCTTTCTGGATCCGTTTTCTAGATCCGGGCGGCACATCTGGAGGAGGGGAGTCCAGAGGAAGCCAACCTATTGCAAGAAAAAAAGACATTAAAGTTGCATTTCAATATATTATCCCCATTATATTTCCTATCATGGTCCAAATATTGGTGATGTTCGTTATACCATGGAATATACATATTATACATATATTGTACATACATTGTTATATAATTTTTGTATTTTTGTATATATATATTTCCTTATACACCCCTGTTTGTTTCCTCAGTGTGGACAGAGCACTCTCAAACCATTTCACTGCGAGTTATACCGTATATAACTATGTACGTGACAAATAAACCAAACTTGAAACTTGAAACTTGGTATCAAACTGTGGGGTGAAAACCTTTCAGGATATTTCAGGCGCTTGGTTTAGGGGTTTGAGTGATTAGACGTGAACACAGTGTCCCCTGTGTGTCCCCTGTGTGTTCCCTGTGTGTCCCAAGTGTGTCCCAAGTGTGTCCCCTGTGTGTTCCCTGTGTGTCCCAAGTGTGTCCCCTGTGTGTTCCCTGTGTGTCCCAAGTGTGTCCCCTGTGTGTCCCCTGTGTGTTCCCTGTGTGTTCCCTGTGTGTCCCATGTGTGTTCCCTGTGTGTTCCCTGTGTGTCCCAAGTGTGTCCCCTGTGTGTCCCAAGTGTGTCCCCTGTGTGTCCCCTGTGTGTTCCCTGTGTGTTCCCTGTGTGTTCCCTGTGTGTCCCAAGTGTGTCCCCTGTGTGTCCCCTGTGTGTCCCATGTGTGTTCCCTGTGTGTTCCCTGTGTGTCCCCTGTGTGCTGGTTCTTTGTATGATACTATAAGAATTTTAGGAATACTGACCAGAGTCTTTGGCTGCATGTCAGGGGTGTAATGGGTGTTTTGAGGGCGTTTTGTAAGAATTCAGCACAGGAGAATGAATTGGATACTTTTTTCTCATGCATGAAAATTCTGGTGTGTAGCGTGTGTAGTGCAGCATGTGTGGTGTGTATGGTGTGTGGTGTGGCGTGTGTGGTGTGTGTGTGTGATGCGTTGTGAGTGGTGTGTATAGCGTGTGTAGTGCAGCCTGTGTGGTATGTATGGTGTGTGGTGTGGCATGTGTAGCGTGTGTGGAGTGTGTGTGTGGTGCGGTGTGAGTGGTGTGTATGGTGTGTGGTGCAGTGTGTGTGGTGTGTATGGTGTGTGGTGTGACGTGTGTGGTGTGTATGCCGTGTTGTGTAGTGTGTGTGTGTGGTGCAGCGTGTGTGGTGTGTATGCAGTGTGGCGTGGCGTGTATGGTGTGTATGGTGTGTGGTGTGGCGTGCAGAGTGTGTGGTGTGCAGTGTGTGGTGTGTGTGGTGTGATGTGGCGTGTGTAGCGTGTGTGGTGTGTGTGTGTGGTGCGGCATGAGTGGTGTGTGTGGTGGTCCTGAAAATAGCAGGAAACGTCCATGAACACCAACACGACAAATGTGAGTAAAGAATTAAATCTCTCATTGTTCGTTTGAGATCAGATGAGATAAGGCCTTCAGCACTTCTGTTATTGATTCAACGCTCTAAGTGTTAATTCAGCTCTGGGGATTTTCCTGCTTATATAATCACCCCATGGTTATGTCTTGTTTGCTGCTGAGTGCCAGGACACAATTCTTCTCTCCTGAGACACCCCAATCTCTTAGAGAAAACTTAAAAAAAAAACCTTAGTGCCAGCTACAGCAGAGAGAGAGCGAGAGAGCGAGAGAGCGAGAGAGCGAGAGAGAGAGCGAGAGAGAGCGAGAGAGAGAGCGAGAGCGAGAGAGAGAGCGAGAGAGAGAGAGAGAGAGAGAGAGAGAGCGAGAGAGAGAGAGAGAGAGAGAGAGCGAGAGAGAGAGAGAGCGAGAGAGAGAGAGCGAGAGAGAGAGAGAGAGAGAGAGAGAGAGAAAGAGAGAGAGAGAGCGAGAGAGAGCGAGAGAGAGAGCGAGAGAGAGAGAGAGAGAGAGAGAGCGAGAGAGAGAGAGAGAGAGAGAGAGCGAGAGAGAGAGCGCTTTCGCTCCTGGCTGATCTCCCAGTGCTGTTTGCTTCACTCGCTAGCGTTCCTCGGCTCCTGGAGAAGGCGCTTCCGCAGCTCCTCAGGCCAAACGCATCTCCGGGCGCTTTCAGGCTGCTCGCTTAGTCTTAGGTCAGCTAGGGAGACTCGGTGAAAATCAAGCCCCATCGACCCGGCCTCTTAGAGTGCTGACTGGAGCAGTGACTACAGGCGGACGTCTTATTTGAATGCGGTTTGATTGGCTCCAGGAACAGGAGCACATCGAGCGCATTTCTGGGATCCATGGCAAGCATGCCGTAGGTCTCTCCAGGCCTCCAGCATCTGCAGGTACTGTAGTCACCTCCAGCTCTGGAGCACAACACCGGAAATCCTCTGGAAAGCTGATCTTATTAGAGAGGAACCAGAACCAGTGTGTTCGTTGCTGAGTTCCAGCTAAAGCTCTAAAGGGGATGGAAACAGAATGAAAAATAATGTCCATGCAGGAATATCCCAGGTGACCAGCGACACGTGGAGAATTCTGTAAATGAGAAGCCACGGACAGTGTTCAGAAACAATGCAACTTACAATTGGCTATATATAAATCAAATCCTTTTCTCTAGGTACAACCACAGTCATTCATCTTCAGTGAGTTTATGTAGTAGAATGACATCTGATAAATTGAGTTCACCTCTTCACTGGCTATTTTCTGGATGGTGCTCCGGAAGGGTGCCATCCCCGCAGACAGACCTGAACAGAGAGAAATGTGGCCCGTGACCTCAGTCTCTGTCGCGTCAATGTGACCCCTGTGCCCTGCAGCTCCGTGCCCTGGGGGGTCGAGGGCAAGGTGGTCTCGTCGGCAGATGAACGCTTTTCTCCGAGCCGAGAACAAGCGACCCCCCCCCCCCCCCGTGACCAAGCGAGGAGCGTCGAAGACCCCGAGCAGCTGACGGCAAGCCGCTTTCTTTTTCTGATGTCGTCTTTCACCTTTATTGACGTCTCCTGCAACTTACCCTGCAGGAAGTTCTCTGACGGGACCGGGGGAGTCCAGCGGAGAGAAGCGGCGGTCCCGTGATGCCCCTGGAGAGGAGACACAGAGGCACTTACTCCTTCCCCCCTGCACTGCTTTTAAGCTCTTTATTTCCCACAAGCCTCGGAATACCCACAAGGCAGCGTCCAGTGCTTATGAAACACAGACTGCATTTTGGTCATTAAATAATAAGTAGCAGTACAGTCAATAGAAATGAAAACATTAAGTAAGGTTGCATTCACACTGAAGACCTGCATGGATAGTCACCATGGACACCACCACACTGGCAGGGCAGAGTTCACGTGTACTGGGCATATCTGGGTCCAGCTGATGTCTTTCCAAACCGGCATGGACTCCTAAGAACCCTGAGTAAGGGAACTGAACACCGCTGACGTTATGGTGTATGAGACTTCTGCCAGGAGTGGGTATTAACGTAAAACACATCAGTGTTTGCGAAAGCTGTTCAGATCTCTCGCCCCTGCCTTGGAGCACCTGTGGCTGTCAGCAACTGTCAGGGACAGCAGTGGGCAAAATAAAACTACCAGCTTCCTCATTGCCCCTCGGTTACACTGGAAAATTTCAGCTTGTTCCATAATAGGGGAAAGATACTAATGAACTTGTCATCATATTAACTGAGCTCATGAAAAATGATATAATTTCATATAATTTCATTGTAATAACCAAGCATTTCTTGAAGTTGTTAAATGAAGTTGTGCAACGAAGCATGACTAATGTATCTGGTGCTGGCCCCAGCGTCAACCTTTTGATTTGACATAATTCATCGCTATATGAAGTACAAAACTAACCTTAGATTTACTTTAAAGTGCCTGAGCTGTGGATGTTTGAGATCTTCAGACTGACACGGCGTACAAACAGGCGACAAGACCGGCAGGACTGTCTCCGAGCTGGCTTCCCTCCCGAGTGGACACGCTGTTAAGTGGCATTTTAGCGTCACCCGCAAGCATCAGAAGAATGGCCAAAGCTCCCCGCAACCTGTGTGCAGCTGCTTGCCGTCGTTGTGACGGCTGTCCTCTGAAAGCGCCCCGGCAGGAAGCACGAGGCGGGACAGCGTTCCAGCTTTCAGGCACCTTTCAGCCGGTGCCCTGGCACCTCGCCGCGCCGACAGGCCGAACGCCCTCGCTATCTCACCTGCCAATCCGGCACCGAATCCTCCAAACTCACAGACGGCAACTGAATTACTTTCGCTTTTTTTTCCCAGAATAATTTACCCCGGAGATGGTGTGTTTCGGCTGTTATCTAACAAAACGAACAGCCTCATCACACATCTTGGCTGTCAGCGCAGACCTGAACAATAGCCAGAGCAGGAAATTAAAAAAAACAAACAAACAAAAAACCCACTCCTGATGATTTGAACCAGGGGATGTGTCTTGCTGTCTTATTGAAGAGCTGACTGAGGAGCAACATATCTGCCTCTACCACAAGTTACAAGAGTCTTGGACTTCAAAGGAAACAACAGGAATGCCACTAAACAAAATCTGAATACTATCTGTCACAACACCACCGCACAACTGCACTGTTAAATGTAACATGGCATATGGATAACGAAGCACTTCTCTAAAGTGACCCACTTTAATCGATCACTTTAAGGGACTGTTTCTCAGGACGGGACTTTAAAAATGTTCAGTAGCATCCTGATTCCAGCTCTTCACCAAAAAAAATGTAAACGTGCAAAAGACTTTTAACATTCTACAGTTCAATGGAATTCCACATTTCAGTGAGGTTTTATCAACTCTGCATGAAAAGAGGCATGAAAGCAGAACATGGCAACCTTGCATGTTGTCAACCAGCCATCAGCTGACTTATAGAATTAAGCATTCGTCAGCAAATTACCTTTTTTTCAAGTTCACAAGGTCATGAATATTCATACCAGCTGTCACGCCCGAGTCTCAGATCAATGGTGTCGCTCTGTGGACAGATGGTGTAGTTAATGAAATTTTAAAACTGCATTATAATTCCATAACAATCCAAAACACAGCTTGATTAAAGCGATAAATGTGCACTTTCATTTTTTACCATGAAATATAAATATTCAAACTCCTATAGATACATTTAAATATTCATACTCTTATAGATAAATGCAATACAGGACACTGCACAAATGCACCATGAACAAGTGGCTTTCAAGCTAATATCCGGGGACATGTCATGACACTGGATGTCATGACACTGGATGTCATATCACTGGATGTCATGACACTGGATGTCATATCACTGGATGTCATGACACTGGATGTCATATCACTGGATGTCATGACACTGGATGTCACTTCACCGAGTCCGGGGGGAGGTGTTACATCTGTGATCTGGAACTTGCCCAGCTATATTTAAAAGTCACAGCTCCCAAAGGCTCTTACAATAATATTGAATTCTTCAGTTTATGGTAAGGATTGGTGCAATGCTGTGAAATCAGTACAGGATGATGTGGGATAAGTATGGAATGTTGTGGGATCAGTAGAGGATGATGTGGGACCAGTATGGAATGCTGTGGGATCAGTACAAATCATGGGTGTTGGAGTGAAGACACTAAAATCTATAGTGCTGTGTAGGACTAGAGGTTAATGCTTTTGTTTTACATAAATATTCTGATTTAACTCTCTGAAGCCTGAGATGTTCAAAAAGTAATAATAAATTTAATATTATAGTAATTAAAATGCAATATGCAGTATAGAACTATGTTCATGGAGTATATAGTATTTACACAGTAATTACAACAACAAAAATAGACTCCAGAGGAACACTCAGCAAGTAATACTGGCCAGGCAACTGATTTGTCCTATTGATTGATTTGAAATCAATACTGTCAATGTCTATGTCATTACAGAATTTAACTAAAATTGGCCTGGCTCTTAGACATCCAGAACTCTGCATATGATAATAGATATTTTTATTTTTAGAGCAGTTAAAAAGGGAATCAGTAATTTCTGTGATCATCATTTCTGTGAAACCCAAAGGGCCTGACAGTAGCAAACACAAATTGCAGTACACAGAAAATCTCAGGGATACAACAACCCAGTCTACCAAAAGGTGGGAGAGTACCATGCAATCATCTTAGGCAATAAATAAATGCATATTATTTTACCGTTGAACAAGCTTTTTCATGAATGTGATTATTCACTTAATTAGCTGCACACTGCAAATTGTCCACAAGACAAATTCTAATTGTTTTTATCTCTCTCTCTCAAATGAAGAGAATTGAGGACTGTGGTGTGTTCTGGGTTTTTTCATGGTGTTATTTATTTTTATTAAATTTCTAAAATGAAGAGCAACTGAATGTTGGTCATTCACTTAATCTCTGACAAATGGAATCACTGTCCTTTTATCCCTACAATGTAAGGCTTTCTAAGGACCAAAAACAGCAAATAAAACCCCCAGAATACTTTGAACTTGATTTTTAAAAATTTCAGCAGCAGAGGGGACTGTGATCACAGAGACATGTTCTTAAATGTCTTTTTGCCTGATCACAATCAAAGCATCAGAGTATGTTTTGGGCACAATCTTGAGAAAGAGTGATGGAATCTCTGGAGATAATCTCAATATGAACTAGATTGAGAAAAAGTGTTGGAATCGCTGGGGATAATCTCGAAATGAACTAGATTGAGAAAGAGTGATGGAATCTCTGGGGATAATCTCAAAATGAACTAGATTTGGAAAGTGTGATGGAATCTCAGGGGATAATCTCAAAATGAACTAGATTGAGAAAAAGTGTTGGAATCGCTGGGGATAATCTCAAAATGAACTAGATTGAGAAAGAGTAAAGGAATCTCTGGGGATAATCTCAAAATGAACTATATTGAGAAAGAGTAAAGGAATCTCTGGGGATAATCTCAAAATGAACTAGATTGAGAAAGAGTGATGAAATCTCTGGGGATAATCTCAAAATGAACTAGATTTCATGACATTTGACAAGAGTTTGCAGGGCAGGTCTGATATGGATGCTCAAGAGTCAACTGGGAGTCAAAGGTTTTGCACCAACTGTGTCACCTGGACCAGCTACAGGACTAAGAGGGGTTACGTCCTCAACCATTTTAAATACCCATAATCATTTTTACTTTACTGCAATCAATAGATGATGAATTAAAATGCAGGCAACCTATCTATATTGCTTCTTTTAGATTTTAGTGCCACTTTTGACACAGTTGATTAGAACATACAATTTTATCAGTTATAAAACTGAGATAGTCTCTCTGGCTCTATTCTAAACTGAGATGGTCTCTCTGGCTCTATTCTAAACTGAGATGGTCTAGCTGGCTCTTTTCTAAACTGACATGGTCTCTCTGGCTCTATTCTAAACTGAGATGGGAATCATTTATGGATTTATTATGACTGCAGTGGTTTGATAACACAAACTACAAAAAAAGAGGATTATAAAATTTGTGGGGGGTTTTTTGTTTTGTTTTTAAGTAAAAGTGACATGTGGCCTTATTACTTTCCAGACACTGATAGAAATGACATTCAGATATCATATTTAATATCTTACAAGCCAAAGAGCTATGAGTAGATTCAGACTCTTTTCTCACTCCTGTAACTATATACCTTTCATATTAGTTTCAGTGTTGTTGCTGAATAAAAAGAGTTAGGCTTAATAATTGGATAATAATCCTAGAGCTAATGGGGTTACTGCTGATATGAACGTTTGCATGAATATCATCTATCAAAACATTTAAAAATCACAAGCTCACAAATTAAGAGTTCAAATTAAAAATGTATAAATCAAATGTTGTACCATTACAGGCCACTAGTGTGAGGTTGTGACTTCAACATCCAAACTCACATAGGCAGTACAGTCAGTTAATATCCAAGTCAGTGATTGCCAGAATTCCTGTTTAGACAGAAAATTTTAAA